>NC_137651.1:30848769-31202815 GCF_963422515.1 Blennius ocellaris | reverse complement strand
GAACAAGCTATCTTGTATTGTTGTGCATTCAAGCTGAAGAAAGGGGAGGATGGTCAGTGGAGGATCAAGCTCTCCAGTGCTGCAGTTCGTTTTCTTTACTTCTGCACGGCTACAAAAAAACTTGAAAACATGATAGAGATATACTGTGACACCGTGGAATCTACTCGGGGAGTGTTTGTGGTTCACTGACTGATCAAGATGTGCATTTCGCAACATTGGGGGTGAATTTTATCTGGCTGTCTAATCCAGGCGGATCGCTAATGCTCACGAGGGCTCAGAGAAAGTGTCATCGGCTGTGGGCAAGTCAAGCACACACAATCTATTAGCTGGGCTTTTTCCCCCTAATGTGCTGCCTGTGTGTGCGTGTGTCTGTGGCCAAAAGGCAAAAAGTACTAAAGCCGGATTTCTAGTTTTCCTATTCTCAGACTGGATAAATAAACTCCCCATAATCTTCTCTTTCAAATATTATGTTACTGTGGGTGCTTCTGTTCATTCACATGAATGTCACTGTGGTGTTGGCTTCGTCTCTTACATTTGTAAACCATTTGTTCCTATTTTTACAGGCCTGGTTTGCTCAACATGGGCGAATCTGCTACTCAACCCTGGTTGGCTGACACATGGCCCAACTCCTGCTCCAACCACAACGACTGCAGCATCAATTGCTGCACTGCGGGCAACGGCAACAGTGACAGCAACTTGGCAACATACAGCCGACCAGGTACGCTCATGTCCATGCCTTCCGCATGCAGGTAGCAACCAATATATAAACACTTCCCTCAAAGACAGTGTTGCACTGATTGACAAAATAACTGTAGAGATAAGAAATGTAGCACCGGGGGAATCTGCAGAGCAAAAAGGAGGTAAAATCTGATATTTGGGTTAGCTCCCCAGAGATTTGTTCTGTGTATCTCTGCCTTGTGTGGGTCTCCACAAGAAAAACCTGGAGAAATATTAGGATTAAGAACGACTGTGTGCTTGTGTGTTTGATTTATCTGAGGTTAAAGTAGAGCTGTTTTAGGCAGGAAATAAAAGCAGCCAGTGAGCAGGGCTTATAGCTCTACTCTGTTGCTAATCGAATTGCTCTGCTGATTTCCATACAGTTGTTATAGCCGGTAATGTAATTTCCCCTAAGTGCTCAGTTATTTAAGAAATGTGCAGCGGGCGAAGAGGTCAAGGCAAGACTGCAAACGATGGCCAGAAGCAGCGAAAGAGAGAATGATAGAGGTAGATGGGTGCACCTGGAAGAGCAGATGGAGGAGGGAGAAACAGAGTGATGAAGAATAAGTATATGCTAAAAACACACACTGAGATGTATGGCTAGGATAGCATCGTGTGAACAAGACAAAGTTAAATGAGGTAGATAGAGAGAGGAAAAATAGGCGCCAGCAGGTGGCTTTCCTGTTTATTCAGCATGAGTGCAGTTGTCAACAAACAGAAGCGAATGTGGCCATTATTGTAGCTCTGCTATCTTTACACACAGTGACCTGAAAACTTGGATAATATAGGACTGAATGTGATGGATTTCCAGTCCAGACCAACATCCCTATCCATGGAAACTTGGACTGCAATGAAGTGCTTTATGTTCTAAATTATGCACTTTGGGACTGTGTCTTTAAGGGCAGCCCATAATTCCTGTCCAGCTGTTCAGCCTAATATCCATCCAGTCGCTAAATAGTTTCTCCTGACTTCAAACCTCTCCCGACGAGGATTAATAATTCATTCAGTACACTTTATTGTCAAGTTTAGTTTTTCTTTGTGCGACTTGTCCCTCTGAGGTCCTCATGTTTAGCTCTCCCTTGACATGGTGCAAGATGTTTAACAGGGAATAACAAGCTGAAGGCAACCCTCACTCCTTGCATGACGCCCTGCTGTATGACACTAAGGAGCTTGCCAGACGCATGCTTTGTGTGTGTGCCAAACCTAAACTCTGAACATTAAGAGGATCACTGACTAGGTGACAGAGCAAAGAAACAGGAGTTAATGTCTCTTTATCTCAGCCATAGGGGTGCTTTCACACACCAACCTTTGAAGTGTCGAGCTGTTCCACGCAAGCTGAAATGTGAGGCGCGCGGCACGAGCGCCGTGCACCTATGGCCGTCCTTGGTATTTACCACAAGGCTAGCTCTCAGATCTGCTGGAGGATTTGAATATTTTATGAGCCAGGGAAAATTGGATCTGTCAGCGGAGCTGTGCTTTTACTGCGCGCCTCATTCCAGGTCTTTGATACAGACATGTCTCTCTGTCTTGCTCGATGAGCAAAGGCGCTTCCACCGTCGGATAGAAGAGAACGCACATGACACCCACACTGAGTCATCGGGTGAGAAGTGACTGAGCGAGAGAGATGTAATATCACCTGTGTTATCTAAAGTAGATCATCGTTAAGCAAAAAAGAAGGAAAAGAAAGCATTTAAACTGAAATAGAAATGTCTCTGGTGGCCTGCAAACTTCCAAAAGCGTGACAAGAAAGTGTCTTTTCTCAGATAAAAATCTTTGAGCTCTGCAGTAGATCAGACGATGCCTTATTGTTTGTAATCTTTTGCTGAGCTGGCATACTGCTGCTAAGCTGATCAACAGTGGAAGAGACTGACTAAATACCCTCCTCATGTTCTCCAGCCGACTGTATCGCCAATTATAACAACCAGATGGATAACAAGCAGACCAACCTCATGGTGCCAGAGTCAGGAGTCTATGGCGATGTAGACCTGTCTAACAAGATCAATGAGATGAAGACCTTCAACAGCCCCAACCTAAAGGACGGCCGGTTCGTCGGCCCGGGCGGCCAGCCCACACCTTATGCCACCACCCAGCTAATCCAGTCCTCCATCCTGGGCAACAATATGAACTCAGACAGAGGGACTGGAGGGAGTGGAGGTGGGCTCGGGGGTGGAGGGGAGGTGAATGAGAAACACTGCTGGAAACCCTCCTTGGTCCAGCAGCAGAAGCAGGAATTGAGCTCCCAGCTACAGTACAACATCATGGAGCAAAACAAGCTGAACAAGGGTGAGTGTGTGGGAAACCCAGCAGCCATGGTGAGAGGGGTCGACTCTGAGCCGTGATCTTCCTCCACTTCATTTCCCCCCCCTCTGTTCTCTCCTCTCCTGGCTCTCTCAGCCTGGTTGTGGATGCCTCTAGAAAAGTTTTAACATCCGTGCCTCCCTTGGCTGTTTTCATCTTCTTCAGTCAATAGAGACATCGTCGCTCCTTTCTTTCCTACTGTATGGCATCCATGTAACCCCTCATCACCCTCCATGCTGTCATCTGTAGTCTCAGCTGCTGAATGTGGGCCAGGCTTGAATTGCTGTCATCTTACGGTATCTGCAATGTCGTTTTGTGATGAAGGCAGGTGTAAGGGTTTATCCTCGGTGTCAGATTTCTCAAGGAGAGACAAAGATAACTCAAAGATCTTTAGATGCTTTGAGTGAAGCTATCATCGCCTGGCTGCCTCCAGCAAGGAGCCACATCTGGTGTGATAGTTGTGATTCTTCAGCAGAGTTTGCATGTGTCGACATACTCACCTGAAAATAATCATCTGCATGCTGTGTGTCATGTGCTTCACTGCATACATGAATTCGTATTTGCAATGTAAGCCTGTGATGCATTTCTATCATTACTGTATACTTTGCTTGAACTTTTCCAATGTCCAAGGTGTCTGAAAGAGGTCACACTAATCACACTCTTCACTCTCGACACCACCAGACCGCTACAGAGGAGGCGACGGCCCGATGCCAGCCACCATCCCCTACAACCAAACCCACGACAGCCACACCGGAGGCTCCTACAACAGCTCTGACCGAGGTAGCAGCAGTACCTCTGGTAAGACGACATGAAGGACACACATTTACAAACCACTGTTTGATTGTTTATATATACTGTGTGTGTGTATATATACATATATATATATACACCTCAACAGATCGGCGTGTGTTACCATGGAGATGCTTACTGCTCAGTGTTTCACACTGTGATGTTACGACCTGACTTACCAAGTGAGCATTGATATGAGCTAACGGCTATCATGTTAGAGATGCTAACGCGGTTCCTCAACAAATGTGGCGTTGGTGAAGGACTAGGTTTTACCAAGTGCCCGTTCTGGTTTAATCGTATGTTTGGACATGAATAACACCACAAATCACAAAGTCAATACCTTTTTGAATATTATTGAGTAATTTCTTTCACATTGTTACTCCATTTTCATACATGACAGATTCAGACAGATCCACAAACCAGCAACAGCTACATCCTGATAAACTCCTGAACTGCAACCAGGATGTTATCTACAATAAGTTTTTTTTTCCTCGTTTCTATCACCTGCTGAAACCTTCAGTCAACAGTTCCTGTACAAAGCAGTAAATTATAAACAGTGGCTCCATCACACTTCAGCCGGCCTTCCTTGCTGTATAAAAGTGATCCACGTTCATCCATCCATTTCCAAATGCGTGATTTAAGGCTGGGAGAAGGAAACAAAAGCAATCAGAGAAAAATTCATGGACACAAAAGTTGAAAACTACAATTGTCACACAGAAAGAAAGAGCAGTGAACACTGGCTCAAACTGGGGATTTTCTCACTGTGATTCGAGAGTGATAACCATTATGGTTCTATGTTAGTTTATAGTCCTCAGCGTGTTTCATTTAAGTTCAAATTTCTCTCAAACATGGACAAAACACATCTCTTCTGGCATTCAGACACCAAAGTGGGCCGAGTCATGGCATCAACATAGAATCATTCATAAATTCACCTCCAGGACCGGCAGGAAGAGGCCATAAAAGTCAACACATTCAAAGACTCTTTCTTAAAGTATGTCACCCGGTTGATTTGTGGTATTATGCCCTCTTCAACTGGCAGCGTTTCTCCTGCTTATTATTGTTGTGAACCATATAATCAGACACTCCCTCCAGCTCCTTTATAAACCCAAGCTTTCCTGAAAAGCAATAAATCACTGCGAGACACCAATAAAGTATGCTTTAAATGGTAATTTGATTAAATTCCTTGTGATGAAAAAGAACCTCTGTGAGAACAAAGATTGCTGAATAAAAACAGAAGAGAAAGTGGGAATAATACATTCAAATGGATGCTCGAGCATCCACATGTTTTTTTTTCTTTCCTCGGCACACAGACATCCAAGGATGTTTAAGTCAAATTCAATAAAAGGATGCTTTATTTCTGTATTATTTTGTTTTGGTTTTTGTATTGTGTTGTGTTGTTTGTCCTTGCTTGTTTTGTATTGCTCTCGTTAATTGGCTTTACTTTAAAACCGGTATTGGAGGAGCTTAATTTCATCAGGGCCTCAATGTCTGTCTGTGGACAAGGACAAATGATAACGCATTCCAGGCGGCATGCTACACTACCACCTTAATGCCATGTATCCATTCTGATATTGCGTTTGAAGTTCAAGCCATTAAGGGGAAGCCTTTAGTGCTCACCGCACATCACAGCTCATTGCTTCACAATTTTAATAGTTTGCTATTAATTGGACTCTTTTGTGCTGTTTCCTTCCCACCTTCCCTCTTGATACCGAGTGATGCTCCTGCAGGGGAGTAGCTGTTTTTTTATATTATTTCTCATCATTTAGTAACTCGGTGGTGTGCGCACACTCTCACGAAGTGGAAGGTTGCATTAGCCTTTGCACTCTCACATGTAAAATGTTTTTCTTTTCTTTGTCAGTGAGCCTTGTTAATGTTCATTTAATGTGCTGTCGATTTCTTCCTTTTGGCTACCTTGAGATACTTTTTTACATTAATAATTGATGTGTTTTTCAGAGACACAACACCTGAATCTGTAGGAGTCTTGTTACTAATCTCATTGTTGTTCTCATTCCTTTGTGAACAGGGAGTCAGGGTCAGAAGAAGGGAATGCGCACCCCCAAACTACCCAAACAAAGCACAATGAACTGGGCTGACCTCCTGCCCCCTCCTCCAGCAAACCCCCCCCCTAGTCGGACCACAGAGGAGTACTCTCTGTCGATGGAAGAAAGGTGGGACACGTCTGCACAGAACAGACTACCTGACAGGCATGCTCACTCTGTATTTAAATACTAGTTGCTTCCCTCTGCCGTCTTTGTTTCTCGCATTCCTTCCAAGCATCCGCCCCCAGGGTTTCCCGTCTATTAGTGCCGGGTTCATGTCAAACCTTGATAGAGGGATGGTATGAATATTTAGCACATGTTTTTTCTGACTGCGGTGTATGTTGGTGTTTTTCTGGGAGTAACATGAAAAGTAAGGAGCCGGGTTTGTCTGTGTTGGCAGCTGTGATCCAGACATGCAGTGCCCCATGCCCCCTGCTCACATGTACCTGCAGCCTGATGAGCTGGAGGAGGAGGAGGAGATGGAGCGAGGGCCCACTCCTCCCGTCCGCGGAGCCGCCTCTTCGCCCGCCGCCGTATCGTACAGTCACCAGTCCACCGCCACGCTCACCCCCTCGCCCCAGGAGGAGATGCAGCCCATGCTTCAGGACGCCGCCGAGTGCCACGAACGCAGGTACGCACGCTTAGTGTCCAACATGAAGCAAAGGTCTTCTGATTCCCGGTGGATAACTATTGTATAGCTGTGTTTATTTCACTACCATTAGTCATTTCTGATGAATATCTTACTTCCTAAGTTGATATCTGTTACTTCAAAGTTGTTTGAAAAAATTTAATCAAGAGGGTCTTTGGAATTGTGTAGTCAATAGCAGCCTAATAACTAAATATCAGTGCAGCATATTATCAAAACATACCAGTTTGGGTTTCCAATCAACATTTCTTCGAGGATCCCACTTAAAACATTACATTCAAAACATGTTTGGAATTTAACCTTTAAAATGTCCCTACATGTATTACCCCAGTCCTCTTTTGTCCCCCATATGCTGATGTTGAGGATTGATGACCTGTGAGGACAGATGTTCACTTACAGCTTAAAGTCAAGATGTTGGGTGAGGTGGCATCAAACTGAGCAGCAAAAAAACAACTGGTGCCGATACAAGACAGCAAATGTATTGATTGTCAAATTTTAAATACAGCGAGGAGCACCTCATAAGGTCAACCATACACTCTAAAACTAAACAGTTTCTGCCATTTAGAATAATATTGTCTAACAATGATGACCACTGGTAAAACAATATATATGAACTTTGAAATCTAACAGTTAGACAAATTGCCTTTTTTTCATGAACTATGTGCTTTTCTTTAAATAAAACAACAAATGCTTGTAATATAGTTGTATATGTTATGAATCCTAAACAGCTTAGGTGCAGTGACTTTTTACTCATTAGGCTCAACTACATTTATATTGTTACACTTGGAGTGATAAAGCCTTTCTATATGAGAATTATATCCTCCAAAAACCAGAACAGAGGCATGATTACGCCAACCTAAAAGACAAGCAGTTAGCATCCCAGTCCATTCATTTAACTGCACTGAGGTTTTTAATCTGGTACAACCTGTGACATCTCATAGATGATATTTTAATTATAAAGCCAAATAAATGAACAGTACATGAAACATGAAAACAGTAAATGTCCAAAAGCATCACAGAAACAATAATTGCCAATGGTTTCATCTTAATAAGTCAACATCTGGTTTCATTAACTCTTCATAGCCTCAAATTCAAAAAAAACAAATCTACCTCATAGTCAGCTTTTCGCTTTTTTGGACAATGGAGTAGAATCTTTTGACCTTCTGATGTGAAAATCATTGGTGTGATATGTACATTATTGGCTGAAACTTACAATTACTCCACGATGACTGTCTTTTCAGTTTAACTTTTTATTCCCAAGTTATTCAAAACCGTCTTCATTTTCTTAATGGACTTGTGGTATTTGTCTTTATTTGCAGACGCCATGCGGTGAGCCCCCCTCCCCCTCCGAGGCCCCTCTCCCCCTCACACACATACGGCTACATCAGCAGCCCGTTGGCCTTGGACACTGACGGCATGGAGGAGGAGGATATATTAGAGGAAGAGGAGGAGGAGGATGGTGATGAGACAGATGCAGAGGTGGCCAAGATGCACTACCATCACACCCACCCCCACACACACCCCCACCATCCCCAGATGCATCCGCGGCGGTTGCTGCTCCGAGGGCTTGAACAGACGCCCGCATCCAGCATGGGCGACCTGGAGAGCTCGGTGACCGGCTCCATGATCAATGGCTGGGGGTCGGCCTCTGAAGAGGATAATGTCTCTTCAGGGAGGTCCAGTGCAGTCAGCTCATCAGACGGATCCTTCTTCACAGATGCCGACTTTGCTCAAGCGGTTGCTGCAGCTGCAGAGTATTCAGGCCTCAGAGTGGCAAAGTACCCTGGTTCACAGGGCCAGGAAATGGGCGGAGCTTCAGGTAAATATCCCTGCATCGTCAATGTAACTAACGATCAAAACATTTTTTTTTTTTTTTTTTTCAATTAAGCAACAAAATACATTTTTTCCCCCCCTTTCTCAGCACGAAAATACCAAATAAACCCATCGGGCCACCGTCCTGGCAGCCCGGTTTCTACAGACAGTAACATGAGTATGGCAGCTGTACACAGGAGGCCCCCGAAAAAGCAGAAACAGCATCCTGCAGGACATCCTGCAAACCAGCGGCGTGAGCCCTTCAATGAAGGTACGCGCTTGACGGCATGAATGTGAAGTCCAGAAACATGTTGCTGCGGTATCCTGTGGTAGATTAGTACAAACACCCCACGCTTTCCTCAAAGTAATAGCAACAGAAAATGTAGCAAAATCAAAACCAAGCTGGACTATATGAAACACAAAACAATTTAATTTGTATGTAATTTCAATTTGCCCACTTATCAGCTTCAAAAAGTGAAAGCAAACTTTGTTTTTAATTAGCTGTCCAGTCCAGTTGCTCAGAAGGTTTATCTGTTGCACCGAGGAGAGAAACCACAACACAAAGCAACTACCATTCCTTTGGCTTCAGAAATCTTTTTGTGTAGTGTAGTGCCTGTGACAGCCACTTTATGAACGACGGGTGGCAGCAGTAGCAGGTTAGCTGAATCACAGAAAACACACAGATGGCCAGTTTGCATCGTTGGCTCTCCCACTTTCCCTGTAAATACGTGGAAGGGAAAAGTAGAATTTCCAGTGACTGTGTGAATAACGGACTGCGAGTGTGCCCCGAGCCATAGTTTTAGTCGTCTTCCGTGTGTAAAATGCACATGCCTCCATGGCATCGCTCCTAATCTGTGGCCGTGCTGAACAGATCGGGCGAGTGGTGGGCTGCAGGCCAGGGCCATGGCGGGAAGACATTGGGAGGTGGGGGTGGGGGGGGGGGGGGGACAGGGGGGTGTCTCGGGAGAGCTCTGCCCAGCTTGGCGATGCTGACACTGGGATGTCTCTCCACTCAAGCCACTAATGAAATTGATCCAGGTGCTGAAGAGCCACCTTCCACTCAGCAGGGGGGCCAAACACAAACCAAACAGGGACTAAACAGTGGAACAGCTGTACACCGAAAGAAAAGCTTCAACCTTGTTCAATTAAAGAGCGATTGACTTTTTTTTTTTTACTACCAGCGGAAAGCCCCTCTTTCCCCATTCCTTCTCTGCTTTTTTGCTCTTTAATTTATCTCTGTGTGTGTGTGTGTGTGTGTGTGTGTGTGTGTGTGTGTGTGTGTGCGTGTGTGTGCAGTATGTGTGTGTGTGTACAGTATGTGCTGCTATCCCAGAGCTGGCTCTCCTCTTAGTGTCAGGTGTCCTTGAGTGTTGGAAGCACTTGACAGGGAGATTTAATATCCAGCTCACTGGGAGCCAGACCAGCTATATCACTACAGAAAATCCCCCTGCCTCCACCACCTCCTCCTCCTCACCCCCCCCCCCCCCAAGCCTCCGCCTCCTGCCATCATCCTTATATCCCGGCTCCTTCCCCATCCACTGCCCCTCCCGTTGGAGTGATCTCTCCATCCCACTCCACTCTCCTCTCCTCCGTCTTTGTTTGAGCAGGGAGGGGGTGGACTGACAGCTCTGCAGTTCTGTCTGTCTATCAGTCCTCCTGCTGATTGCATTTGATCTGAATGGATTGTTTTTCATTTGGAGGTTATTGCCTCCCCTAACCCCCCCCCCCACCCCCCCCCCCCCCCACCCCCCACCCGTGCGCTCCATATACTTCATCTGTGGTCTGGAGCAGTGCTGTTGAGGTGATAGGTGAGCAAATGTCATTTAATAAAATTTAGAACAAAGAAAAGCAACACAGTGTTTTTTTTTATAGATGCACACAAGATGCAATAATGATCATTGTTATATATTTCCATCATCCCTTTTATGCCTATATTCTTTTCCAATTACCTCAGACTGAAGCTACAGTCCAGGAAGCATCACCATAAATACACATGAATACTCTCAGTCAAGGCGGCAGTAAAAAGAAGGAAGGGAAGAAGAAGTGAAGCAGGATGGGAGGCGACCCTCCAACAGCCTCACTGCTTACCCCTCTTTGACCTAATCATTTCACCCGTGTTTGCACAGTGGATGTGGAAACACCCAACTTAACCCCCCCCCATGATTCATATTGTGCTCGACTTTAATGCCTTTGTCTCCCTCCTCTTTGACTTTAACCCTTTCCTGTCCTTTCCAATCTGTCTCAACCTCGTCTGTCTAATTAACTGCCGGCCGCTCAGCTTCATCCTCCTTGGCATGCACAGAGACACTTCTCATACCCGAGTTCTGTCCTCACTGTTGCTTCCTCGTAAATCTAACAGCGCCTCGCTCCTCCCTTGCAGTGAGCTATAGCTCACAGACTGTGGCATTGATCGGACTGTGACTGGGGCAGAACTCAGGAGAAAGACAGATATTAAAAGACTGCACAAGCCTTTCTGCGATATGATATTGGCTCCCCTCCCATTGTATGCAGGGCGATCGGGTGGAGGTCAATGAGGAATGTGCATCGAAGAAGCCCAGTTTTCCCAACAAGACGTCACTTCACCGCTTAGTTTTTGTGTCAAAAATAAACAAAAGGCTTTGATTCTGCACCCAGTCCAGTTCAGTCTTGACGATGTGGGCATGAAGCAAAGCGTAAGAGCGGGCACTCTATGTTTATTAACTTTCTAGTCCTGCGTGGATTAGGGGGTCTGTCCAACAACAGAACCATCCTGCAGGTTGGAAGCTGATGAGAAGATGAAAAATCGTTGATTGCAGCAGACAAGGCTTTTGCCCACCGTTTTGTTTGGATGGTGTGTGAGCGGCCAGGCGGCCCACTGACTGGCCTCATGTGAATAATGGCTCAAGGACAAGCAGCATTGATTCAGCGACGGGAGAAGTGGAGCAGGCCAGAGAGCCAGCTGCTGACCGTCACACTCCCCTCGTCCTCCTCTGCAGCCTCCTGCTCCAATCTCATAACTCTCTGGCCCGATTCGGCCTCTTGGCTGTCATCTGTTCTGTTTACTGTCTGCTCGGAGGAGTTTCTGTTCAGCGTGGCTGTGTGCACAGCTTCTGGTGTATGTACACATACCACAGCTGTGTTTGTGCATCACCTTGCAGGTGTGAGACAACTGACTGACAGATGATACACACTCAAGTTTCAGGAGTACACAGATTCTTCTTCCTTGGCACTCTTTTTCCTGTTTGCAGCTGATGCGCTTGTTTCCTGTGTTTACTCTGCAGATCTCCCACCTCCACCCATTCCACCTCCAGCAGTGCTGAAGTCACCCACACACCCCTCAAAGGCCGCCCTCGAGGGAAGGGGAGTCGTGTCTCCCAAAGCAGGAGAAGGGCGAGACAAGAGGGGGGGTATGGGCGGATATCGACCCCGGGAGGGCTCGGACCCCAGAACCAGCTCGTCCGAACGCAAAGATGCTCAGGACAAACAAAAGACCGCTCACGGAGGGAAAGGGAGTAAACACGAGAGTAGCACGGCTAGCAAGGCGCGCCAGCACACAGGTACGACGACACCGTGAGGGAATCGGCAGCAGTTTACCCTCAGCTCATCTGACACTACGTTTCTCATCCCCCTGTCAGAAGACATTCTGCCATACAGCCGACCGCAGTTCCCCACAGTCAACAGCCCCCGAGACCCCAGCTCCTCCAGCTCCATGTCCTCCAGGGGCTCGGGGGGGCGGCGGAGAGGGGAGGGAGGCCGCAGGATTCCAGCAGACATGGGCCTGAACACACCTGGAGCCTTCCCACCTGGAGATGAAGAGCTGGAGGTACACACCGATGTTGAACGCACTTGCCTGTCTGGAGCAGATTTGAACCAAACAACCAACACGTCAAACTTCATCCAAAACAAAACATTCCTATATGGTTGCTTAAAACACACTTTTGTTACTATTTTTAGTATTACAGACTTACAACGGGCTTCTAAATGCTTTCTAGTTGTCAAACTTAAGAAAAGTGACAATATTTCAGTTGAACAACAAACATAAAACTTCCGTTAGGTAATATTTCTTACCGTTTGTGTGAATGTTTTTTTTTTTTTAAATAATCAACAACTCTCCAATCATTTAAAATGTTAACGATCTAATGATGAAAATAATATTTAGAATTTCCACATGCAGGAGCCTTAACAGTGTGATGGCAGTATGTACGTACCCATGTTCTGGTATATGTATATACATGTATATATGTATATACATATACATATACACTTATATGTATATATGTATAAGTGTGAATATTTGGACTGGTAAAAAAAAAAAAACAGTTGGCGTACAGCTTCATATCAGTATCACAAATACTAGTGTTGTAGGTTTCATACAGTTTAATTTGCTGATCCATTACAGTGAAAACCAAACTAAAGCAGCCTCCTTGAATCAGCAGTCATGCATAAACAAACCAAACATTGTGTGTTATTTCCAAATACACAAACAAAAGGAAAAATGAAAAAAAAAGCACATTGTTATCATTTATTTATTAATAATCAATGACATTCATAATACACACGCATGAACATGGGAGCAGGTTAGTGAGGCGGCGTTCAAGTTAAAAACATTATGGTGAGATGATCAAGCATTTCTCATTCACTTGTTAAATCAGTCAAACTAAAGGAGCGTGACGTGCGGCAGTCAAATGTACAGCATCATATTTTCCTGCTACAACAGACACAATATTCACCCTTGAGAGAAGATATAAAGTACGTACAGCGTTGTGCTTATAGCAGAAGTTAAAAGTACAACTCAGTTACTTTAATCTCAGGAGGAAATCCTTGTAGCACAGCTCCAGACAGAATGAATGAGTAATATATATATATATATATATACATATATACACACACATATAGTTGGGTTTTTTGTTCAAATGAAAAACTGCCGTCTGATTGGACTGTTGTGCAATCTTTATGTCATAAAGCAGGAAGAATCAAATGCAATGTGTCATCAGTCAATATCCTTTGTCCAGACCAGCTATTATAATGAAGTAATGGCTTACTGTGGGGGGGCTTCTCTGTTGAGAGCCACTCGTGATGTGAAATAAGACAATAAAATCTATCTGGGGATCTGGAAACGTGCCTGTTGCACTGCTCATTTGCAGTATGAATTGGGTCAAATCATATAAAGCACACAGCAGAAACACGACGAAGAACAACAACATGTCAGATAAACATGTCAAAAGCTGAAAAACAGAGTGACCCTGACATTTAATTGTCCATATGACAATGCATCTGAGAAAATCAATCTGCTCGTTATTGCACTGTAGTTCTCTTGTTGTCCATCGTGTGTTGAAACTGGATATTTTTTTACACTGTCACAGGAAATGAAAGGTTGAGGCGGCTACTAACCAATGATTCCTTTTTTTTTTTCCATCCAGATGGTAGAAAGCTGAAGGAAAAAAAAGCAGAAAAAGGCGGAACTGTTCTCTTTTTTCCCCCCCAAGAGTGGAGCACCATTGTTTCTCTTACAATTTTAAATATCTCAGTATTTCACCATCATGTTGGCTGCCAATCATACTCTCTGTCAATTGAGTTTCTTTACATCTTAAAAACAGACCACTTTTTTTTTCTTTTTTTCTAACTTATCATTTTCTATGTCAGTTTTAAAAAAAAAGAAAAGGAAAAGGTGTCTGAAGATTAAAGGGTGCATTCAAAACAGAACACGCAGTGGTATATTTATGTTTGATTCCAATGCAATATGGAGTGGAGCTTCACTCCAGACGTTGATGTAACTCGGCTTGCTTTGACAAGAGAGCCGCTACAGTGAGAAGTTACTGTAATGACAGAGCTGCGAGCAGAGAAGGGTGGACTGTCTGTAAATATACGTGTATACATGATGTCTTCTTGTTTTTACCCATCGTGGTACCTCAAAATTGTCTTCCTTGTTTTATTTTGCGAATTCTAATTTTATTATGCCAGTAAATATAATTATTTTATCATTTCCATCCATGTTGTAAATTGCTATATTATTTCGCTGCCCCAAGAAAGTGCCACTTTGGGATTTTTCTTTTTTTTTTGTTTGTGTTTTTTTTTTTGTAATGCACTGTTATGTTTCGTGTTGTCATCAATGTTTGTTATTTGTTTTACTTTGGTTTTAAAAGCACAATCACTAAACTTTATTTTAAACCATTCTATCTATTAACCTTTTTGTCTTACTGGCGGAAAACAGGTATGACAAAAGAGTCTAGTTAATCCTGATGATGATTATGATGATGATGATGATGATGACGATGGAGGTGAAGGTTGCTGTTTACGAAGGTCGTGCTTGAACAGAGACTCTTTGTGTTGTGATGGTCTTCCTCTCCAGCTCAGACACTCGCTCAAGTGATGAAAAAGGACAGTAATGTGAGTCATAGCTGCAATGTAAATATCTTTTCTCATTGACCATAAACTCAGCTATTGCACATTAATTGAAATGGTGATGTTGTCCATAAATGCACTTAAATGAATGTCAAATACAGGAATTGAGTCACTTTGGGACTCTGGAGAGGTTGGAATCGGACAGAAAGAGTCTCTGTTCTTGATACTGCAGGGCTGGTTTAGCCCTGTTTTAAGGAGAAAGGGTGCTGTTGTTTATTCATAGGACATCTGCAAACATTTGTTTCGTAAAGCAAAAAAAGTAAAAAGAACTAAAAAAAAAGATGAATAAAAAAGTTGAAACTAAATGTTTCTTTTGTCATTATTCAAAAGAACCTGTGGAAGAAGTGATACAAATCAATTGCTGAAAGTAACAATTTACAAAATAATCAATGAACAAAGTAAAGAATTTAGTAATAGTGGATTATTCTTCACTGTGTTAATGATGCATTGAGTAGAAAGCTCTGCTTACACAGTCTCAGGCTACTTGCAGTGACAAGTTTCAGTTTCTGATCTTTTTGTGGGTTTCAAAGGATTTATAGATATTTTTAACACTTGTCAGAGGGGCCCATCGAGAATCGGCACTGTATACAACTTCCTGGCATAAAAAGAAAAACAAAGAAATATATCATTTGAGTGATGAGATCATTTGAGCTCTCTATCATTGCAATTTCATTAAAGTGAAGATAAAGTATTTAGAAACGTTTTGCTTAAAGTTGTTTCACTGTGCTCTTCCCCTGCTGGGATGTAGGACTCAGTCAGATGTAAACAACTGCAAGGAATATTAAAAGTCCCATATTATGGAAAATTCACTTTCTACTGGTTTTCTCACGGTGATATGTCTCCACGGCCTGTATACGAGGGCCCAGGAGTGAAAACGGTCTGGCATCTCCCTCACTTGCTTTGTCCACTTTTTAGTGAATACAGAAGATTTCCCCTTCATGATGTCATGTGGGGAAATAATCCCTCCCTCTGATAGTGGATTTACTTTGACCCTCCCACAGGAAGATAAAAACTTACATAGATTACTGATAAGCTGAATAAACTCAGTATAATATGCAGTAGTGTGTGGTGCTGTTTCAGCCAGGGCCAGTTAATAACAGAGCGTCATCACCACCTGCCCATGAGCCAATCAGTCAAGCTCATTTCAATGACGACAGCAAGGTCAGCACTAGAAACTCTGCTGGAGGACATAGGAGATTTGAGCTCCACAAAATATAACCAGTCTTCTGGATAAAGTTGTTAAAGTCACTCATTGATTCCAGACAGAGATTTCAGAATCACTTTTTGATTATAAAAAAAAAAAAGAAAAATCATTTTTGATAGGGCTAGCAGTGCTAGCCCTGCTGCCCCTGACTGCACACCACCGATAATATGAAAAACAGTAAGTACTTACAGTTAGCAGGAGCTCATGTTAGCTAATTGGTATTAACTGAAACAACACACACCAAGCGAACATATTCAAACACACACTATTATTATCCCCCGCCGTGGCCGATAGGCCCCGAAGGGGGATCTTGAAACAGTCTCTGTACGTCCGTACGTCCGTACGTCCGTCCGTTCGAACGTTTCTACCTATAGCTCGGCAACCCCTGGGCCCACAGTGACCAAACTTCACATGTGGATACATCTCAGAGGGGGAAGGGATACTATGGTGACCTTGACCTAATTTGCATATTAAGTAGGTCACAGGGTCACGAAGTGCTTAAAAACACATTTTGGGCTCTGGAGGCCTAGGTTTTTGAGCTAGGGCTCGGAAATGTTATACACACCTACTAGTACTCTGGGGACACCCTCCAGCATACCAAGTGACCTGACCTTGACCTTGAAGATTGGTAGGGTCTGAAGTTTGCTCGTCATGGTTGCACATTACATGTATTTTCATATAAACATTTCTCCTCATTTCTCAGCAGTTCCTGGGCCCACAGTCACCAAACTTCACACATGGACACTCCACCTGGGGAGAAGGGGCACCATGGTGACCATGACCTCATTTGCATATCAGGTCACAGGGTCACTAAGTGCATAAAAACACCTTTTGGGCTCTGGAGACGTATTTTGACATAGCTTATGAAGAAGACCTTTCAGATTCTACATAATTATCTACTAGGACCCATGGAACACCCTCTAGTGTACCAAGTGTGCTGCCTTAGAGCTGCTTTGTGAGAAAATATAAAGCCCTCCGGCGGGGGATTAGCCCAGCAACGGCCTTCTTGTTTTTCTCCTCTCTTGTGCTCTTCACTCTTTGTCTTTTGTTTGTGCCGTTTCTCAACTTTTCGTTGTGTTTTGAATTGTTTTTGTTCATTTTGATGTATTTCTAGTCACACACACACACACACACACACACACACACACACACACACACACACACACACACACACACACACACACACACACAGATAGACATTCAGACTTCATGCTAAACCTCCCTGATCAGCAGCTGCTTGAAACTTTACTGTGGAACAAATTCAATCCTCTAAATTCAGAGTTTAAAGGAGGCAGAAATGCAGTCTGTGACACATTTTGACTTTAGAACAGTACAAATTTATTAAATCATTAAATAAAACATGCAGAAGATGAGGAACCAAACAGTGTCGGGGGGCCACACCAAGGGGGTCGTACCAAACTGTCTCGGGGGGGGAGACAGACTGTCTCTGGGGCTGTACCAACCAGTCCAGTAGGCCACACCAGACTGTCCAGTAGGCCACACCAGGCTGTCCAGTAGGCCACATTAGACTGTCCAGTAGGCCACACCAGACTGTCCAGTAGGCCACACTAGACAGTGCAGTAGGCTGTCTCGGGGGGGGGGAGACATCAAATTTGGTGAGACATCAAATTAAAGACATCACATGTTCTCTGGGTGCTTCTCAATAGTCCCTCCTTTCTTCTTTCCTGTTGACGACGGCGAGGAGAAAAGAGGGCGTATGGGGACGCACCCTCTGTCTCCACTCCTTCACTCCTTCTCTCTCCTTGCTCTCCTCTCTTTCCAGGCGGCCTTCTTTGCTTTCTTCTCTTCCTTCTTCATCTTGGCCTTCTCCCGGTCAGTCTTGGAGGACAGATCCGTCAGCTTGATGACCTGGTCGATGAGAACCTGGATGTCCAGTTTGGTCATCCTCTTGTCCTCCATCCATTCCTCCTCCTTGGCCGTCCAGGTGTCCTCTGCCTGTCTGGACCTTTCCAGCAGCTCCTCTTTCTGCTGGACCGTCTCGTCCTTCAGCTTCGTCTCGCTCTGCAGTTGTTGTTCCAGAGCTTCAAGCTTCCTCGTCCAGCCGACCTCCATGACCTTCATCTTGGTCTCCGCCTTATTGACGTCTGCCATACATTCCAGGGTCTTCTCCATGAGCGCCACCTTGTACAACTCGGTGTTGCTGGCTGCGTCATCTCTCTCCTTTGTGAGGAGCGTCAGTGTTTCCCGGTGCTCCTCCTGCAGACGTTCCACTGTCCTCTCATGGCTCTTCTGGAGAGCGTCTCTAGCTGCTTCCCTCTCCTGCACAGTGAGCACTGCTTCCTCCTTCTCAGCCCTGGTGGTCTCCATCAGGGTGTTGACCTTTGTGACCTCCTCACTCTTCTGGCTCAGTTCTGTCTGTAAGGTGAGGAACTGCTCCTGGAGGTTGTTGAAGGAGATGCGAGCCGTTTCAGCCTCCTCCTGGTGAGACTGGAGACTGTGTCTCTGGTCCTGGAGCTCCTCCCTGGTCTCTCTGAGGAGTTGGTCCTTTGCCTGGAGCTCCTCCTGGGTGTTTTTCAGGAGCTGGTCCTTCACCTGCAGGTCCTTCTGGTGAGACTGGAGACTGTGTTTCTGGTCCTGGAGGTCGTCCTGGGTCTTTCTCAGGAGTTGGTCCTTTAACTGCAGGTCCTTCCGGTGAGACTGGAGACTGTGTCTCTGGTCCTGGAGCTCCTTCTGGGTCTTTCTGAGGAATTGGTCCTTCACCTGCTGGTCCTTCTGGGTCTTTTTCAGGAGTTGGTCCTTCGCCTGCAGGTCCTTCTGGTGAGACTGGAGACTGTGTCTCTGGTCCTGGAGGTCGTCCTGGGTCTCTTTCAGGAGTTTGTCCTTCAAATGCAGGTCCTTCCAGTAAGAATGGAGAGTCTGTGTCTGGCCCTGAAGCTCCTCCTGGGTGTTTTTGAGGAGTTGGTCCTTTTCCTGGAGCTCCTCCTGGGTGTTTCTGAGGAGTTGGTCCTTTTCCTGGAGCTCCTCCTGGGTCCCTCTGAGGAGTTGGTCCTTCGCCTGCTGGTCCTTCTGGTGAGACTGGAGACTGACTCTCTGGTCCTGGAGCTCCTCCTGGGTGTTTCTGAGGAGTTGGTCCTTTGCCTTGAGCTCCTTCTGGGTCTTATTCAAGAGTTGGTCCTTCACCTGCTGGTCCTTCTGGTGAGACTGGAGACTGTGTTTCTGGTCCTTGAGCTTTTTCTGGGTGTTTTCCAGGAGTTGGTCCTTCGCCTGGAGCTCCTCCTGAGTCTTTTCCAGGAGTTGGTCCTTTGCCTGGAGCTCCTCCTGGGTGTTTTTCAGGAGTTCGTCCTTCACCTGCTGGTCCTTCTGGTGAGACTGGAGACTGTCTGTCTGGTCCTTGAGCTCCTTCTGGGTCTTTTTCAGGAGTTGGTCCTTCGCCTGGAGGTCCTTCTGCACCTTTCTCAGGTCACCCTTGGTGGAATTTATCACGGTGTTGACCTTTGTGACCTCCCCACTCTTCTGTCTCAGTTCTGTCTGTAAGGCGAGGAACTGCTCCTGGAGATTGTTGAAGGAGAGGCGAGCCGTTTCAGCCTCCTCCTGGTGGGACTGGAGACTGTCTCTCTGGGCCTGGAGCTCCTCCTGGGTCTCTCTGAGGAATCGGTCCCTCTCCTGGAGCTCCTCCCTGGTCTCTCTGAGGAATCGGTCCCTCTCCTGGAGCTCCTCCTGGGTCTCTCTGAGGAGTCGGTCCCTCTCCTGGAGCTCAGAGTCTTTTTGCTGCTTTTCACTCTCTAAAGAAGTGACCTGGCTCTTCCAGACCTCCTTCTCCCCCTGCAGCTTCTCCTTCTCCCCCTGCAGCTTCTCCTTCTCCTCCTGCAGCTTCTCCTTCTCCTCCTGCAGCTTCTCCTTCTCCCCCTGCAGCTTCTCCTTCTCCGCCTCCAAGCTGCTGAAGCGACGGTGCAAAGTGCTGAAGTTTGCCAGCGTCTCCTTACTACATTTTTGGTAGTGTTTGACTGCCTCACGCAACTCCTGGACTTGGAGTGCTTCACTTCTTCCTTCCTTGGCTTTGCTTGGCATTTTGGATCTCCTCGCTCTCTCGTTCAGAAATTGTTAATGTGATTAACGATTAGTTAATGTAATTGTTAATGCTCTCGCTCTGCTCTGCTGCTCTCACTACTCTCACTGCTCTGCTGCTCTCTCGTTCGCTGTCAACCGTTGTTGTGAAGCTCTGGCTCTGATCTCCTTTGTTTTATACTGTGGCTTTGAAGCTGTGACTCTGAGCTCATCCTTTCAACTTCAAAGGACAGTAAGGACCTCCCTTGATTTACCTGTGATATTTGGGATCAAAGGACATCATAGGCAATGTGAGTGACACTGATGTCATATGCAAATTAGACCACGCCCCCAGCCACAGTGGAGAAATAAACCCCGCCTCCTTTTCAATCCGTTTACAAACATTTATACAAATTTTTTTTTTTTTTTTTTTTTTTTACATTCTCAAGTTTCTCTTTATTGTGGGGGAGAGTACACACGAAGAAAATGTCTATATTTTCAACCAGAGGTTTCTGACCTCACAGGGAAATGACATTGTACATCCAGATCAACTGCCTTTATCCAAAATTGTATGAATGCTTGAAGAAATCACACAATTTGTTTCTCATCTTCTGTGTTTTTTTGCGGCTTATCCAGTTTTTAATAAATTTTGACCGTTCTAATATGAAACGTGCCACAGACTGCATTTCTGCGTACTTTTAAACCTCTGTGGCAGTAGCCATATATTAGTAAATATCTGTATATAACTGTTTCTTCAGTCCTGTTTTGATACATTTTAGTTCATTATTGTTTAGATTTACTTCACAAGTAAACTAAATGATTCGTTGAGCACGTCGAGGAATTTTATCATCAATACATCTACGTTTTTCCCAACCAAATTTGTCGTTTTATGGTGTTTTTAGATCCACTGTGTTAATAAAGTGTGCCAAACTGAAAACAATACTTCAGAGCTGCACTTATGAGGTTGTTCTGAACAAAATTACACCAAAAAAGGTTTAAGGATTTTATATTTGAGATATAAAGAAAAATCAATTGTAGTGAAAAACGGCACAACATACTTTAGACCCAGTATTAAAACTATCAAAGTAAGATTATTGAACGCGGGCTGGACTAACCTTTCACCTTTGATCTAGATCTGTCAAAAAAAAAAATACCCATTCAAAGCGCTGAGCATCTTCCTCTGGTCGCTTTCTACCTGCTTTTAATCCTGTAAAGGTTTTTTTTATCTCATTTTGCAGTTTTCCATCCTCGGCCTTTATTATCCCCCGCCGTGGCCGATAGGCCCCGAAGGGGGATCTTGAAACGGTCTCCGTACGTACGTCCGTATGTCCGTACGTCCGTCCGTTCGAACGTTTCTACCTATATCTCGGCAACCCCTGGGCCCACAGTGACCAAACTTCACATGTGGATACATCTCAGAGGGGGAAGGGATACTATGGTGACTTTGACCTAATTTGCATATTAAGTAGGTCACAGGGTCACGAAGTGCTTAAAAACACATTTTGGGCTCTGGAGGCCTAGGTTTTTGAGCTAGGGCTCTGAAATTTTATACACACCTACTAGTACTCTGGGGACACCCTCCAGCATACCAAGTTACCTGACCTTGACCTTGAAGATTGGTATGGTCTGAAGTTTGCTCGTCATGTTTGCACATTACATGTATTTTCATATAAACATTTCTCCTCATTTCTCAGCAGTTCCTGGGCCCACAGTCACCAAGCTTCACACATGGACACTCCACCTGGGGAGAAGGGGCACCATGGTGACCATGACCTAATTTGCATATCAGGTCACAGGGTCACTAAGTGCATAAAAACACCTTTTGGGCTCTGGAGACGTATTTTGACATAGCTTATGAAGAAGACCTTTCAGATTCTACATAATTATCTACTAGGACCCATGGAACACCCTCTAGTGTACCAAGTGTGCTGCCTTAGAGCTGCTTTGTGAGAAAATATAAAGCCCTCCGGCGGGGGATTAGCCCAGCAACGGCCTTCTTGTTAACTACCAACTATCACAACTATCCACACTGTGTCCTGCTGCAGCCGCAGAGTCTGAACTTCTTCAGGAGCTTCTCCTTCTGACTCAGAATCTGCTTCAAACTGTTTTGGTTGAAAAACAACATGTCCTAGACTTAATCTTCTGACCCTAAGTCTTCTGTGAAGATTCTTGGTGGTGTGGAGAGACAGAAACATTCTGTTCCCAGAAGACACTTGAGGGACTTTCACACTGGCTGAAGTTCAGGACCAAGGCTGATTTTGGGAAATACACTTTTGAATACATTGTTGTTGGACCTCTGACACCAATGCCGATGTCAGATAGTTGAAAAACTTAATAGGACCCTGCAAAATAAAATGGGACTTTTGTATGATTTTTTTTGTTGTTGTTGTTGCTTTGGGTTGTGATTTTTTCAGAATCATCAAACAGTAATAATCAAAATATTATTTACTTCCTGCCGTACCACAAATGTCTAAAGCAGGGAAGGGCAATCCTGGTCCTGGATGGCCGCACCCCTGCACGTTTTCAATGTTTCCCTGCTCAGAGACACACCTGAGTTCTCATCAGGAGGCTCTGCAGAAAGCTTGATAACGAGCCAATAATTGCTATCATCTGGGTTGATGTGAGGACACATTGAAAACCTGCAGGATTAGAGCCTTCCAGGACCAGGATTGCTCACCCCTGGTCTAAAGTGTTAGTTTGAGAAACGCTTTGACAATCCATTGACAGATCGGCCACAAGAAATGTTCCTTGATTCAACTACATTATAATAAAAGAAATAAAAAAATAAGCTATCAATGTCTAGTCCAAAGCTCTATTTCTGCTGTTTATTTTATCTCAACAAATCGTACCAGAAATATTCTTCTTTTGTGTGTGCCAGACCGCAACCACAAACCCATTCATCTTTCCTGAGGACTCAAACCTTTCCATCTATTTCTTACTACTCATCTAAAGTCTGGCGTCGCCTCAGCAGTATTTTCCAACTCCTCCCAGGAATCTTTAGGCATTCCCAGCTCCAAAATTGAACTTGATCTCTTCTCAAGAAGAACGTTTTCCCAAAAGTCTTCAACAAGTTGGTCAGCCTGAAAAAAACCTGAAGGGAGGCAGTTTATGTCACTCACATATGGTGCATTCATGCAGCTGGGAACTTGGAAAGTTAAGTTGGGAAAACACTTTTTACACACACACACACACACACACACACACACACACACACACACACACACACACACACACACACACACACACACACACACACACACACACGCACTGCATAGTAGAATTAGCAAGTCTTAACTTATTGAAGTTCCCTGAAACCTCCCACCTCCCAGATATAAACAATAGTTTCTATATACAGTATAACACAAGTACAGCACATTGGATTTGGCAAAACATGCTGTTACATGATTAGATTACTTCTTTTAGTCTCTTTATAGTATTATTTTTGCTAAATTAATTTAGAATATTCTTTATAATTTTTATAAACAGACCATGAATTAAAAAGAAACACAGATTTTTATCATTTCTATTTCTAACATGAACCTGACTCGAATTTGTGGAGATACAAACACTATTCATGAAGTGATTACATCCCCTTCAATGATATATTTATTATTGCTATAATTGAAAAGACCCATAATAAAATTCAATGTTGTTGTGTGTATTGCATTTGAATGTGAAATCATAAGAGCTCTCCTCGCCTAAAAGGGCACGATGTATTTCCAACAACACTGTCAAGGAGGGAACTATCGATATCCTTGGCTCGGTGGCTAAACAGTCATTTCTGTTCAGTACTGTAGCCATTTAAATGTATTACCTAATGCCAATTCCATTAGAGCACCCCATTACTCACAATATCAGCATGCCCTGTCATTCAGGGGAACCAAAGAGGGAGGCTAAAACCAATAGTGAAGGGATTATATTCAATTTGACAGGCCGAGATTGCTGCCAATTAGGCTAAGGAGGCTTCAATAAGGTTACATAAGAGAGTGAAAACAGTGCTCATCTTTTTTCTCATCAGTCATCCACTCACTAGTGAGGTCGTTGCTGATGTCTCAAAACAAACATCCATAAGAGTAGGGGACGACATGTCGCCATACAGTGACTCCAAACCAGCAGCCTCTGCTGATTGGAGACCAAAATACATTGTTGTCTGAGTTTATAACGTCCAACCTGCTGACTGCTTGTTCGCACAGAGGCAATACCGTGGCCTATGGGAGACTTTAATGTCAAACACTGTCTGTCTGGCTTATTCAAACATCAGTGAATAAGGAGGGACTCTTCCTCCCCCCCGTACTCCTTCTTGAGCCTGGAAGAACTGCACGTCAGGTGTTTTTGCAAGCTAATGTGTTGCCGTGCGCCCACCTCAACATTTTTGAGCATGAACACATGGAGCGCTCCGGGCTGAGAGAGTCTTCATGTGCTCACAGACGACAACAACTCATGTATGTGCAGACGTGTCATCTGTGTTCAAAACAATTGTTTTATTCACAATACACAGTAATTTCTTCTGACATTTTATGTTTACGGAGACAAATTAAAAATTAAAACATATCAGGATAATTTAGCAATGATTTTCTAATGACAGCTGTAGCCTGTGAATATCCACCACTTTCACCTCCTCCTCCTCCACCTCCTCTTGGATTCCAAGTCCCTTCCCCCTTATTTCCCCCAGGTGTTCTCTAATAAGCACCTTTCTAAACAAGAACAAATTTGGAACAGAGTAGAGCATCCCCCTTATGCCTCCATCCATCATTTTAATGAGAGGAGGTGTGTCCTCGCCCCACAATGAGAAGCAGGTGATTAAGGATATTAAGCAGATTCTCTGTCAGCCGGGGTTATTCACCCCATAATGGCATGAATATGCACATCGAGGCTGGACTGGCTTTAGTCTAGTCCTCACAGTTCCTACCTGCGTGCTGAGGAACGAGCCAGTGTCAAGGCATCTCTGAAAGTGGGGGAAGGGGATGTAAAAAGCCATATCGAGGCTACCTTTGTGGGGAAATGAAAAAGGTTACTTGCTTTATTTGGAATTTTGACAATGATATCAGATGATAAAGCTGAAATGCAAACATTTAAAAGAATCATCACCTGATATTGTCACATATACAGTGTCCCTTAAAGTGTCTTTAAATCAATTCTTCAAATGTATTAGGTTTTCTGTTGCTTATTTCTGACCCCTTTTCATACTGGAGCTTCCTCTTACAAGATGTGAGATTTTGACTCGTGCAGATGTTAGGCACAAACGTGCTGATTGGAACTGTTAATCTTGGCAATAGCATGGTAAAAGTATAATAATAGCATAGCGATAGCAGATCAATGGCAACCCTTCGCTCATAAGAAAAAGAAAAAGAAAAAACTATTGTGGAGGAATCTACAAACATTGATGCCACAGAGCAGAAATTTTAAATGAAATACGGGGGTAATTTGCAAATCACATGGGTTTTTAAATGTATGCTAGTCCCGTTTGTGGCTAGCAGCTAGTGGCTAGCAGCTAGCAGATAACCGCTAAACTTAACAGAGGTAGGTTTTTGATTTTCAACTCCTGTGGTGACAACAACTCAAGAGACCAGTAAAACTCTCCTGTCGTGGCGTGCGCCCCTTTGTGGGCAATTCTAATTTGAACAAAAAGCCCAAACGAATAAACCCAGCCCCTTACAAACTCCACATCTTCTGGCAAGCTTCAACTGAGGTCCAACGTCAATATACATGTTTCAACAAGGATTCCAGGGTGATGACTCCCTTAAGTTAAATTGTTGAAAACGTTACTCCTTTTCTTTATTACAGCTTGAAAGAAGACACATGTTCCTGTCGGCAAACTTTTCTCAAGCTGATTACTGATGCTTTTACAAGATGGTCTGATAAATGTACAATGTTTTTATTGTCATTAGATGTGCAACACACAACAAAATTAGAGCGCAAGTAAATGCAGTTCTTATTTGCTATTTTTAAATATCTGTCACAGTGGGCTCAAAGACCAGCCAGGCCTTTCTGTGTAGTTTGCATGTTCTCCCTGTGTGCGTGTGGGTTTCCTCCGGGTTCTCCGGTTTCCTCCAGCAGTCCAAAATCATACATATGGCATACTATGACCTGTCTAGGTTGGATCCTGCCCGGGCCTATAGTACACTCAGCACCCTGCAACCTTGCACAGGATTAAGCAGTACAACAGATGAATGTATGGATGAATATAGCAGACTGCTATAAATTCAGAATGAATAACAATTCGATTTACGGTAAAAGTAAAACAAAACTTTTGAGATTTTAAAACAAATTCAGGCATGTTTGCTAGAAAGAATAATGTAATGCAGATAGAACTTAATGCAGGGTTGTAATAAATGGCTCTAACTTATCAACAAATGTCATTTATTGCCTTCGAAACTTGTGATATTGTTTATTTTAAAATGGGGAAAATCCTGAGAAAATTCTGAATTCAGCCCACCTGAATTCAATTTAGGACAAGAACAGAGCTGGTGAGTTTAGAGATTTAAAAAAAAAAAAAAAAAACCTGTATTATCATTACTGCTAATAAAGGGATTGAAGTTGGATGCGAGATAATCAGTTTCTTCATTTAATGACATTAGAAATCATGTAATTTTTTTAGTCAGGATGACGCCTCCTTAATATCTGTGAGAATACACCACACTAACCTCTTTTATTATAACTTCCTGCATCGTTATGCCTTCAGTGTGTCAGTTTTTGCAATCAATAATTTGAACTGCCGTTTCTTTCAACTCTGTCCCAGCAGCAAAAAGCTCATTTCTTTTGTGAACATTCAGGCTGTCTCTCATTTGTGATCGCCAAACTGCTTCATTAACCTCCTTCCCATACTAGGAGGTAATTAAGTGAACAGCTGTGCGCTGTCTGACAACTCGTCTTAGTGTCGCTGCTCTGTGCGGGAACGCCGCACGACGAGGAAGCCGCCATCGCAGGTGCAGAGTGTTTAGACGGCTTAGCAGAACCTCTCCACATCCATTTCCACTCCAGCTGCAGGTCAAACGCCAGCTCTTCAGACAATCAATCAGAACTCATTTAGCTTTAACAGTCTCCCCAACCAGCTCATCACAATCTCGCATCATTACAAAAAGTTGTTTTTAATCAGTGTTAAACACTTCAGCTTATTTCAACTCGAGAAAACTGAACAGAGAAGTGTGGCGGTGAAAGATAGCTGTCAGTGGAGAGACTGCCAGACATAATGAGAGAGGGAGTGTGGAAGCCAGCCAAACCCAAGTTTTTTTTTAATAACCGAGAAGTAATGTGGATGATTTGTACATCCATTTGTCACTTACCCAGTCATTCTAACTGTCCTTATTTAGTGCCAACGGGGTCTGCACAATTAACCCAGAGGAATATAGCATCCTCCTGCCGTCCCCTGGAAACTGCTCTTTTCGCCTCCATCACGTGCTTTGCATCTGTAAGCTGATCTCATCATGCAACTTTTAATATTCCAAATGAATCACGTCTTCATCAAAGCCCTGACAACAATTAGTATTATTATTATTGTTGTAAGTCTGGTGCTTGAATGGATACATTCACCAGATTTGGTGCATTCATTATATGTATAAACACTGGAGGAGAGAAAACACTTGAATGAAATTGCAAGTAACTTCAGCAAGACAAAAACCAACGGAGTGAGGATTCTCTCACACTGAAGGCCAGTGATCAGGTTTTTGCTCTCCTTCTGTTCCGATAAACTCGTATTTATGATAAACTATGATACATTTTTTACATATGACACAAATCATGTGCCAATGCCACTTTCATGAGCTGGTACATCTCATTCTGCTTCTCCCATGCTGCTTTTCCTTCCAGCTTACCTGCCCCTTCCACTTCTACAGGCATGCGTGTACATGTATGCACACAGGGAGTGACTCACGGTCAGCACCAGAGTGTGGCTTGAAGGTCCGTTGTGTACCACTTATCCAGGACAGCAGCCTAAGCCGGGATGCCCAGACGTCCCTGGCCCCAGACACTTCCTCCAGCTCTTCTGGTGGGACCCGAAGCCATTCCCAGGCCAGCCGAGAGACGTAAGCCACTGTTCCACCACAGTACGTGGCGGAGCAAGGCAAAGCGGGACGTTACGGTACGGCAAAGCTCACCCAGGACCAATCCTGTCTCGCAGTCCCACAACAGAAAGTATGATAAAATGTAGGCGGGATTGTGAACGGCTCGGAGACATCCAGTGAAGAACATGGAAGCGGCCAGCGGCCGTCAAGTCATTCTCTGTGACTCGGGTTAAACTTTCTCATTGTGAACAGCAGCGTCCAGCTCCTGCTAAAGCTCCTCCTCATGTTCCTGAGAGGAGCAACACAACACTGCAGCCTTTTAACGACCTCGTTAATAGACCGCCATGTTGTGTCACGTCGACGTTTCAATAAACCCACTTAACAAATCAACCAGTGAGCCCAAAGCGGCACATGTAAGAAGCAACGGAGGGTTTACGGCCGATGAAATAATTAAATTTCGCGGGCAAGTCGAGAGTGATGATTTGCCATGACCAATCAGCAGACGGCGGCGCCGTCGCTCCTCCTCACAGACCTGTTCCACGGAGCCTGATACCTCAGCGGAGGGGGAGGGAAAAATCGTACCCCGGAGTCCGCGGGTTCTTTCCGTACCATCCACAACTTTTAAGTCAGACCGCGTGAAAACCCGCCCCGTCCCACGACGCTCTGCGACAGAATGTGCGGTGGAACTGTGCCTATAGTTCCTCCAGTGTGTCCTATGTCTGCCCCGAGGCCTCCTACCGGAGGGACATGCCCGGAACACCTCCCTGGGGAGACGTCCGGGGGGGGCACCCGAAACAGATGCCTGAGCCACCTCAGCTGGCTCTTCTGGATATGAAGGACCAGCGGCTCTACTCTAAGCTCCTCCCTGGTGACTGAGCTCCTCCCCCTATCTCTAAGGGTGCGCCCAGCCACCCTACGGAGCATTTCAGCCGCTTGTATCCGGGATCTCGTTCCTTCGGTCATGACCCACAGCTCATGACCATAGGTGAGGGTAGGAACGAAGATCGACCAGTAAATCGGGAGCTTTGGCTTTTGGCTCAGCTCCTTCTTCACCACGACGGACCGATACAACGACTGCATAGATGCAGACGCTGCACCGATCTCCGATCTCCGATCTCCAATCATTGATCGTCTCACGCTCAATCTTGTAAATCTAGTCATCTGCTGGTAAAGTAAACCTTTAGAGTAGCCTCAAAATGTACATATGTGTAAGCTGAAACTGGACTAGTTATAAAATGTGTGGATTGTTTGATCAATTGTAAAATCTGCGAATATCTTCCATTAGGATTAAAAAAGCTCTTGGATTGGATAAGACCAGTCTGGGATTTGGGATTTTATTTGTGATTTTATGATGGCAAATAAAAATCTCCTTCATAATGTCGCAACAATCTCATGAACTCCAATTTGCAATAAAACCTCAAACACATTGATCTGCTGGGTTGGCGCAGCGACAGCCTAATACAACCAGAGATATTACAGAGATCTACATTCATCACTTCCAGCATATAAAACCTTTGTAAAGCTCAACATCTTTTATAAAGTATTTCCACTGTCACTCTACATCAGCCTCCTGTCCAATACAATAATCCCTCTATTACAAATATGATTGATTTCTGCTAAATAACGCAAAAGAGCACAAATGAAAAGCCCTCCTCATGCAGACTAAAACATTGAGGGGGTGTGTGAATCCGCCACCCACTCATTTCCCCGAATCCACAGAATCCCATTAAAACGCTCTTGTCAGAGTCGAGGTGTTAGTTAGGCCTCTAATGACAGTATTGAAATAACCCTTGAACCCACGTGACTCCTCCCCGGGGTTAGGAATGTCCAACGCAAACATACAATCACGCCACTCCAAAAATAAGCAACATGTTTTCACAACGGCACCAGTGAGCACGCTCAGCACAACGCTGACACGAGCAGTCAGCGAGGCTAAAATGTAAATGACGACAAAGGGCCCGGCAGTGTTTGATGCACGGCGAGGACGCATAATGGGAATAAATTAGAGTGATTTTCTTAGTCAAATGACCCGGGGAGTGCTGGTGCTTTGAATGGCGGGTGTTCTCCAGGCATTGATAGATGGAAGGTGATGAGAGGGGTGAGGGGGTGTGGAGGTGGAGGGGAGGGGAGGGGAGGGGAGGGGCATGCGGGTGGGGTTTAAAGCGTTTGGACACCTTTGGCTTCAGCCTTCATTTTGCTCTCTCCACTGTTTTGACTGCTGACGAGCTGCTGACTGACCGAGTGCTGCAGATGAGACACGGCTTCATAACGCTCCGTGTGGCCTTCAGCCTTTTTTATTTTCTCTTCACATAATATGGCCGATGTGCTTGTGTTGCCATCTTAAGCTGTTGTTTTACTGCCGGGCCATTTTTCTCTTTTATGACAACGACCTACTTGAGATAACACCCTTTCGCTTTTGTTTATGTTTCTATTAGATATCACGGTGTTTTCCAACCTATTTCTTTAAAGCACATAAATGCAGTGATTGCTAAAGACAGAGCAGAATCATGTGACTGGCTTAAGGTTAGATGTTATTTGACTGCAGTGTATTTCTAGAACATGTCCAGTGCTTGTTCTATCGATTATTATTTTTCTCCCTCTCAAAAAAGACTAATGAGCCCATAGAATTCCACTAGAAAGGTTAATACAATATTGAAATGTCAGGAGATTAATGATATTGTTCTTTCTTCCTATGGTCCTGTAGGAGAGGGTGACAAATGTCTTGCCCTTTTCACTCCGCTCCTCCCATTTGTGATCTCTCTCTCTCTCTCTCTCTCTCTCTCTTTTCCTTCTTATTCTCTTTGTCTCTGAGCTGGCTTCTTTTTTTATGCTCCACCTCCTGTTTTTTTTAACCCTCCCTCTCTTCCTCGTTCTCCTCCACTGGCCACAGTCTCCAGATGCCAAGGACTCGTCTCCGCCGCCGAGTCTAAATGCTGAAGCGATGTGCAACTCCAGAGTCCAGGAGATGGGCTGTGCTGTACGCCGTGTGCGGTTGTCAGTAAATGAATAGCATTGATCCATCTTCATTAGGAGGCGATGAGACTTCAACTTGAAGAGTTTGCCTTTTTGTCAAGAGGAGAGACTGTTGTACTTCTCCACCAGACCATCAGACTGCATATTGTGACTTTAAAGCTCAGCTGTGGACAGATATGAAAATCCTCCTCTGTGTTTCCATCACCGTGGTTGTGATGTGTTTAGCGTGTGCTTGTTGTTTCCATGGTGCACATCTCGACTCCTCCCATGCTCCTGCAGCACCCTGGCATGGGGTCCAAATTTTAATCAACTCTGCATAATTGGAGTGATTCCCTGTCTTGCTGTATATTTCAATCCATCTGTATAATTATGGTGAATTAAAGTCTTTGTCAGAAGAAACGGGGAGGAAGAAGTCTTACACAGATCTTTCCCTTCCACTTCCATACACCCCCCCCCCCCCCACCCCTCCTCTCTCTGTACTGTAGCTCACACAATTACACACCATCTTGAGAGAAAGAGGAAATTACCTCCTTTGTCATCTCATTTTTCACTGGTGGGGGATAAACGTGCATCAACAATAATTAATGCATCTCGACAACCTGTACATGCAAAAGCCACACTATCTGTTTCATTGTTACAGATTAACCAATTAACTGCTGTTTTTTACACTGGCTCCGCTGGTTCTGCTGGTATTTTGGGCTTTCGGACCGGTGTTGAGAGGAGCACCTGGGAATAGCAGTCGTCCTCTTTGCTACAAGCGGCTTTAGGCCAGCCATGCTTCAGTGCTGTAATTGCATCGATGAGAAGGAAAGCAGGGGCTCGCAGGCAGGCGTGGGTCATCATTACTCTGTGTGACGCTGCTCGCCCTGAGGTAGGTCATTACTGCAGTGTGTCAATAGCTGATGCTGCTCTATGATAGAGGCCAAACATTAGACCTCCTCGGGTCATGTGATCACTTCCTGCCTTCGGGATGAAGGTTCAAGCAATTACTTGGAAGCCATTTTATCTTTTGTCTACAGGGGATTCTCAAAAAGGGTTGAATGAGATCCTGCACTCCCAGCATGCGGATGAGAAGTGGAGCCGTGGCCGCCGCTCACCAACCTTGGCTTTGTTCCTTTTGATGAGCCGCCCCTCTCATTTCCTCATCTCATCCATCCTGCGGTGGACAGCCACTATCTTGTCCGCTATACGGCACACGTCTGCAGAGTATGGCCAAACCACTTTTCTATTCCACAGGGAAACAGTCGTCCAATAACTTCCAGCTCCATCCAGGAAGTCCTGCATTAACCATGAAGCTGCTTTGCCAAGTCATAAGGTTTCATTCATTTTATCAGGCCTGCCACATTGCTTGAGTGATTGCTATTCTACAGTGTGGCTCTTTCCTTTATTACTCTGACTTCCAGCCAGTCATGGTTCGGCTTTGAGGTTGCTCGAGTGTTTGTGAAGTAATTCACAGGTGACATAGTGAACAAGAGAAGTGTATAGGCAGTGAAATAATCACAGTCATGAATGTGATAATGATCACAATACTGGCCTAAATAATTGTTTGATCTTGGCTGAGCAGTCCACTTATTCTGGTACAGAACTGCTATGTCCAGGCTGTGTGTCTTAATAATTGAATCCAACCTATCTGTGTCTTCATTTATTGTCCCGTCTCTGTGAGTCTCTTTTATTACGACAATGTTGTCTCCATTTCTTAACCTTTTATGAGACATTTAACACTAACCTTGGCCTTCTACCAATTTTAACCTCTCCGATTCTTCCCTTTGACCCTCACCAATCTTTAAACCCCGCTTTTCTCTCTTTTTTCATCACTCCATCATCGTCACCAGGCTTCCAACTTGCCAGAAATTGCAGTTTCTCCTCGCAAAATGTTTCCGACAGCCAATTTATACAGTGGCAAGACACATCTATCTCCTTGAAGGCTGAGGAGTCTGTCTCTCTCTCTCTCTCTCTCTCTCTCTCTCTCTCTCTCTCTCTCTCTCTCGCTCTCCTTCAACTCTTGAGAGTTTGCTTTGAGTTTGGCAGATGGGGAATCAGTTGTGTAAAATAGAATTCATTTCATTTGGTCACAGGCTCTCCAGAAATGAGTTGGTCACATGCGTTTTCCAAGTCTGCCTGTTCAATCCCAGTGGAGTTGGAATCTAAGTTAACTTTATAATCTTCAGTTGGACGGATCAGATGAAAACATTTCAAAGAGAAAACAAAACAAGGTCAACCAAGGTGAGCCGGGATCAGATCACTTTCAAACATTTTCTTAGTTGCTGCTCCAGGTTTACACTGCTGAGTGACAATAATGTGCAGAACTCTCTTGTCTCCTCACTCTACATTCAGCTATTTTTATTGTTATTACATTTCATTACATTTGTGCTCCTCTCACGTGGTCTGTCTTATTATTATTAATAAAATGATCATGTCATCATGTCTATTTTTCCTCTGTACGTTCCTGCAGGTATATCTCCTAAAAGCTCTTCCCTTGTGGCGCTTTCTGTAATTTACTTGCACTGTAATTAGTATTTAGTTAATATACTAGTTTTTATTTCTCTGTCTTATTCTTAATCCCTATCAGGCAAAGGAGAGAAACAATTATTTTGTAATTACCTCTGTTTGCTGATGTAAGATAGTTTGGCAATCAATCTATAAATCATTTCAATATTAAGTGTTGTGGGGAGACTGAAATGTATGTGGCTCTAAATTGGAAAACTGGAACCATTTAAATAATTATACAACCTATTGATTAAGAAACTCACTTTGCAAGATAGTGGAAACACAAGTCCAATTCAACATCTCAACAAATCATCAATATGTTTTGGTAAAAAAAAAAAAAAAAAAAAAAAAAAAAGATTAGATCCAGAAAATAATAGTAATAAACAACTCGACCAATTCAGAAAATGAGGTGACAGGGCACACAAGTTTTCACTTGGTTGAAATGAATACAACCACTGACATTCACGCTTCATCTAAGTGAAGTAGAAACACAGACTGACCCGCATTTTCTCAACCAAACCAAGTAGTTTGGGCAATAAAGCAAAACTAATTATATATTTACTATTGTTCCAACAATAAAAAAAAAAATCCTGCAAATCAGATGAACCATTAAACATGTACATCCCAGGCTGTGTGGCTGTTTCATCTCCTCTGGATTGGACGGCTCCCTCAGGTCGACTCAGTGTTAAGCACAAAGCGCCCAGTGGATGTGACTCCGAGTTCACTTGCATTAATGTTGTACTCAGTACGACTGGTTCACTCCTCAGGAAAACCACAATTGGCCCTGACTTCCTCGCTGCGCGTGTCCTCTGTGAGTCCAGGCATGAGATGTGTGCAGCCAGTAGAAACAGAAAAACAGCAGAGAGCTGGTGTAAGAGCAATAAAGAGCCAAACAAGCTGTGAGTGAAGTTCAGTAGTCTGTGAACACTGAGTTATGGTGTCTTTTTTTAAAATACTCTTTCCAGGTGAAGTTTATACAGCTTTCAAAGCTACACAGCATGTTTGATATTACGATATTCTATCTTTTCTCTCTGTATGTCCTCCTAATCAGTCATGTAATGAACTACACTGGTACCAGTGCTCGGATTAATTATACATCAGCCCAATTAGTCACAGTACATCCATGCTACTGCTTTATCTGATTGCAGGACCAAATGAAAGATCAAAAACTCTTCACATTTTAAATAAGTAGGCCCTCGCCAATACAAGTTCTCCTCATAGAGATGAAGTCTAAGTAAATTAGAGCCAATGTTTTTCTTGGAAAGAGAACAAATCACACGCTAGATTTTTGTCACAAGTTGCATTTTTCCAATTTGTGTTTGTAATTAGGGTGTGCACCACCCAGACATCCAACGGATAATCTGGCCTTTCTGTATTAGATGGCCAGTGGACCGTGAAAGTAATTGGTGAGTGTAGCACAAATTGGATCTAAGCGTGATGCGATTTTTATTCCTCCGAGGCAATATTTGCAAAGCGATTAGAACAATGCACCCGCTGCAGATTTTCAGGAAAGCTTTATCTCAAACATGTGTACAAACGTTTACCATCCAATGTTAGCAGGTTCACTAATCAACCTGAAGGTGGAAGTGAAGCTGAAAGGGAAAGAAAAAAAAAAAAAGTGTGGTTTCTTTTCAAAGTTGATGAATAAATAATAAAGATAAAAATCCAAATGGCTTCATGGCTGAAGTCTTTCAGAACTGCAGCAATTAGGATTACTGTTATACGCCCCTGAAACAAACTGTCAAATCAAGAACAAAAAAAAGGGACTGCAGAGTTTCTTTCAGACGGAAATATCAAAATAATTCAACTCTACAGAGACACGTTTTACTTTTATCCAGTTTGTGCAGCATGTCACCTTGTTCCAATAAAACTTGGCCGAGACAACAAACAACATGATCAGACCTAGATTTATTAGCACGTAGCACCCAACGGTGAAGAGATACTGAGCTTCAGGAGTTAATCACTTAGGATTTGGTACACCAGCCAGTCTCATACCAATGTGACCCAAAAGCAGACAGATCGGATGTGTCGGCAGGCTGTGGATGCGTTTTATTACTTCTGCAGATTCCTGGACCGTTTTTTCTGGCTGAACACTGCGCAAGACATGTGTCTGTGGAGAGCGGACGAGAAAAATAAAAAATAAATGGGTCCTCTGAAGACGATGAGGTGTGTGAGAGCCGATGGTGGCGCATTATAATGCTGTGCCAACATGAACATAAACCCCTTAATAAATAAGAAATACAGGGACATCAAGTTTAAGATACAGTCACATAGCAGCAAAAACTAGGTATTCAAAGTAATTTGTCACTGCCAGGGAATGAAGACTTTATCTCGTTTGTTATTGTAGAATGAGTTAAGTCAGAGTCTAGAAACACAATTAGAAAAATGTTCTGTTTGGTTTGTTTTACTAGAAATTACTCAGGAAATGCGTGTTCTTCTTTCATTTGTTTTCCAATACCACACTTTATATTTAGTTTCAGTTGTTATGACAGGGGTAGGTCAGCACCAGATAAAAATCTATCATAAACATAACAAGCCCTAATGTTGTTAATACACTCACTCTTAGTGGGAACAGTGTTGTTGATCACCAATTTTTGCTAATGCATCGAATTCTGGTGGTTTTGTTGTGTGTTTTGTGAAGAGATCTGGGGTGTTAATCACTGTGGGGTTTTAATATGTAAATATACTCATATTCAAATATTAAAATTAACAGTGCACACAAATCAACAAGTTGTTTCACAAATGTAAGTTAATAAGTAATGGCAGAAATATAAGTGTAACCTAAAACAACAACATGGCGACATCAAGGGTTAATTCTTTCCTGTAAATCATGAAAGGCCATGCCAATGAGCTACACACTGGAAAAAAGCTACACAAAAGCAATTAGCATAAATTGTTTTACATCTCACAACTTTAATTGTAATTGTCCACAATGAAATAAAAAAAAATGGAAATTTGTAGTATTTCCAAGTTGCTGTTGTTGACAGGACTGTTTCTGGTTTTACTGTGTATCCGTCTCAGCTCAACAATGATTGTTTCTGAAGCAGGCCAGTTGAGCCATTATTGTTTTGTCTGCTCTCTGCTCGCATGGTTAAAAGTTACCAGCACCTTGCTGAGCTCACCTCTTTGTATTCTGTTAATCTAATTGGTGAAGTTTAAAACCTGTGGGCTCCTCTCAGTTTGCGCTACGTGCCTGTGGCAGCACCCCCCCCCCCCCCCCCCCCCCCCCCCAACCCCCCCAACCCCCCAATCAATTACCTGCTACAATCTGTTTCATGCTGAACACGGAGGAATGTGTCAACACCCCGAGATCCTGCTCTGCACACACATGAAAGGCCGGCCATCCAAACAGAGTAAAACCCTTGACAGCATAAATTACTGGGCGGGAAAAGGTGAAGGCACTGTACATGCATCAAGCCTCGTCTGCTGTCAGAGACGAGGGACGGGGAGACAAAGGAAGCCGTGGGAGTCGAGCAGAGAGATGAACGGAGGAAGCAGGATGCAAAAAGAGTGTGACGGAGGGTGAGAGCAGCAGCAAATTGAGATTAAAAAAACAGGAGCTGGACAAGAAACTGGCCAGTGGACGGGGCAGGAACATCCTGAGGTAGAGTCTTTCAAGGGACTGTCAGCTCCCGTAAGAGCAAAATGGTAAGCAGGGAGCAAAAATAGCCTTCGGTCTTGTGTGGTGGCAAGACAAACAACCGGCAGCACCATCCGGTGTGCTCATTGTGTAGTTTGTGGAAGAGGAGCGGTGGAAGTATTTGATGGGGGATATGTCTGGGTGCCGCCGCCATTGTTCGGCACAGTGGAGACTCATTTATCACAATAGGAGCACCTGGTGTTCAGAAAAAGGCTTTAACAGAGCAGGAGCTGGAACACCACAAGCCGAGCATCTCCACCAACAAAGAGGGTGAAAATAGCAACATCTCTCTCCGCATCTCTCCCGTTCCTCTCCTGCATCCCGCCCTCTTCCCTCCATCTCGGCTTTTCCTCCCTTTCCTTGCTGCTTTTAACATGGCTCCATCTCCTCATGTTAATTTGCTGCTTCAGTGACACGCATCATTGGGGGAGTCATTTCTAATAACTCTGCCAGCCCCCGAACAAGTGCCATTGAGTCATGCACTGAGATGTCATTCAAATTATTAAGCATAATGGTGACAATGATGCATTTCTAAAGCTCTGCTTCCTTCCTGACATGACTGCAGTAAAGCTCAACACCACCAACCAATCCTTCAACGCCACCCCCCCACCTCTTCACAGATGAACCCCACGTCCCCATCTTGTCTTTTGGAAGAAGAGCACGTACTGAGCTGCTGAGGTGAATCATTTCATTTCCATCAACGTTTTGCCACAAGAAAAATCTTTTTATTTCTGAAGCATCTCTGCATGTCACAGCCTCCTCTGTGCCTTATCACACGCCACGACGCCGGGCCTTATATTTGAAAACATTTCAAGGTAAGCGGGTTAGAGGTTTCTCTACCTGCTTTTCCTCCTGACCTTAGTCAAAGAGGAGTAATTATTCATTCATGCAGGGCCGTCAGGGATGATGTGCAGATGACATTTTCCCTCGGCTGCTTTGTTGTTGCAGATCCAAGGCGGAAGGATTGTCAGAGCCTAACATCTGCTGTTGCCTCCCTCAGCCGCGGCTCGAAACAACACGTCTCAGCAGATAAGAATATAACCCAACAGAGCCACAGGGATTCTCCAGCTCTCATCTACAAACTATCAGCGTTTGCAAAACAAGAGAGGCAGATGGAAAGAAACAAACATACCCACAAAATAATGCTTCGTATCATTTTAGTTATGTCTTAAAATCAGATCAGCGTGAGCCAAGGAGTGAGACAAGTAGCGTTACACCACTGACATTACCGTGGCGCGATGGAGAAGCTGTTCACTTTTGTCCATGTTTATCTTCTAATTTCACAAACATGGCCTTGGCTGCCTGGATGAGGCTGTAGTTTTGTGGATTAAAAAAGCAGAAAGCAGATGTCTCGGTAATAAAAACAATTAAACCAGCAGCTGCACCATCTGCGATTGTCCGTGACCAAAGTAACGAGTGGGAAAAGGAGTGAAAGAGGAATTTTGAGAAGGTGGCATTGTGTGGGTACATCCTTTCACTTTTTCGAAACGTCAAACTGGAGAAGCCACCCTGAAGTTCGGCAAACTTTTTTCACTTTTGATGCTAACCCTTTGTTGGTCAGACAATTATTGTTGGCACCTTCCATTTTTGTTCCTGTTTTGAAAAAACAAAACAAAACAACAATGGTAGAATGATGGTTGTCATCAAATGAATCTGGAAATAGGTGTGCGAATAGTAACTCAACTTAGGGCACATGATGACAATGTACGATGCTTCACATAACCAGACTAGAGTTGACTATTGGGTTTTTTAGCTTCGGCAGATCATCTCATATTTCTCACCCAGTACGCTAAAGTAAAGCAAAGCAAAGCAAAGCTAATGCCTTTATAGAACACCATTCAGACATAGGGGAATTCACAGTGCTTCACAAAGCAATGCATTTAAGTAACTTAACTCAAGCAAGAGACTGAAGGTTAATTTTTGAGCATGCTCTTATTTAGTAAATTAAACTTGAAGTAGCCAGATTTGAAAAAAAAAAAAAGCAAACTCCTAACCCCAACTCAAATAGCACAATTCGCTTTCTAGTGGTTTTCTAACAGTAAAATGTGTCCCCATAGCCTGTATGAGGCCCCAGAAATGAAGAAAGTCTGTCTTCTCCCTTACTTGCTTGCTCCTATTTTTAGTGAATGTGTGCTCATACAGGATAACCAGACAGTTACCCTTCATGATGTCATGCAGGGAAATAATCCCTCTCCCTGATAGTGGACACTCACTTTGACCCACAGGTAGATAGTAATTTACAAACATTACTAATACATTTAGTATATATGAAAAACAGTTAGCCTAACACTTAGCAGCAGCTAGCATTCGCTACTTGGTAGTACTGTAACTGTAACAACACAAACAACCAAACTGAGTAACATCCAGACACACTATATTTTAACTAACCACTCTGAAATGTCCTGCTGCAGCCGTATAGTCTGAACTTCTCCTTCTGGCTCAAATTCTGTTTTTACGAGCCATAGCAATACATCCACTGTAAACATTAGCACATGGTACCGGGAAACTAAGTCTTCTCCAGGGTTGCCAGATCTGACTTGTTGTTTCTGCTCAAACACAAAGTTAAACCCACCGACCACAAATAAAACCAGAACAAAACTCAACCTCTGTAGAAACGCACGTTAAAACCATAAAATTACAATATATGAAGTGAAGAACACACCATAAGCACAACACATCACAAAATAAACAAAGAAAAAAGGCAACCTAAACAGGCTCTCCAAGAAGCCCAATTGGGCAGAAACCCATCCACTCTGTCAACATTGATCTTCTACCTGCGGAATAGGCATGGACAGACAGCTCATCGTACAGACACAGAAACAGCCTGTTCCCTGTAGTTCAGTAGAGGGACTTTTAGACTGGCTGAAGTTCAGGACCAAGGGGAAATACAGTTTAGAGCAGCATCTGACACAGATGTGACATTGTTGAAAAACTATATAACATGGGACCTTTAAAAGGGAGTTTTTCATGTCTCTGGAATAATTGGGACTCCCTGTAACAGAGCTATATGTTGTCATTGTTGCTATGTAATTGACACTAAAGATGGACAGTAAAAATCTATTCTCGATTAAATAAAATTTCCTTTAAAGGCACCCACGTCCCATTTACCACTCCAACCACGCCACCCATCCGTCTCCCGCCTCCTATGTGGCCTGAGCCAGAAGAGATAAATGGTGGGGCAGTGTGACCTTGCCCGTCTGGAAGTGATTAACTGATTATGCCGCACAGAGTGCTGACATTCATGCTCTGTGCACACGTCACTTTGAGTGCATGCAGCAGGTGAGAAAGAACGAAAATCCTCATGCTTGCAATCAACATGCTTTACGGTAAACATTCAGTGAACAAGTCCTGCAAAAAGAAGAGAACTGCTTCCATGTATTTATTCAGATTCTACAGTGTAAATAATTATATAAAATGGAATTTATTATTTTGCAAGGCCTTTTGGAAAGGCTTCCAGATCAAGTCCTTCGTATAGACATCTACTTCAACAGCTCTTCTAGTAACATGTGGAAAACAACACTGAGGAGCAAAGAAAGAAAAAAGTTAATACATCTCACCAGGTATACGTGTGTCGCCTTTATACTCCAGTTTATGTGTGGGCTGAAAAGGATCGTTCTGCATATTTTCCCCCTACTTCATTCAATCGCAGACAAAAGTTAACCTTGTAAAGCTGCTCCGTTTTGATTGAGTGTGTTTTTCAAGCAGCAGGCAGAGCGCAAGTTTAGAAATTTCTCTGTTGTCGAGGGTAAACTTACAAGGACACATTTCACTTTTTCTATGCAGAAAACATTCTGAATTAATGTTTTTAATGTATGTTCTTCTTGGTCCACTAATGTATGCACAGCAGAATGGACAGTACAAAGATCAGCCAAAGCTTTATGACCGCTGACTGAGGTGGAAGGAATAAAAACAGTTGTCTTTCATCATGGCACCTGTTAGTGGGTGCGGAAAATATGCGTCAAAAGAAAATTTTTCTCCTGAAAGATTATGTGTTAGAAGCAGAGGAATAGTCAATCGTAACGGCTGTGTCCACAATACAGCTCTTGTGGGTTGTTTTGATCTGCTGTGGTTAGTACCTAATAAAAGTGGTGATCGGAGGAAAAAGCAGTGAACCCAAAACTGACAACTGCTTATTGATGCATATGACGTGTCAAAGTAGACTATGAAGGTGGTGTCCTGAGGGAACAAAGGGGGAACTATTACATGTGCAAACAGTCACAATGTTGATGGCTAATTCATACAACACCTGTGATTCTATCAACAAACACCTCACTGAGGAACATGTGATGCTATCAACATCTTTTATATCAGTACTGCCACACAAGACACATCTGAGTAAAATTTTAATTTCTGTTTGAATTTTCCTCCATGTCATTCTGCTTAATCCAGTCTCAGATACTGTTGGACCCAGCCTTTAATTACTGAGAGTCAGACAAGGTTTTGGGGTGTCTCCCACTGTGTTTGCTAACACACATCATTAATCAAGGGGAGGTTTCCATTAAGCAGGTCACTCAGGATCATGCTAAACAATTAGGCTTTGATTAAGAGATTGTTCATCAAGCCATCCCACCAGCAGCCCATGCCGTATTTAAAGCCCACTGGAACACAACGCACCCACAGCTCTGTGCTCACAAACATGGCTACATGTCGGTATATGACAACTGTGCTTGTATTAAAACTCTCTCTCTCTCTCTCTCTCTCTCTCTCTCTCTCTCTCTCTCTCTCTCTCTCTCTCTCTCTCTCTATATATATATATATATATATACTGCCTACCTCATACCATGAGTGAAAATGAATGCAATGAGATGCCGGCTCAGACGTCGCCCGGCCAAACAAGGTCTGCGTCAGGTGCTGAGGAACCAGAGCAACTTGAGGAGAAATAGGCTACTGGAACAGAGTGGTTACATGAAAAGGATGTGGGCTGAATGGTTTCTTCGAAACCCACAGTCACAGTTGACCGCGAAACAACTAGTAGCTCAGTGTTCCAACATCCACAAACGGCAACTGCTATCACAGCTTGAGATTGAAGAGGTACAACACAAATGCTGTGGTAAGGGGGAGCCCGGACACCAGGTCAGAGGGGAGAATATACCAACTCCCAAACCAGAGATTGGGAACGGAACCCCAATGAGTGCGGAACCAACAGCACTGCGCGAGGCAGCGGCTGACCTGAAAGATAAGATCATGAGGAGAATGAACACAAGGCAACCCCGACACCGATTGCAGCGGCTAAGTGAAGTACCTTCAGAAAGTCTCCTGGAAACTGTGAATGCAGCAGTTAGAGCGATCCCTACCACAACAATCACTGAAACCAATGAGCTGATATACACTTCAGCAGCAGTGATCCTAGAGATGCTTGGCTATAAGAGCAACCATGGGAGCCATGAGAAACAATGCCCACCATGGAAAAGACGGTTGGAGGCTAACATCAAGGCAGCACGGAGAGAAGTGAGTCAACTGACAGAGGCCCAGAGAGGTGCAATGAAAAAACCGTTACCCAAGAGGTACTCCCAGATGCCCATACCTGAAGCACTCTAAACTGCCAAACAAAGGCTCCAAGCCTTGGCCAGCCACCTAAAAAGGTACACGAAAGACATTGAAGCCAGGCGAATAAACAGGCTGTTCGCAACGCAACCTGCGAAAGTGTACGCTCGGTGGCAGGGTAATAACAGCAGAGTAGACCCACCAAGGCTGGAAACTGAAAGGTAGCATATGGGAAAAGGAGGCAACACATAACATCAGTGCTTAATGGCTGGTGTCTCTGAGAGAGGATCACAGTAACATCCCTGAACAGAATCCAGTTACCATCACAGCGGCAGACATCCAAGAACGAGTCTCAGGTATGAAAAACTGGACAGCACCAGGCCCTGACATGATCCAGGCCTATTGGCTAAAGAAACTCACAGCTCTCCATGAGCGCCTAGCAGCACAAATGAACCAGCTGCTCAGAGATTTGGACTCACCCAGAATGGCTAACCGAAGGGCGAACAATCCTGATCCTGAAGGATCCCACCAAAGGTGCAGTCCCATCCAACAGCCATCGGCCAATAACCTGTCTCTCCACAACATGGAAGCTCATGTCAGGCATCATCGCAGCTAAGATAAGCGGGCACATGGATCAATACATGAGCAAAGCACAGAAGGGCATTGGTAGCGATACCAGAGGAGCCAAACACCAGCTCCTAGTTGACAGAACAGTCGCCCAAGACTGCAAGTCCCGTAATACCAACCTGTGCACTGCCTGGATGGATTACAAGAAAACCTACGACTCAATGCCACACACATGGATCACTGAATGCTTGGAGCTGTACAACATCAACAGGACTCTAAGAGTGTTCGTTGCAAACTCGATGAGGTTGTGGAAAACCACCCTCGAGGCCAACGGTAAGCCACTTGCACAAGTGTCCATCAAATGTGCCATATACCAAGGTGATGCTCTGTCGGTCTGAACCCCCTAAGCCAAATAATCAACAAGACTGACTATGGATACCGCCTCAGGAACGGGGCCACGATCAGTCACCTCCTCTACATGGATGACATCAAGCTGTACGCCAAGAGCGAACGGGACATAGACTCCCTGATCCACACCACTACAGCAATGACATTGGGATGTCATTCGGGCTCGAGAAGTGTAGTAGGATGGTGACAAAGCGAGGCAAGGTAGTCCACACTGAAGGGGTCTCACTCCCAGAAGGAACGATAGCAGACATTGAGGACAGTTACAAGTACCTGGGAATACCACAGGCAAATGGCAACCTTGAACAGGCAACAAGGAAAGCGGCAACGGCCAAATACCTCCAGCGAGTGAGGCAAGTCCTAAGAAGCCAGCTCAATGGCAAGAACAAGAATAGAAAAAAACAGGTGACCGCCCGCGGAGGGCGAGAAGGGAATTTTTATATATATTTTATATATATATACACACGTCAAGTTAGCAGTTTGAAATAATGCATACAGTTGCTGCTTTTCAATAGCTTTCACCTTCCCTGGATGCCGTTACAATACATGGCGACCGATTGCTGCCTATTTTTATCAAAAAAGTTTTATTTCCTTGTGAATAAAATCTCTCAGCTTTTATGAACATCCCTGCTTTCAGCCTGTATGAATAGTTGCTTTCTGAAAAGACTGCAAGGTGAAATGTAACGCTCCCTCCCTCTCCACACTGAACCACAAATCTCAAGGAGAGCATATAAGAAAGAAAAGTGTAGGCAGACGAGGTGATTGCATGAAAAGAATTGAGCATGATTTTACATATATATATATATATACATACATGGAACAATAGCAGACATTGAGGACAGTTACAAGTACCTGGGAATACCACAGGCAAATGGCAACCTTGAACAGGCAACAGGGAAAGCGGCAACGGCCAAATACATCCAGCGAGTGAGGCAAGTTCTAAGAAGCCAGTTCAATGGCAAGAACAAGTCCAGGGCAATAAACAGCTACGCCCTGCCAGTGATCAGGTACCCTGCGGGTATAATAAGGTGGCCAAAGGAAGAGATATAGACCACAGATGTTAAAACACGAAAGCTCCTTACCATGCATGGTGGGTTCCATCCCAAATCCAGCACCTTGAGACTGTATGCTAGCCGTAACGAAGGAGGCCGAGGACTAGTGAGCGTGAGAGCCACTATCCAGGATGAAACACCCAAGCTCCGTACGTACATCACGGACAGGGCTCCAACGGATGACATACTCAACGAAAGTCTCAGACAATGGAGAGATGAGGAGGTGCTGGAAGAGGGACCTTCATGGGAGGACAAGCCCCTACATGGGATGTACCACCGGAACTTAACTGAAGTGGCTGATCTCAAGAAGTCCTACCAATGGCTTGAGAGGGCTGGCCTACAGGACAGCACAGAGGCCCTCATCCTGGCTGCACAGGAGCAGGCTCTGAGCACCAGAGCCATGGAAGCCCAGATCTACCACACCAGACAAGACCCAAGGTGTAGACTGTGCAAAGAGGCACCTGAGACAATCCAGCACAGAACTGCAGGAGGCAAGATGCTGGCTGGGAAAGCATACATGGAACGCCATAACCAAGTGGCTGGCATAGTGTACCCAAACATCTGTGCGGAGTATGGTCTGGAAACCCCAAGGTCACAGTGGGAGACACTCGGGGCAGTTACCCCCAAACTGGAGGAGTGGCTACAGCAGATCCCTGGAACAACCTCGGACATCTCAATCCAGAAAAGTGCAGTACTTGGAACAGCAAAGACACTGCGCAGGACCCTCAAGCTCCCAGGCCTCTGGTAGAGGACCCGAGCTTGGAATAGAAAAACAGGTGACCGCCCGCGGAGGGTGAGGGCAATTTATATATATACATATATACACACACACACACACACACACACACACACACACACACACACACACACACACACACACACACACACACACACACACATACACAAAGCAGAAGAGTTAGCACACAGCAATTAGTGATGGCCTGAAGACTATCATCAAAGGGAAACAATAGATTCATGTGGAAAGAACAATAATCTAAAGCTGCCACAGAAAATGACAAACAGCTTATAAACAAACAGAAAACAAATTAGAAAACTCACAACATAATTACAGACACTCCAACAAGGTTCCCATTAGCCTGATTGCTAATTAGATTCGCTTAAATTTAAAAGAGCTCTGGTAATCAGCAATCTAATACGCAAATTACACAAAGAACATTAGACAAGACACTGGGAAAGTCACCTGTGTCTCATGTTGTATCAGCCAGGCGGATGGTGGCAGACATGTTGAAATACAAACAAGTGTGTGTGTGTGTGTGTGTGTGTGTGTGTGTGTGCGCCTGCGTGTGTGTGTGTGCGTGCGTGCGGACTGAGATCTGAGAAATTCAGACGACGTTTACACGGTTTCAAGTGAAAATGCATCGTTTCCGTGTTTGTGTTTCAGAGAAGTTTTGCATTTATACTGCATTTTGAAACCGACATAGTCAGCATGTTGGTCCACCAGTCGGTGCTGTTGTTTGTTTCTGTCATGAAATGACACAAGTGGCATAAACTTTAACAATGGGAGCACACAGACATTAACAGAGAAAACACTGATTTTGTCCATCTACTCAGAATGTGGACAACAACTAGTCACTGTGGCCTTGGTGTGCATGACCAGTTGCAGCGTTTCTGAAAAGTTGCTGTTTTCAAAAACTTACATCATGGAGCCAATTGCAAAAGGTTGCATTCTCCATGCTCCAAATAAACAACAAAATGCACGTGCGGCTTTCCATTTTTACTTGACAACGGGGCTGTAACATGAGTGTCTGCTTCCCTGGGGTTCTCGGCTGCAGACGGGCACAGAGGCATGGACACAACTTTGCCTTTCACTATTTTATTAAGTTCAACACACGCTGACACCACAAACACTGCCTTTGCCTTTTCAGGAACCGCCGCTATTCTTCCTCTGATTGCTGCCTCTTTCAAGGCTGTGCAGCTCTGCTATTATGTCAGCCCCGCTGTTCCTTTTTAACAGGACGTTATTGTACATACTTTCACCGAGTAACGGACGATTAATCTAAGTATAATCATAGTATTGCAGGTGATCCCACAGGCTCTGTTTTCAACACAACGCCAATAAGAGCATCCATATGCTGCACAAAGGTCTGGCATCTTCACTCAGCAATTTCCTGTAGGACTCATGATGTTAAATGTTTTTTTAACAAAAATTTTTAACAACTTAGATCTGATGCACTCAGCCTCAGCTGCAGGATTAAGTCATTTTTTAAAAAGAGAAAAGCACAACTTGCTATGAGCTCTTTCACATACAGCAGGGTCGGAGTTATGTGATGCATCACTCAGGGCAATCAGCACCTGCAGTTAAAACCTGCGGTCAAAGTCAGACCAACATTGTGACTCGGACATGCAGAGTCCACACAGAAATGCTCTTAAGCAAACTACTCTTCACCCTGTGAAGCCCTGAGGTAATAAACACCAAAAGTGCCGCTCACTTCATACTCTGCTTAATTAAAAATGTCCAGTTTGTGTCACTCTCTTGAGCTTTTGAGTGAGCTGACATTTTTTTGAAGCCCACCAGCAAACTCATGTCTGACATTTACTAAAACATGACAGTGAAGAACAAACAGAGCAGGCAGAAAACACTACCTCACACCCCACCTGGGATCTCTGCCACTCATGCAGGTAGCGAAACACTTATTTGCAGCTCTTCTTATCCTCGAATTCAATCAATGATTTCTTGTGAGATCTAAAAGAAAAAGCATTTCTCGACATTGTCACCAATCTTCAAAAACACGTTGCGGTATTTAGTGACACAAAAGCTCAATTTATGGACAATGCTGGCCAATAACAGCATGTTTCCACCCAAACATCAGGAAAATTATGTGAATCCTGAAGTCATTTGTCACATGTGGAGTTATGAGACAAAATACACGCACGCACACACGCACACACACACACACACACACACACACACACACACACACACACACACACACACACACACACACACACACACACACACACACACACACACACACACACACACACACACACAGAGAAACAGAGGGAGGGAAGAGTGATGAAATGCAAATTTTTCCCACTTGTCCCATGCAGCTGCTCGAACTGTGTGACACGTGTGATGAATGGTGTTGCATTGGTGCTGCTGCCCTCTCACCTCCACTCATTGTCACCAGTCCAGAGACAAAGAGGAGAGAAATAGGAGGGGAAAAAGACATCCTGCAGCACAAGCAGTAGATGCTTCCTTTTATCACCACTCACACACACACACACACACACACACACACACACACACACACACACACACACACACACACACACACACACTCAAGAGAGCTCTACTTTCGCTGTGCAAACACGCTGGTCCGAACATCAAAGCAATCACACATTCAAATTCACAGCGGGCTCGGCTCTGATACCTAGTATCTTGCTGCAGTAGGTATTTGCTGAGCAAAGCTGATTTCCTTCTGCTCGGCAAACCAGTTTTCACTCTCTCCAGACCATCTCTGCCCACGCCTGATGCAACAATTACACAGCTGTATGAAAGCTGAAGCTTTGGGAGTATGCAGCAAAATAAAATAAAAAAAGGTGAGAAACCTCAGATTACACATTTGCTGCACATTCAGGCAGAGGTGAGAGATTTAGAAGATGTGGAGTGTATGCTGGGAAACAGTTGGAAATAAAAAAGGGATTGGGAGGTTTGGAAGTTGCTTTGTAGGCAAACAGCAGAGGAGTCACCCCCCCCCACAAACCCCACCCCCACTGGGGGACCTGCAGAGTAAGAGGTGTGGAGCGCAGTCTGCACTGATGGGTTTGTTTACAGGGTCAGAATAGATCAGTGAACCTTTCCCATAAATCTGAATGCAAAAATCTCTCAAGCGTTTCAAACAAATATCATGAAAATGAGTTATTCACACGACAATATTCACTGACTTTATGCGGGCTTGGTTCAAATTTTATGCCTTAATGCTCCTGCATTTACAAAAGAAAATTTCCACAGTCTGCTTCAATCGGATCAAAGACTTCACACACACACATGCACACACACACACACACACACACAACATAACAAGCCGTTATAATTTAGACCGCGTGGCAAGCATGACTTAAAACCCAATTTATTATGCAAAGAGAATTTATATCAATAAAAATTGGAGTAAATGGTTCAAAAAGTTTGATTAATTCCTTTGTTTTTGTCACAAAAAATCAATGTATACTGTTTACTTTATTAGCGACTCATTTAAATATGCATGGGAATAGGAAGCAGTGTATCCTCATGTCCCAGATAAATTTTAATCCAACTAAAATTAAATCTCCCACAAAAGTAAACCAATGTAAATAAGCTGATTTGCACAACTGAGCAGGGGGCTATTTTTAAAAGATTGAACTTCATGCACTGAAGCTCGCTGCTCTCTGACAGCAGGGCTCGCACTCGCCTACTGTTTTGACAGACCCACCGAAACAGACGTATAAATAGTGTTTTCCGACTTTAAACACTGAAAGAGGTGAGAGCAGATCTTTCTTCTGCAGGTTTTTCAGATGAAGAAAAAAATGAGAAAAAATAGACTGAGCTTAAGATAAAGAGTCGTGAAGGACATCTGATGACAATTTAAAAACAAACTGGCTGACAGTGTTGACATGATTCATTATTTCTGCATATTGTCGTACAAACCAAGACAAACCACTGGAGCATTGGCAGCATTCTGGTGGTGGACAGAATGAAACTAATAACATGTGTTATCAACACGTCATGATCTGCAGAAGTCACACACATCAACCAGACTGAGCCATGACCGTAGACAGAAACCTCAAATAAAACTGGATTTTAAGGACATTCATATGGAACCGCGGAGTGGCCATAGAGCTGCGGTCATAATGTAAAACAAGACCAGTAACTTAGTTACAATGGAAGTTACGATGATGTTACGATAAAAAGTCTGAAAATATGACAATGGAAAATTACTTCTATATTCTATAACCGACATCGCCCTTTGGTTGTGCTCATCCAGCCAAACACTCTGGAGCCGCTCTCCATTATCCAACATTATCAAGTGTTCAGCTGATATGAAGATTTGGAACCTCCTAGATTTGATCAGATTTAACAATATTAGAGGGCTGAACTAATGGATGGATGGATGGGTGGATGGATGGATGGATGGATGGATGGATGGATGGATGGATGGATGGATGGGTGGATGGATGGATGGATGGATGGGTGGAATAGTAATGAAGAAGTGGACTGAATTTTATGACTGTGACAGAGACGTTGTGATCACATTAGCTAACAGTGGACCAGATAAACAGCATATTTTGTAGATTCTGAGCAGCAGCACCAGTGGAAATTTGTCGTCATGAAAAAGAAAGAAAAGTCCTTCAAAGGAAAGTACACCTGAGCCAAGTCACATCATTTTTCTCCCCTTCATTTTAAAAGCAGCTATATCTCATCCTGAGTGAAGTGGATGAAACATTTGTCAGCACTGGTGTTCTATATGATTAGGCAAAACACTTCAGTGCGAACAACTCACTCGATAACTGAATACGAAACATGAGTACTAATGATGTAGCTTTGAACGAAGTGTGGAGAGGGTTGTCTTCCAATCAAGAGGTTGTCAGTTCAATTTCATAGTTTGCCTGTCCTGCCTGTGTTGTGCCCCAAGTGTCTTAGGGAAAGATCCATCAGTGTGCATGCGCATGCGAGTGTGTGTTTGTGTGTGTGAGAGACCAGGGAGGTGGGGAAGATGTGTGTTATGAAGTCCATTTGAAGCAAACAGATTGATTTAACTGCTTCTTCTTTTGTACTCAATGAATGAGACTCGCATGTCGTCTTTACATAAACCAATATTGTACACTGAGTGTATAATGACGCTGACCAGAGCTTCACTGCTGCCGCTTTCATGCTTCCTTACACAGTACGTGTATGTTGAAGCAGATACAGAAGCGGGCTCAGTGGCTATATTTTACATTTTGCGTGAGTTATTTTAGTTCTTTGTAAAAGAGCTTGAAAGTGAAGAGCTTGTCTGAGTGATTTAGGAGATTTGTGTTTGTGTTTGAAGCTGCTCTTCTTGAAGGATTAAGATTTTGACATAAAACACAAAGCTGAGTCAGGAATTGTTTTTAGACACACACACACACACACACACACACTAATGGACACCCTCTGCTGCTGTGCACAAATCAAACTACTGTCGACTGTCATATCTAGAAACACTAGCTGTGTTTTGAGCTTTAAGAAGCGTACGTCCTTCTTTCACAATGGTTTGATCCATTTCTGTAAATCAGTCTGTCACAGTGGAGGTGACTGACCGCCAAACCTCTACTAGCATCAAGGAAGTAGCAGGAACTGATGGAGCCACTGACCTGAGAGTTTGAAGACACCTTTGCCCATAATTGCTTAAACAAGACATGTACTGCACAGACATGAACACACACTAACGCTTGTAAGTTGTAGATAGTAACAGTAACATTTCTCTTTGTTAATATATTTCTTGTTCTCTCTTTTCTTGTACTTCCTTGGTTTTTCTTATTCTTTCCTGTTTTGAGCACTGCTTCCAACATCGTTTTTATCTTCGTCTCCTCAGCAAACGTCTCAACCTTTGATCATTTCATTGTTCCACCCCAGAGTTTTACAAAGTTTCAGCATCATCCTCATCACTCAGCTTCCTGTCTTCTACATGGTGCCAATATGTGGAAGCGAAGCCTCTCAGGAGGTCTCACTGTTGTCTTGTAAACCTTTCTTTAACACACGCCGATGTCCTTCTGTCATACGTCGGTGTTGACACGTGTCTCTTTTCTCGCTCCATCCTGCCTTCACTCCTCTTCTTCGGCTCTTTGTTCACTGTTGATTGCTACAGATAGCTGACCCCAGGTCCTTGAACTCATTCACATTCACTACCTTGAGTTGTATTTCTTGAATTTTCACCTTTCCACACTCATGAGTCTTCTTCACGCACACGTTGTGTTTTATCCCTCCTGACCTATTTTCCTCTTGTTTCTAGGTGGTTCTCCACCTCCTCTCTACTCTCACTATAGACTACGATGTCATCTGCAGATACAATGCTGCTGGATCTGCTTCCATTTCGACATTTCATGTTTATTGTCCCCTATAATAATAATTAAAACATTTCACCTTCTACCAAAAGCTTACTTTCACATCTCAAAGTGTTCAAGATGGGAAAGGTTTATAAGAAGCAAAAATCCACTAAGAAGAGGTCCTGCCTGCATCCCATGTCAGAAACTATGGAGGTATTGAAAATCTTTATGGAAACAGAGCTTTGAACGCCCATTTGAAAGTACTGAGATACAGTAGGACGCTGCATGCAAGTTCTTTATTAATTTGATCATCTATTGTTTTTATTATAATTCAAGAGTTCTCCAGTACAGTAAACTTCCTATCAAAGCCAAATAATGCTTTAGTCACGTTCCATTTTTGAAAAATATTTTATTTGATATTGATCCAGGTACAAGGAAATAAAAGAATATGGATTTATCTTACAGGACATGGGATGAGACTGCAAAAGTTTATTTTATGGATCGACTCTTCTTGGACACAGACATGCAAGTGAATATAGAAAGTGGTTCACAGGAAAAAAAAGTAGTAACTGTATTGTAGAATTGGCATTGACCAGGGTGTCTTCTCACCCTGAGCTGTACAGAAAGACTTCACTCGACAACGTTGTCTTTTTCTCATTTTTAATCCTCTTTTATAGCAAAAGGCAACACACAGATAGGCTACAAAGAACCAACAATATTGAGAAAATGAACAAAAGAAAGGGAAAGCACTTTCATCCTTCCAAAAAGACAATTCTTCCATTGCCCTGACAAGCAAATTGTGAGCGTTTTTACTCCTCGTTGTGTCGAAAAAGGTTTTAAGTTTCTTCAGTTTTGACATGAGAAGAGCTGTGCAGTGAACATGCAAGACGAAGAGTGACTCAGACGACTACTGACCCGGCGCCCGGAGAGGTCGAAGGTCACCTCCTTATGGCCTCGCTGCTCGGCTCTGACACCAATATTTCACAAGGAACAAAAAAACACGTTTTATATCTCACAAATTTTTATGCATATTTCACAATATACTTTTTATTATCATTTTAATAAATACAAAACGACACTGTGATTTTTTTTAAAAAGAAAACAATGAGTATTAAAGAGACACAAAAATGCATTTAGACATTGGAAATATCAATCTTAATTTGGTATGTTCTTTTACTGACATCTTGTCTTTAGGTGGATGAACCAGCACGTTTACACTCAGAATCAAAATCCACAGCAGAAAAGAAAAGAGGGGACGACAGAGTAGGACATTAGAGGGATAATTCCCTCCAAAGTAAATGGAATGGCATAATCAAGTGGAGATGCATATGGATATATACACATATATACACATACATAAACACCACCAGAATGTAAAATAACCTGAGATACTCTTTGCACCTCATTTCCAGAACACTGGCCACTGGGTGGATGGTTAAAAAAAAAAAAAATATAAAAAAGAAGTCCAAGAAACCAAAAATATAAACAAAAGACGATGGCATGACAACAACAGTACAACAGCATCTGATGGCCTTTAGTTTCCCCCAACCCCCCCATTTATCAACATTAGCGGTACAAAAAAAGACAAAAAAAACAAACAGTCATCAAACCACGAAAATCCTGAACATTAATATTGAAAACATTGTTGTAAGCAGCGATTTGGAGTCCATAAAAGGCATGAAAAGAAAACAAGCTTCTCATTAAAAAAAAAAAAAAAGGACAACCGGTCCAAACAAAACAACCAAAAAAAAACATCATGTGAAAAGACAAAACTGGAGAAGTGAAAAACTGATAAGTGTTTTGTGGCAGTCAGGCAGGTAGAAAGTGTTCTGCTCCTCTCGGTGTGGCGACGGGACCCAACAGCTACATCGTACATCGTACACACACATATTTTAAGTCACCAAAAGACTGTTGCTAACCGTGTCGTGACGGCGAGCGAGTACCAACCGTCAGAGCAACGCTACCCACAAGTCCCGCAGGCGTTTACTGCTCTTCAACTTCAACACACCCGAAGGACTGCGTCTACATCCTCCTACTATCTGTGAATCTGATTTCAGTTCCGACTATATCTGATGATGATTTTATAGCTTTTGGCTCCTTTTTTTTTTCCTTTTGTAATCTGGCAGTTATTCAACATTACAGTATGTCTCTATGAGTGTTGACGCTGTGTGTGTGTGTGTGTGTGTGGTGTATTATTCGAAGTAGAAAGTTGACCAAGCGAGCTGCGATGTCTTTCAGTGGCTGTAGAAAAGTAGCATGCGATCAGTGGTTTGGTACTTGTTTTGACATGTTACAGATGTGAGACACGCTGGTGAATCTTGCCTGAGATTGGACGGGGCCTGGCGGGTGGGGGCTACCTTGATGACTAGCACATGAGCACAGAGCTTTTTATTCTGCGCTCTTTGATGGTGTTTGAATTCATTAAATATCATAGATGTTTACGAGAAGTGTGTGTGAGTGTGTGTGAGCACATGCTTAATCCTATCAGGGGTGACAGGAGGGGAATAGGTAAAACTTTTCTCCACAAATTGCTGCATTTGGAACACTCTGTACCGGCTTCCTGTGTTACCGTGGTAACAACACCGCTCTGCAGATCTCTTTGTTTCTCCTGGTTGTTTTGGTGACTATATGGCTGTGCACTTCTTTCTGCATGCGATTCATAAGAAACCCTCTCATTCCAATCAGGTGTGTTGAAGCAGGAAGATGCAGAAACCACAAGGACTGTGGAGCTCACCTACTTTAACCGCACTAAGTTTGGACCCGGGAGGTCAATGTGTTGCTTTCTCCAATGATACTGTACCACAGATAATACAAAACAAACAGTAAGTGCTCTAAAAGCAATTAAAAAAACATGGTTGGAACTAAAATAGTTTAATAAAAAAGATGTAAACAAGTGATGTTGTTCTTATATTTTAGGAGCAAATTGCTGCTCATTAGCATAAATGCTCCTTGGCTTGTGTTTTCTATCTATTAAGGCCTTTTATGAAGAATCCTGAACCTGCCTCTGTAAGTGCTCTGACTGGACCGCTGCGTCTGGACAGACTTCATCGACTCCTCTTCAGTTTGGACCTTTTTTACTACGGGTGTGCCGTTACACTGAACCGGGAGAGTAAACTCAGTCTAGTGAAAATTACTCAGGCAGTAAATCATAAAAGGAAAAACTTGAAATGCTTCGAGACCCCCGTAAAACATGAAGAAGAGGCACTCCTTCAGCCTGTTGAGCGAAATGAGAGAACTTAAAGCTTCTCTGATGTCAAACCATTAGTGGAGAACAATAATTAGGAATTAAATAATAGAGTTGGTCAGCTACAGTTATACAGGTTTTGAATTTGTCCGGCCCCACATTCACCTTTCAGACCCTTTGAAAACCTTGTGTGTGTGTGTGTGTGTGTGTGTGTGTGTGTGTGTGTGTGTGTGTGTGTGTGTGTGTGTGTGTGTGTGTCTGCCACCCACATCTTATGCTCACTATGGAAACGGGAGTCTTATTTGTTGCTGTCTGTGAACAAAGCTTTACTCTTTAATATCTCTCTGTACATTAGTATATAATTTTCTTCTCTTTACTTTACAGTACAGAAACTCCTCTTCACATATTCTTCCGGTTCTTCATGTCAGCAGGAGCTATGTTTTTTGTGCTTATCACCAAAGATTGCAGTGCAAAAACAATAATTAATTAATTAATTAATAATAATAATAATAATAATAATGGTAATAATTAATGGTAACTATCAACAAACAATGGATTATAAAACAATTATTTTATGGCACAACAGCCACTCAATTCACATATAATACAAATAACCAGATAAAACCCAACTGTTCCTGTATATGGAAAAAGCTCAAACTGAATTAGGCTTGCATAGCAATGCAACAACAAGTTAAAGAATATATTTACAGGAAACAAAAGTCCCTTTTCCCCAAAGGGCAGTCACCAGAAAATGTGTTCTCATATAGCTGTTTTCAGTTTTTTTTTTTTCAACTTGCCTTTTTCTAACAAAAAGAAAATTACAGTAAGGTAGGAGGTGGAAAATATTTTTTTGAGCACGAAAACATAGTGAGATGTACAGTATGTCTGTGTCTATACATCACATTTACAGTTCTGTGACGCCGTGTTCCCCAGCGACCGACGCTCTCCTCCCCTCTGAGAACTCACAGCTGAGGACAAAGTTCATTGACCCGACAAGGAGGGTGTCCATCTTCCAAAGGAATGAGCGGGTTCGCCTCCAGTTTACACCCCGAGGCACATCACTCTGTGAAGAACAAGGTGAACCAGAGAAAAGGTCAGGGCAAGAAGGAAACAAAGAAAACGCTTCTTCACCTCGATATTTGACACTGGATTTAGAGAATACCATTGTTTGTTAGCTAGTGTACGATTAGCTTGGCAAGAAAACTGGAAACCACTTTACAGATCCTCAAAGTCTAAACAATAGCCATCAAAGGCGTGAATACTTTGGGATTGACTCATTTTATTGCAACCCAAAAAACATTCAGGCTGTGTTCACAACACAATACATTTCAGGGCAGTTTGCTTTGTGAGCACTGATATTTCCAACAAAGGACTAAAAAGATGTAAAACCAAACCACAATGGAACATTTCATGAGCTATAAATGCAGCCGAAGTGTTATTACAGCCAACGCCACTGTGATTCCTGGATAGGAAGCTCTTGGAGGAGTACTACAGTGATATTTATACCAGCTGAGAGACTGTGACTGTTATTGATGTCAGAATTGCACTAAAGAGTTATGGTAGTGGCAGAATTCCATCTGTGACACACACTTACTACTACATGACACCAAAAAAAATGAACTACTGCATTATATTTATTCTCGTATGACCAAATCTGATTGAAAATACGCTCATGTACTCAAGCTCGGCAACACATTCTGAAATGGAACAACATGCAAGAAGAGCTCAAACTCTTAAGATGGTGTAAGTGGTGGAGTTTGTTTGTGGACAGATGCAGTGACACACTCATTGAACCAGAAATCAACCAGCCGCACTGACAAGCTGAGAGTGTCCATATTGACGCCTATCATATGATTTAAACAGCTGATCTATTGCACACTCAGGCATGTATACAGAGACAAACATGACGTCGACCAGGGGTGTCAAACACAAGTCAGTCCAGGGACCAGAGTGTGCTGGACCTCTAAAGTCATGATATAATAATCTTCACAATGAAACTTGGAATGGTTCTTTTTGCCACGGTACAGAGGATGGATAATGAAAATGTCTTTTTTTTCCCCGCAAAAGCAAACGTATCACTACAAACTAAACATAAATTCAATTTGAATGAAACCTCCAACTGCAAAATAGAGTGAAATGTCCAACAAACTTCTCCTGTAGCTGTTGCATTCTGGGTGTTTTTACAAACTCCCCTAACAGCATGGCTTTGAGGCTAATTTGATAGCATCGAAGTAGCTATCAATAGCTATTTCATGCTGGTTCCAGTGTTTTGTTGTGTCTCTACTCTTCAGAAATTTCTATATATATATTAAAAAAATCACTATTTTCTGAGAAAGTTCAACCATTCGCTTGATGGCTTGTCTGGATTGGAGCCTGTTGTGGGCAGGATTCGGCCCACGGGTCTTACGTTTAACACTTCTGATCTAATATAAATAAGTCTGTTTGAGCTCTTGCGGTACCTTGACAAAGCTGCGCGTGTAAACACACTAAGTGATCCACTCTAAACACGGCCTCTATTGGTGTCGTGGTTAGCCTGCTCTGTTTATAGCCTCTAATTTTATATGATATGAGAGCGAGTTTAATTTTGGGTCGATCTGGTTTTTACTTATTTATTGTCCCATTTTTAATCATGCTTTTAATTGTTTTTTTTTATTTAAATATATTCACATTTTAGTGGTTCTTTTATTTATTTATTCACTTTTAAGCCTGTCCATGTCTGTGCTCTGAGCCGGTTTTACTGCCATGTGTTTTTTTTTTTTTAAATGTGTCAGTGTGAGTTGTCAGATATGTTCTCCTGCTCGTGCAGAAAGAATCTTCCTACAGGTACAAATAAAGACACCTTGACCTTCACCTTGATTATGACTTCACTGCACCATGTCAGCCTCGAGTTAACGGGAGGCAACAACCACAATAATAAAAATCAACATGTGATAATTACTACGTTAACCTGAATCTCATTCACAAACTCCTCGAGTCAGCCGTGGTGACAGATAATGTCACATGTGCTTGTTTTTGTTTAATCCTCGCAAAGTGGGTACGTGATTTTAGGAGACCTGTTCAGGATGCACTCTGCTTTCTGTCCTCAGCTCTCAGTGACCCCCAAGTTGTTTACAGCTCATATAGAAGACGAATGGAAGTGTTCGTGTTTCGACAGGAGCATGTTTGGACTAATCCTCCCCCTCTTGGGAATCAGATGGCCACGTTCACACTTCAACAAAAGGAACCACTCCAACAGATCATACATTTAGCTTTAGTACAGCCAAAACTGCCAAGCGCGAACACACCCTGAGAGTCCGCACAAGTACTGGCAGCAAGTGGTTATGGTAATTTTATGGCCAGCATTGTTGGACTCTGACACATTTGACTACATGTGCTGTGACTTGTATCATAAAATCCTGCTGCAGGATCCTAAAACAAAGGCTCACTCACATAACTCTCCAGAAAACTGCCCTTGTCCGTTGGTCTGCAAAAATTCGGCGTGCTCTGTGGCGGTCCACTGCTGTGGTTGTCGCGGGCCCTCGGCTTTGCGTGGCCCCGTCGAGCCCTTGGAGGACGCCGTGCCAGAGGAGCTGTGACCCCCGGGGGATGGGAAGGAAGGCTTGCTGTATGGCAGGCAGCCCTCCTCTAAAAACACACACATGACAGAGGGGAGTGTGAGTGAAGTTTAAAAAGTTGACACGTGACATTTGTTATCGCAGTCATGCGCATCTAGCATCTGATACGTGGAGACAATGAGCGCTTTGCAAAGCCCTCCCCACTACTGACATCTGCAGAGTGGCGACGCCAACAAGCAGTGCCAGGGCCTGCCGCAGAGAGGACTCTCAGCCTCACACATGGCCTTGCAGTGACCGGCCGTATGAAGGGGGGGAAATACAATAACAGGGAGACCGCGGGCTGCTGTGCCCCCCCCCCCCCCCCCCCCACAACTGCAGGGCAGCATAACATTGACCCTCAGCAGTCTTCGTCATCGCGTGAAATCTCATCAAAGTGCTCCCCACTGCTCCGCTAATGACTGTAATAGAGAGTGCGCCGACCTCAGTGGATTCGACTGCGAATCAGTCAGCACCCTGACACGTGTGGGAATTCACCGACAGGCTTTTTTTTCGTAAAGATGCTGATTCGGGCACCTGCCTTTGTCTCACAGGCTCAGATTAACAGTCTGAATGAGAGTCCTGGCACAGAGAGGCCAGAGAGCTAATGGTGGAAACACACACTCGCAGACACGCACACAGATGGGGCGCCGAGTGACTGCTGTTTGTGTGAAAAAAAAAAAAAAAAAAAAATGAAGCGATTAGAGTGCATTTCGGTTTCTGGGGCCTCCTGCCTCACTTGGAGCGGAGCAGACCAATACTGGCAACAGTTACAGGGCATCGGGGAGACCGGCGGGGAGGGCATTCTGGAAATCACAGTAAGTGGCAGACGATGCAATCTGTGCATGGGAGCCCAGTTTCCAAGCAGCATGGAAGATAACTTTAACACCAGAACTTTGAGAACAATCCCCCTGGTCGAGGCACAGCGGCAGCTCAACACAAGCATCTCTGAGAAGCAGCATATTATCTCTTCATTAAGGGGACACAAACATGCTCCACGTACACTCCCTGGTTGGATGATGTATTGTTTTGATAATGAAATAAATATCAGACTTTTTTAAGGAGAGGATAAAAGGTGCAAGGCCAAAATGTATTAGATCACATTGTTTTAACCTACATTTTCTCTTCCTGCACAGCCATGGTTTCCTTCTAGGCATTGTAACCATGCATTGAGTCAGTTAACTGTCTATATACATTAAATTACTGTTAGACCTAAAAAGCCTGAACTTTTCCTGCTTAGAACATGAGCTTTTATTTCCATTTGCACAAAACACTTGCTTCATGATAAGCAAAATAAGGATTTAAAATCTAATTAACATTACTTTTCCACGCTAGTATCAACCGCTATGAATAATTAATTTAAGAACAAGCACACAGTCAATTTAATAAAAGGTATTGCAAGAGCCTCAAATAGAAACTGAGGTTTATATCCTTTACTTGCCTTCATGTGAAATGTTTTTGTTGTTGTTTGTTGATGTGGGACTTGAAGTTGAGGATCAATCAATCAATCAATCAATCAATCAATCACACCAGAACTTATCCTGAACATTTTTACATGGCAGTGCTATGTATTTGTTGAGGAACACTTGTTTATTGTTATTCAGGTCCTCATTGAGGTTCAAATTTGACTAGTTTTGGTGTTTTTTCTTTCTATATGACAGACCGCAGGTTTGTAGTCGTCTCAGGTTGCAGTTTAGAAATGAGAAACATAAAATTCATGAGGGCCACAAAAATGATCATCCTCAACAAAGAGGGCCAAATTGTGATGGAGCAAATACACCAAAAATAATTATTTACTTATCATTTTATAAAGATAACTAACTGCATGTCTCTTAATTCAGTTTATCATGCATCCTATTTTGTCTTCATTTGCACATAAGAATATATTACATAAAGAATTATGAGAAATAAACCCGACAGTGCAGGAGAGGAACGAAACCCAAGAGGCTTATTTGAAATCCTCCCTATCAATAAACAATAATGAAAATAAACATAAAGAAGGATCAAAGAACAACGACCAGAGAAAACTAAGAAAGGAGTCAATTAAAAAACCCCAAACCACACAACATATCAACGTATACTATTTGACCAGGAGAGAGTTAAATAGCAAAAAATAAAAGTCTTTGATAGAGTTCCAGAGTTTGGGCCAGTAAACTTCATAAACAAACAACTTTTGTGTTCCTCGCTGGTCGTCGTGATATCATTGTATCACTCTATCATAATTGATATTGTTTACATTAAATTCTGTAACAAAGCAATTATATTTAAACCAATATCTGGTCTAAATGTGGTGATATTTCTTTACTGACTTTTGAAAATTGGCTTGTGAGCCATGTGTCTGCTGTAGTTCATTAATAAAAGGACAAGATATATCCTGACTATCATGATATACGCTAAAACCAAGCTAATGCCGGCATAGTCCTACATCCACCTGACCCTTGCTGCAGGTTTCAGCTTTGCCCCCTCAGTACCTGTTTTGTGGCCCCTGCGCCCGTCTTCCGCCCGGTCCATGGAGCCCAGCCTGTCTTGAGCTTGACGGTGGTGATCCAGGGTGGTGCGCGTCTGTCTGTCCACGGTGCTCTTCACGTCGTCTGGCCCACACGGTGGTCCTGACATCGGCGGACGCTCCAGAGACGCAGCCTTCCTGTCTGCTTGGGGCACCACGTTGTTCACACTGCGGGCCCCCTGGATACGGCCCTGCCCCTGAGAGGGAGGGGGCTCAGGGGGGGGAGGTAGGTCTTCAAGGGTGACCAAGAGGAAATCACATATGTACAATTAATATGAAATAATCTTAAATACATTTATTTCATCTGCTGAAGTTTGACTTTGCATTTTATGACTATGAATGGAGGAAGAAAAACTCCAGCTGGTTTGTAATTTACTGTATATGACAATTTGTTTTTAGGGAACTTTCAGAAGAAATGATTGTGAAAGTGTGTGGTGCTGCCTCACCGTCTGCACCAGCATCTCTCCGGTGGGGTGTTGTGCCCTGACTTCGGGGTTTGCGTGTGGGCCTGGTGGCCCTCTGGTGGCCCAGGCTGTGTGTGCCGACTGTGCTGCCATCTGTTGAAAATGGACTGCTGGGCCTGGGCCTGTGGGACAAGCCTTTACCTGTAGGAGGGACACAGGAGCACAAGACAGCTGCTTAATAAAGACATTAAAGAGTCGACGCCCAGAAAGTGCAGCACTGCTATCGCAGCGAAGACAAATATGAAGCGGCTTATCAGAGAAGATCTGAAAAAACACCTAAGAGAAAGAGAAAGCATGTGTCTGGCAGTGTGTGAAGGGTTTGGAGCAGAGCACAACAGCAAGCCATTACACCTTTAACCTGAGAAAGCTTGAATACAAAGCAAGCGGCGCAGCTGGAGTTGAAGGTAAAGATGTTCCTGCAGCAGCTATAAGGTAAAAAGGAAAAAAAAAACAAGGCAGCCCCGTCCAGACAAAGTGAAGCTTGACCAAAGAGGTATCAGGAGGAACAATCAGAAGGAAGAAATCAGTAGTGGTAGGAGTAGCTCCAGTCCATCAGAGGGAATCTGTCCCCCCACACCAACCTCTCTTGCTGAGGCTGGTACCCTCCAGGCGGTAGCCCGCCTTGTCTGCCGCGGCCACGAGGGCCTGAGCAAAGCTGCAGTGGGTAAAGATGGAGCCGTCGGACGAACTGCCCAGACTGGACCTGTGGCTGGAGAAATTACGGTCATCTTCCGAGGCTGAGCCCCAACCGTTCACCATGGACCCTGTGGAACACCGCAGCTTTCAGAGAGTGTGTGTGTGTGTGTGTGTGTGTGTCTGTCAAGCTCCGTGGCCACCACCTTCCTGAATATACGATGAGATGTTCTCAGCGTCTGTTCTTTTATTCTGCACTAAGGTGGATACAAGTATGGAGTGATCTAACACGTACACACAAATAAGGGGAAATATTGAAGTCCTACACTTAATTGACTTTGTATTTGCCCCAGGGCATTTCTGTTCCTGCAGTCATTCAGTTGTGGCTTGTCCTCTGTCATCTTGTACAAACATCGATTGCATACATATAAGAAAAACCACACACACGCACACGCACACACACACACACACACACACACACACACACACACACACACACACACACACACACACACACACACACACACACACACACACACACACACACACACACACACACACACACACACACACACACACACACACACACACACACACACACACACACACACAGTGGAACAGCAGGACTGTCATCAACTGATTTTGCTCTTCTTTTGAGAAAGAACAATGAGCGCAGCCGTGTGGAGCAGAGTTAGCGACAGAAGAGCCTCAGGTGACGCCCACAAAGCAGCCGATTCAATCCGACACCTGGCGCTATGCACACACTGGTTGTTTTTTTTTTTTTACTTCTGTTTAAAAATGTGCAGCTACCAGTGTTGAAAAGGTGTAATAACTTCAAGAAAAGAAAGAAAACTTCTGAGTATGTTGCTTCCAGATAACTGATCGATATTCTGTCTGATGTGCTTTTTATTGATAATTTCACAGATCCAAAGGACACGCACAGGAAAGATTTGTTTAGTGTTTTGGTTTATGAGCTGGTGTCTTTCTTTTATGTTGCGGGATTTCTTCCCTTCACATAAACAGCTAGGCCAGAACTTTAAATATATAGCCAACAGGCTGCCAATAAAAATATGCCACTTTGGCACGTAAAAACGCAGAGAACAGTCGGCTAATGTGACAGCTTTCAGTGGGACTGGTTTGGCAGACTTTGCTAAAAGTGGCACCGGCCCAAGTGCTCAGCTCACACACTCGATCCCTTCGTCACACTGAGCGACGCCACTGAACAGACCGGACGAACAGAGTTACAGGGAGAAGCGAGGGTGAAGGTCGCAGGGAGAGTGACGGGGACTAAAAGTTAGCAGCAGGATTTATTGAAAGGTCAGTCCGGTTCAGAAGGTGGCACGGCCGTGGCCAGGATGGCTGGAGACAGCAGATTGAGATTCAGATGAAAATATCACGTGCATAATTTACACTCTCAGACGGCGCTCCCCTCCGCAACACACCACAGCACATTTTAAAACTGGACATAAAATGTGGTAATATGGGTGGCCGATTTTATCCATGCACGCTGGGAAATCCCCGTTGGAGTTTTCTGACTCTCTCATCTGTAGGTCTCGTCTCCATCGTCTCACGATGTGGTCGTTACTCGATCACTTGATGTGACTTCGGCAATTCCACCTCCAATACCAGCCTTCCTGTCCAGTTTCAGGGAAATTCTCCAGATTAATGGAAACTTCTATAAAATGTAAGCTTGCATAAGGTGGCCGACGCCCCCACCCACCCCCACCCCTCTTTTATACAACCTATTTTCACAGGGCCAACCGAAATCCAAGGCAGTAACTACTTCTGGCCCTCCATCTTTCCTCACTATTTTCTTTGAAATTCTTTTCTAAGAGTTTTTCACTAAGAAAGAAAGACAGCAATTCCACTGGGTCCAATCCTCCCACAAAGAATAGAGTAGATAATGAAGTATAGGCAGTGCCAGCCAAAGCATTGAAGCTTCCAAGTCCTCCGGCTCAGCGAAGGAACACTGCCTCAGCAAATCACATCACAGAATGACTTCTCAGCTGCTCTAAACTGCCACTTTCTACTACTGAACCTCTGGAGCACTTCTATTCTAGCAACATCAGTCCAATCAAACTGTGATCATTGGAACATAATTTGATAAAAAAAAATTCAATCTACTCTTCGCTCTGCCCTAGAAATATAATTTCTCTCCATGGCACCAGACCCCAGTTTGCACTATGGATTTGTCATTTTATTGTGTCTTGATCCACAGCAATGGGCCGAGCCGTATTTTCTAAGAAACCTAGCGTGCTCTGCGGGCTGAAGGAGTAAACGTTGCAGCGGTTGGGGGGCAGTAATAAACAGGCCTGGTCCCTTATGCCACTAAAAGAGATTTACACTGACGGAAACCCTAATCTGCATGTCGTTAAGTGTGAAAATCATTCTCCCTGACGAGTGGGCGCCACTACCTGTCTTTGGAAGGCGTGACCCCGCTTCATGGAAACCTGGCGAAGCTTTATGGGAGAGTAATCGCCCAGAACTGCCAAGCTTTCATCTTGTTGTAGGTGTAGCCGACTCCCTGGTACCATATTTCAGCTTTGCACGACCTATGCTGTACAAAGCCGAGTAATACCAAGTAATACCTATGCGTTAGCTTCATCTCGCTGGCTCAAGCAAGAAATGTCTCTGCAATACCCAGCACAACATGAGGACTTATGTTTATCAGCTAGAAACATGTCGTAATGAGTCAGAGGAAAGAACAGAGAGTTGAAAAGCTTTGCAGACAATCTGCTGCCGAGAAATGGGCCCTCAGGAAACGATTGCCGCTTTATTTTCTGGTGCATCAGGGAAAACGTTTGATTTACAGGCCTTTAGTGTAACATTACGAAAACACACCGATTTCCATATTATTAAAACAGTGACATATCTATCAAGTGACATTTGACAGGGATCCCACTCCTACCCTCCCACATTTTGTACAGCCTCAAAATGGTGGCCACAATAAATCTGTGCTGTTTCTTCTCCTATCTTCCCTCCGTTTCTCCCGCGAGCCCCAGAGCCGGGACCATGTCTGTGTTGTCAGAGGACGGGGGTGAGAGGCAGACTTGCAGAGAGATAAAAAGAAATAGTGCTGTCTTCAGAGTAATACAGTGGAGGAGAGATGCGGCCGATTAGGGCCCAGTTGCTGCTTTATATTCCTCTAAATACATCAGCAGGAGCATGTGTCAGCACGACCAAAACCACTGTTCCATCATCCCACGGAAAACTGCTCTTTAAAGCAGCCACTGACAGCGAAGACCAGAGAGCACCACCGTCAGTGATTCCCCAGCTTCCTCCGTCAGCTGGCTCCGCTCCTCCTATACGCACCATATCGGCTGCTTCTTTCCACCAATAAATATCTTAGTGCAGGTTGTATTTTTTTTTTTTTCCAGATATGCAAGGCCACCTGGGAACAGTCCTGTCCCCCCCCCCCCCCCCCCTTTTTTTTTTTTAGTACAAATCAGCCCAAGTGCCACAGTGTTTTGATAAACATTGGCTCACTTTTGCCCTCCAGATCGCAGACGGGCAGTGAAGCCTGGTCAGTTATGGCAGCAGGATTTCAGCCCCGCTGCTGCAATGGCATGCCCTTCAAATGCCCCCCCCCCCCCCCCCCTCCCCCGACAGACGGCTGTAAAAGTTTTCAGTGAGTTGTAAAAATGGAAATGGTGCCTCTGGTCTGGAATAGGGAACGATGCACGTGAAATTTATTTCAAATCTCCTTGGGAAGATACGTATGGTGCCCGCTCCAGAGCTGTGTGTGAGTTAAATCACAGCCTGCTCCCCGCTCTTCTTAATTTCCCTCTCACTATCCTGTTTAAAATTCATGGACTTTCTTATCTCTTTTTGGGGAAATGATGATTTTAATTCCCCAGAGTCTGCCAAAAGTGGTTGAAGAAACCTGAGGGACACTCAGTAAGCATGTTCACATGAGAATTAATACAGAGCTTTCCCCGAACATGTCAGGAGTAGCAATTTGTTTAGTGTACAACAAGTTGTAAGACCGATCGTTATTTGAGCACATTTTACTCATTCCTAATGAGCACAGCAAAAGTACTGAGTATTTAAATAGAAAACAGCACAGTGAACAAACAACATACGCCCTCACCTGTTAAAGAGCTGTCCAGGTTGTCCATGCTGGACCCTGGTGTGTGCTCAATACCACGAGGATGCCTGGCTCCATAGCCCTCATCCTCATCCTCTTCCTCCTCCTCCTCATCATCATCAGGCAGGTCAGTCTCCAGGTCAGAAACCATTGTGCTGGACACGTAGCCCACTGGAGGAGCCGGAGCCTGGGGAGGAAGAGAGCCTCCCTGCATGTGCCTGGAGGAAAACAAACAAAGACACTTTGGCGCTTGTTATCAGAGAATGTGGGGGCAATGAGAAACATGTAGAAATGAGGGATAATACAGTTTTCTTTCCATGTGGAAGATGGTGAGAAACAAGGACAGTGTGGCTGACTTTAGAAACCAGCACTGTATGAAATGCTGAATAAATTTGGACATCTCCACTAATTCTACACTGCTGCTCATATGCTAACACAATGACCTGCTAATTGCTGCCGTGGATGATACAAAGGCACACTCTCCGGGCCTGTCGACACATGGCTGTCACCTCAGTGGCAATGTGCTCTGCTGACAGCCGCGTTTGTTAGGGGAGTACAAAGTCTTTGACGCGGTTTGCAGTGGGAATTGGTTGTAATTACTGGCCCTCTGGTGTTGTCAGAGATGCTCTCTAACCAACATAGTCATTACTGGGTAACATGACATCTTCTTCCTGACAAGGTTTCCCTGCCCCCCCTACCACCACCACTTCACTGTTATGAATGAACGCCACTCTCTCATTCTCCGCGCGCCGCTGACAGAATGAAGCATGGCCTTCATCTGACTTGCATGAGCACAACAACAATAGGATGTGCTGTATTGGTGTAGGGGGAGTAAACAACCGTGGGTAAGAAATTGTGTCTCTTAGAGTGAGCAAAATACAGTCGTCGCCTAAGTGGTAGCATGGGCCCATTAAAATGAAATGATTAATGGGTTTATCTCTGCTGCACACACAGTTGACATGAGGAATGTAGCAGGACCACAATAAATTCCAGCGGCAATAAACAGCAACAGAATGTACAGTAAGCAGTTTAAAACCACAACAATGCATATATTAGCCATAGTAACGATATATCTGCCAGCAGAGATAGATAGATAGATAGATAGATAGATAGATAGATAGATAGATAGACAGATAGATAGATAGATAGATAGATAGATAGATAGATAGATAGATAGATAGATAGATAGATAGACAGACTAATTTTAAACAGGAGTGTCAAAATGTACGCAGATGAATCTATCATGATTAATCTGCTAAAAAGTCCCTGCATCCTGTTCGTTATATGAAACGCACCGCGGTGCATGCTCGGTGCGATGCGATGCATTTCAAGCTGCGTGTGGCTCATTTGCATAAAGCAGAATCCTGACGAATTTCTGCAAACCAAGTGGAGTGAAGGTCAGATGCATCGCAAAACTTTTGTAAAAGGCTTATTTTTCCATCTCAAATGTTTTCAGAAAGACTTTTTGCTGAAATGTTTTGATAATAAAAGACAGAAAGTCTGTGACCGAGCTGTCAGTCCTCTTGGACAATGTCAACAAGTTAATAGCTGCAGAAGCAGGGATAACTGAAACGTTAATGTGTACGAGTGTTTGATTTGAAAAAGAGAGATGATTTTTTTGTTAACATAACAAAGGAATTTAATAAACATGTTAAGTTCACACATACATTCCCTTCCTTCTTCAGTTGGTTTGCTCATGCAAAATGAAGCGCGACTACTACAGATTAAAATGAATGTTTTTATGGTTGATTGAAATGAATCCACAGCAATCCTGTGATTAATCTGATTTGAAATGTCATATTGTTCACACTGCTCCTGGAGGGAGTGTGTAGTACCATGTCTGTTTTGCCATGTCCAGTTGGTACGCTCTGGTCAGCTCGTCCAGGTGGGCCTGGAGCATCGGCTGCATCTCATCCCGAGGAGACGGCGTGAGCGTGGCGGTGGACTGTTGTCCAAAAGACACCGCGGCCGGCGAGGAGGCCACGCCTCGGATGGGCGGGGTGGGAACTCGCTCCTCCTCCTCCTCCAGCTCGTCCTCCATGCCCTGGTGGAGATAGGTCTGCACAGGCATGGGCGGGCCCCAGCCGTCACTCTCATACCTGAGGACACAACGTGCGTTTACTCAACAAACATCTGGACAACTTTGTGAAATTGTACTGTTCAGTTGTTATTGATTTTCATTATCACTATCACTATACCTGCAAGCAAAAAGCACTTGCAAAAATAGTTGTCCACCCCAATACATGTTCATTTAATCAAGCTTATGTCAAAAGCATTCAATCCTATTTATACACTTTTTATACAATAGTTTACTTTTAAATTCATGATCATTTTTTAATAATCGCATCAGACTATCAGAGTGGCTAAAGGTTTTCAGATCCACTGTGGACAGATATAAATAATTGATAACGAAAGAATTTATGTCTCGACAACCCAAAAATGATAAATAAACCACATATTTAGCCAGCCTGTGGACAATGAAGCATCTGCTTATCTACAGATCTTCAGTAGATGGGAATGTACACATTCAAAATGATTGGCGACGGACACAAACTCAATTGTATTTTTGGGAAAAGATTTAGAAAATAACACAGATCTTTGTGACCTTGTCAAAGTTTCACAAGAATTTGTTTTATGACAGTCTGGAGTGAAATTACAGCGGCTGTCAGGCTTCACTTACTCAACACTGTGCTTATACATGCTGAAATAATACTGGCCATAAAGAAAATGTTCATTAAAGAAATTTGTCAGTGCACACTCCATAGGACATAACTGTTTTAATCTGCTGCCATTAAGAGCAGCCTCAAATTTACAGTCACAGGACTGTTCATTTGCCAGATAGCCTATTAAAGCAGATGACTCTCACAGACTGGAAATGAGAGGACGAGGACGTCGCACCTAGCGGACCAAAGAGAGACACTCACAATCACTTAAGCGTCTGTTTTCACTTTTCAAGTAAAGCAGCTGATCTTATCAGGAGAAACTGAACTTATGTCTACACAGATCTCTGCTCAGACTAAATTTAAAATACAAAAACAGACAGATCTCTGCTTCACTTCATTTCTTTAACATTTCTCTTCATAAAACAACAGTATGTGGATTATATCCACTGTGAAACTCAAACAGATCAATCCAGAAGCATCTGTACGGCTTCACGAGCAGCAGCAGACTGTCAAACATGGTTTTTTTACCATTTATTTTCCAGTCATGAAATCATTCCAAAGACTGAAGACAGGATCAGCAGGGAGTTTGATCTGCACCCATCTGTATAAGAGTTCGTGTGCAAGTCTGAGTGTGTGTCTGTGTCTGTCTGCACAGAGTTATACACACATTGATCTATCGCTTCACTGCAGATGTACAGTAGTTCAGTAATTAGCTGCTGAGAAACCAAGGCCGAACCTTGTTATTACGCACAGAAATGTGTGATGTTGCTCACGTTGGCAAGCTGCATTTCATTCGTTCCAACAACAACACACTGGATCCTCCATGTTTTTCGGTTGCCAGAGGAGGAAACGCACCGACAGCAAACTCAAGTGAATATTGGAGTGTATTGCAAAGCTTTTCTCTTGCTACAGGTGCAGGCATTAGCGAATGGGCGCATTCATTCGCGTTAAAGCATTCGGAGACGTACCCTCCTCCTTCATGGTGCTCATTGGGATAATGGTCCATCTCTGTACCGGGGAGGGGGTGCACAGGGGGAGGGGGCAGGGGGACATTGGCCCAATTGGACCCATTGGCTTTAGTAGGTTTAGAGCCCGCCTTAGTTTTCTTCTTCTTTCCTCCCTTTCCACCTGCAAAAGGAGATAATGCATTTCAATGAAATGGTCCCTGAAAATTAGATTGTGCACACAAATCTATTAAAAACAAATACACAAGTGGGAGAGCATTGCAAACTGCAGTGGTTGCTTTTTTTCCCAGGGTGACAAATGTATACTTGAAAGAAAATATAGTCCCAAACATGTTACTTGGATTACAAATCCATTTGGACGCCGTCTCAACACAGCTTTAGAAAGTCATATACACTTCCAAACACGAGGTTTCAAAAGGATCCTGGCTGTCGGTGCTTACATAGAAAATCTCAAGGTTGTCAGATAAAAAGCATGTTTCTATTGATTGATTGGCTGAAAAGCCTCAAATCTCCATAGAAACAGAGGAGAACGGAGGTAAACGAGGCTCAGGCAGACCTTTGTGCTCCACCTATCGCTCAGTGTCGTCTTTCACACCGGGCTTCGGGTTCCACAGTGAAATATCTCACTTCACGGCATCATCATAATGAATGGCTTGTGTAGTGTCAGTGTGTCCCTAATGGAATTCACTGAGTCTATTACTACTTTCATTTCTTTTATTACACCGGAGAGTCACTAACCCCATCCATTTCCACTCATATCCCTCCAACACCCTGTCCTATCCGTCTTTATAAATCTGCCAGCCAGGTCAATACTGAGTTTTATATGATTTGGTCACTGTGGAAGGAACCTTTTATTTCTTTGAAAGACATCTGACTCCAGGCACAGATTTGTTTTTAAGTTGACTTATGTACACTGATGTGTGTGCAGACCAGGACACGCTGAGGGAGAATAAATACTCGGCATTAAACCACACGATACTAAACATCATCTCATTAGGACTGCAGACTGGACAAAGCACAGCAAAACGAACAGTATTTCAAAATGCAAATGCAGCAGGCCGACCAACTCTCTCAGTTTGAGTGAAACTCACAAAATTAACACAAATGACATCGAGTTTCAACCTGAAAATCACATTTTCACAAAGTAATTATAAAAACTTTCTGTTGTTTCAGGATTTTCTAATACAAAGTAATGGCTAGGTAGGCCTGTATATACTGTATGTATGTTCCTCCACATGTCATGCCTGTTTGGTTTGTACATATGGTTTGTGTTTACTACAGCTGAATTTGCAGGGTTTTTTTCATTTGTCACTTCTTGCGTTTGTGTCCTCTTTTCTTGGTTCCCATGAGGTGTTTTCTCCTTTTTGGAAACTGATGCCTCCAGTTTGCCGCTCTAATCAATCACCTTATTGCTTGTTCAAATGCAATCTTAACTTTGTTAATTCTCAAATTTAATTAAAACAGGTAGACCTGAGATACTCCAGACTGTGCATTCACTGTAATGTGTCAATAATGATTAATTGGTTACGGACAAACCATCAATAGTTTGTCAATTAAAGCAATTAGGAATTGCATAATGAACAGCCACTGACATTAGTTTAAATCCATTTTACTGCAAATATGTCCGTGTTTTCTGAAAGTGAAATCTATTTGAACCATCTACTTCATTAGAATTAAGACCAAGCACCTTAAAGAAACCTTTGGTTTATTTTGCAGGCCAACACTGGAACAGACTTCATGAACATCTGCGGTGCGATGATATTTCCAGCTTATTCAAACCAGGACTTTAAACACTCGTGTTGAAAGCAGCACCCCACTGATGTAAACAAGTCGTGTTATGATGATTTAGAAATGTCTGTTGTTGGTGGTTTAAAGTTGTTTTCTTTTAAAATAAGGTTCTTAAGTATTTATTGCTCTGCTTTTTATCTTCAATGACTGAGTTTAATTGATCATTTAATGCTGTTGCAAAGCACTTTGAATGCCTCTGCACCTCAATAATTCAATACTGTATTCATACATTTTTCTGATGCTCACACATACAAAGAATATCTGGTACATTAAATTATAAGCCTGCAAATATAAGCTAATATAATTTTTTATATGGTGAATAAATACATTGTGCTTGACTCTATCCTTACATGCAGAATTAATAACAATCTCTACGTTGCAAAATCCCAATCTAGTTAATGTCGTATATATTCCACTTTACGTGATGTTTCCTAGGTTGTGCATATGACGGGAAGTAGTGAGTCATCCTGCACACAATGCTGCCAACAACCTGTAATCGCCAATATGGCGTCAAGTTAAGTGTAACATCTCCTGTTCTAACGCAACCATAAATACAGATCAGCAAAAGGAATTTACCAAAGAATTATTGTTGCAGTCAGATGATGAAGGAGTCAGAAATACTGGACACTTAGTATGAGTTACAAGAAAGTCTGATTATCTTGCTATTTAAAGAATGAAAAACAAAGCATATCAAGGATGGACATGGTGGAGATCAAGGCACATTAGAAAGAATTCTGGCATGAGGAGATAGGAGAGGTGTCAGAATAAGATTAATAAAGAATGGAAGTAATAAAAGAAACAACTGTAAGCCCAAGGCAGGCAGCAGCAGAGTGTAAGTATAGTCTGAAAGTAATTGGGTTTTCTAATCGCACCTCTGGGCGACACTTGACTTTTACCAATAAATGGTGAGTTGACGCGATTGTTCAATCATCCTTAGTCCCTCTACACAAGACCAGCCATCAATATTGTAAATGAGCCTCTTCTAGGGAAAGATGGCCTGGCACTGGAATTGCAACAGCTCAACCCAAATATGAAAAATATAGAGAGAGGCTGTGGCTTCCAGCTATACAGGAATTACACAGCGAACTCATCTCCTCCAACAAAACTGGGCCTCTCTTCAAAGGGGAACGGATGCTAAAAATAGATTGAGCTCTGGGTATTTATGCCCAAGGTTTGGGCACTCCCAGCCTATAACTGCAGGGCCACATAGCCTCGAGTTTGCCGTGTTTTCATTGGGTGCTTCAGTACTGAGGGGGGAAAGCCACAGAACATAGTCTCGAAAGACGACACCAGCCAGATATAACTTATGAGTGGTCAAATATATAAGCCAAAGCTTTCATTTTTAGCTGAGTTAAGAAAAAAAAAATTGTATGACCATGTGAAATAATGAGGTGGGACTCGAGATGTACAGAGAGCTCCGGGGCACCACAGGTCACAGAAAACCATTTTCCCAGCTTGATCACAGAATCTGTAGCTTCTCTCACAGGCTGGTTGAGAGTGTGGGGGTCTCAGAAAACAGTTGCTTCTTCTCCCCTACACTAAAAGAGGTTTTAATGAGCAGCTTCGAGTCCCCAGTGGAGATCCATGCTGTCATGAAAGCTGCTCTATTTCTGTTCCTTTTCATCCCGGCCTCCTCCTTCAGACCTGACATTCATTATTCTTTCCATCTCCTGAGAGGGAAGAGCAAAGCACTAAAACTTCCACGCCTCCTAACCCTTCAAATCCTGACTTTACTCTGGTTGAAGTCTGAATCAAAGCCCGGGCTCATTCACATTCATTCCACTGACGCAAGATGCACTACGCAGGGCATACACTTGAATCATTTTACACGTTCATAGCACAATCAAGCTATCTATGCATTTTAATCTTAGCCTTTATTCAATTTATTTTCTCTGATCACTGTTGCAATGCTGTGCCTTTTCCTTGAAATCGCTCTCCAAGCCTCCTACATTCAAACATCTGTGTGACTGTATTCTGTGGAGGACTTTTATAAAAGGATTCCTTTTGAATTTGAATTCCTGCATTGAATTACAACCATGATGTAATTGTTTATAAATGTAGAGCATCTTTAGCTCACTCTGAGGATTTAGAGAACCCGTCCATCATCCAAATGATAGACATTGGAAAGGTCCAGAAATACCTTTACTAATTACAATGCCATAAAAAGGTTTGTGAGCATTATTCTATTTCCTTTTTTTCTTCATCAGCTAGTGAGACATTGGATATAACCTGTATTAAAGTCATAATATAACAAAAATAAAAATGTCCCTCACCTTATACTCCAAAACAGATCTAATGTTTCATGTTTTTGTTGAAAAGCAATCATTAAATATTTACAGTGCTGCAGGGGAAAAATGGTGAACTCTGGATTTAATAAGTGGTTGAACCTCGTTTGGCAGCAATAAGAACGAGTGAGCCGCTGATCAGAACTGCACATCTTTCAGGGAGAGAAGATTATCTGTTTTTGGAGAAATGGCTTCAAGCTCAGCCATATTCTGGGATTCTGGACTGCATGGTTCATTCAAGCTCATTTCACAGTTTGTCTATTGGATTCAGGTGTAGGACTCTCACTGAAGCCAAGGCCTGTGATCTCCACATCATACTTTATAATCAATCCAGGCATAAAAGAAAGTCATTTTCAAGGTTTTTATTTAATTTTTTATCTTCATAATACTTCCTATGAGGATAGACTATCAGGTGACTGTTGCTGAATATTGAACTGCAAATATAATACAAACACATCCTTTCCAAATATTTGGATTATTTTTACTGTTTTGTCACTTGTTGAATAAAATGCAAAGATTTGTGTCCGGGTGATTTAGAAACTGCATCAACCACACAAGAAAATCAATGGCAGTGTTTTGAAGAGTATCTGAAGAGACAATGGTGTGTTTTATGTCCCAAAAATTGATATAAAAGCTGGTTATGAGAACCCGTAAAACGCTCTGTATTCAATCAATCCACATAAAAAGTTTGAATAACCACTGCCGTTTCCAAAGGTAACAGGTCACCTCGTTCACCTTTAAGAACTTTTCTGATTTTGACAAACAGTTCACAGTGAGGCAGGGATGTATGTTTTCCTCTGTTTCTGTTTATGAAACTATAAAACACCAAACATGAAAGCTCACAGTCTTGAGTCATCTGCATATCTATAAGAAGAATCTGCCTGTGAGGCATGGCCACCTCACATCCTTCCGTCTAGCTCACTGTGTGCCACAGCATTGAATTAAAGAGCAGTTAAGGCAGTGGCTTGTAACTAGATAAAAGAGGAAAGTGAAGGGGAGGCAGAGGGCTGCCGTGGTGTCCTATAAATGACATTGTAATTCTCTGAACATGGGTTTTAGTGTAGCCGGCCACCATTAGGAGAAGAGGGGAAACGGGAGGTATTTTTGCCACTTTACCCAGCCAAGCATCGCTAATGGTGTCTGTCTGTGTGTGTGTGTGCGTGTGTGTGTGTGTGTACAGTCCACTCTATCTGAAAGACTCCCTCTGCCCTCTCGCTCGCTCTCTCTCTCCCTCTCTTTCTTGCCGGTCTGCTCACACTCACACGGTGAAAGACAAAGCCTTCCCAAGGAAACCCAGCTTCAGCCCTCGAAGCCACATTCTGTCAAGAAATTATCTCACTGTTCTACTTACTGATTCTGACTTAAATATTGGATTTCTTCATGCTCTGGTAGGCGGTGTCCTATCTGATATCACAGCACTGTTTTATGCGGTAGCAGCCGTTGTGCTCAGTGCTACGTATAGCATAAACAAGAACAATCGAGCGTTCGTACGTGATCATCCAGAGAAAGAAGCAAAGGGGAGCCGAGTGAGCAAAGCTGCTCTGGTGAGGGGAGCGGGGAAGTGTTAATAAAATGTGTTTTGATGTCTTACATGCAAATAACAGATCAATAAAGCAATTAAGACAACAGTCAATCATGATGTTGGGCGGAGGAGCAACGCGTCCCTGTCTGCTTTATTCTCGTAAACCAACCTGAGAGACTGCCGCTTCGCTCTGAGCTGTTGTGAGAGCTGGTGGTGCTGAAATCTTGTGATTGGTTGTGTGGGATTCTACTAGACAATCCATCGGCCAATCGGTAGTCAGGGATGAAAAGGAGGGCTACAAGTGGAGGTTAAAGGGCAAAAATCACAGTGGCATCAGGTGATTGGCAGTTAGCACAAGCACATGCAGGCATGCAGTTAGAGCACCAAGCAAGCAGGATCCAGGCAGGATTCAATCGTTCGATGAGGTGCACTCACTTAACAATTCATTTACTACTTGATTAGAATGCGACAGACAATTCATCGGCTGGACAGGTTTGATTTGTCATCGATTTGGGAATAACATGGAACTAATTATATGCAATGGATTTTCCTAAAAGGAAATTAATGCCTCAACAGCAGAGATTTTATTTCAATATTTGTCCCCCTTCTGAGGGGTGTAATCACATTTGAGCATACTTCTTCAAAAAAGCCAGGGAGAATTAGCCCAGTGCATTAGAGGGACAATTTAAAAACTGTAATTACTCTGTTTTAGACAGTCAAAAACCATAAATATGTATTAAAATACAACTGAGGAATATTCATTACATGTAAAGCACAAAAATCCATTTGGCTTTAAAAAAAATCCCAAATCAATCCACAGTAATTAATTAGATTTTTTTTTTTTAAATATTAGTTAAGCTAAGCTGGATTGCCAATTACACAGAGACTGAAGGAAAAGTGTTACCACCATAGGAAATCAGAGGGAACATCGATGGTTCACTTGACTGTACTACTCCTTGAAAGGATGTTTATTCAACCTTACAGGGTAAATTAATGTGTGTTAGAGTAAAAACTACTCTTTTTACGTCAATTTCTTCTATGATAATTATAGAAACCTGCAGTGGGAATTGTCATATCAAAGGTACTTTGATCCCACCACTAATAATACACAATCCAGGCTCATGAACTGGTTTACGCATTCAAAACAAGTGAAGCGTTGGTCTGAAAGTCACACTAATAAGTGTCTGTGTATGACAAACTATCATACTGTAAAAACAGACCCAGGTAACCCTCCCACATTTAACAGACTGGCTGTTATTTACTGTTGTTGCAGGAGTTCTTGTCGGGCAGGGAGTAGCCCAGGCTGGCCATCTCCTGCTTGGCCTGGAGCGAGGCCTTCCACTGAGCCTCAGGCAGGTCCACGGCCAGCTCATGGATACTGCTGGAGTGGAGGATCTGTGTGGTGGCGTAAGGTGTGGCCTGGGAGGTTTGGCCAGGGCTGTTGTAGTTGGCCTTTGTGGTGAAGTCTATACTGCTGTAGATGGCTCCGTCAGACAGCATGGTTCCTGTTTTATCACCCTGTCCGGTAGGAATATCTGGGAATAAGGAAACAAGAGGGTTATATACCAACTGGACACACATCACATCACATCACAGGGCAAACACCAATTTGCTTCCAATGCATGTTTTTTGGACCGTGGGAGACCTGCTTTCCCACACAAAGCCAGGTATGCAAATGAAGAACATGCAAACTCTACACAGAATGGTCCCTAACCCCACTCAAACTGAGGATCAAGAACCACTAAACTACCAGCAATGGCCATATTACCATGATCCGACTACATTAAACCATAATCATGAATTCAGTTGATCGTATTTGCTTATCAAAAATTTTCATTTTATTTAATTTACAGTCTGGGATGACATGTCTACATATGACTTTTATAGCAATTCATGATTAAAGAGAAAATTGACATAACAGAATATAAGACTTAAACAGCCTTGTACTTACTCTCCACAGGAAGCATTCATTGTTATTCTAATGACAATTGGAACAAAGTAATGTAATTGTAATATTGTCATACAAATCTTCCGATTGACCAGTTGTTGAAATGCTCAGCTCTGCTCTCACTCGCTCTCCACATGCTCACTGGATATCTCTCTGCCTTCTTTACTCTGTGCACATGCATGAACCGTACTGGTGCTTCCGTGTGTGGGCATACTGAGACAGAGAGAGAGAGAGAGAGAGCGAGAGAGAGAGAGAGTGCATGGTGGTTTGCATGCCCAGTGAAGGGGAGATGATGTAGAGCTGTGGCGGAAGTGTCCATATCTGCGCCAGTCAAGCTGCGCATGTCCTTCACGACTGGCTGCCCGGAACCATCCTTTCAGACGCCATCCACCCCCTGCTCCTCTGCCTGTCTCTCCCCTCACATTCTCTTGCTCTGAGGAATGGGATGTGACACCAGGCTGGACTATTTGCCATCAGTCAGCCTGGCGACAGTGGAACTCCTGCTGGTAGTGCTCTTGCTGCGCCCTCATGTGATATATATATATATATTGAAACACACATAGGATATGCATATATGCATTCATCTTCCATGCATATATGGACATGACAAACAACACGAGCTCGGGAAGCTCAGAGAGGAATTCAGAGGCAGCATATTTCATCTTTTATGGTCTCTTTCTCACAGTGACGGTGAAAGCACCGGGGCACTCACCTCCTCGACCAAAGTTAGCGAGGTCGTTTGGTCCCCCAGAGTTGCTGTTGACAGGCAGGCTGGTCGCTGGCCAAGAGTCTGCTAACCAGGGGTAGCCTGGGTCACTGGCATTCAGTAGGCCCGGACGACTGAGAGAAAAGACAGGATGAAACGGTAGATTAAATATCCACTGTGAAATTACACTATAACTAGAGGTTTGTAAAAGAACATTCCCAATTATGTGAATTGTATGGTTGAAGTCAGCATCATGTTACTTGATTGAGGAAATAATGAAAACAACACGATGACAACAATCAAAGACATTGTGAAGGCAAAAAAAAAACCCCAACAACACGTGTTCAAACACTGTACACGCACAAACGTGTGTTTCTGTGAGATAAGCCTGCCATAAGCCTCCAAAGCTAATAAAATACTTCCATAGTCTGGGGAAATATTGTTCTGATAATTTTTTTCCTCACAAAGTTGGAATTCCTCCAGGCAAACACAACCCTTTATTTCTCCGTTACTCCTGCTGTGTTGTTGTCACATTATAGGAGTTATTAATGCAAAACTGTGGAGACATCAATGCATGCATTTACACTCGGAACACATGTGAAGCAGCACATGCTGACACCCACATGTATACGCTCATTAATATCATGCACATTCTGCTGGGCTTTCCCATCAGCCCCTCGCAGAGATGTCCAGACAGTCTAAATCTTATTTGATGAGGAGTCAAACCGCAGTCTGAGTCGCGCCACGACGCTTGTGGGATCCCTGCATATGGGAGAGGGCAGTTCCATTTAACAGGTGTTGTGTCCCTCCTGAGGGGGCGAGAACCATAAAAGCAGCCATCAAGACTTTAACCTGTCATGGGTGACTGCTGGAAGCCCATTAGGGCCACTTTACTGTACAATCACGTCTGAGCCTCGTTACCATGGGTAACACAGATGGAGTTAAATGAGAATGAAGGATGCAGTTAAATGCCTTTGTTTATGTGTCAGTTCACTGACGCGCTACTTGCCAGAGAAATGTATTGTAAACAAACTTTGAATATGACAAAAAAGTGCACCAAGCCAGTGGTTCAGGGACACAAAATAAGTATAGTTTGAGGAGACACAGTCGCACTGGGAGATGCTGTGGAAAACAGAAGTTAGCAGCCCGGCTGTAAGATGGGGCTTTTTGTCTGAGCTCCAGTGGGGTGATGTGTTGGCTCTGAGGGAGAGTCAAGCCCCGAGGACAAGGGCAGGTAATGGGAGTGCTGCAGTCACTCTCTGCCTCAGCTACAGGTTCTAATGAGAAGAGCTGTTCCACAGAGGGGGGGGGGAGTCCAAATGAACTGCAGCCCTGGCAAGCTAAGAGCCCTCGATGTGGTTCCTGAATGCCAAAACAGGCCCTCGGGGGAGACAAGTCATTCAAATTGATGGCTGTGCATCAGACACATGCACTTTTATAGGGTAATACATCTCACCCTGTCCTTCTACCTCTGTTCCTGGCTGCCATTTTATCCCTCTGCCATCATTCTCTCCCTCTATCCCATCTTTCTTTAACCCTATTTTCCTCCATGTTTACCCCCTGTACACCTCTTTTGTTTGTGTTGCTCTGTGCATTCCGTGCGCTTAGCATCTGTCAGACTAAAAATGTCTAACAGTTGACAGAGAATATACCATTGTTCTCTTTTGTTGACTCCAGTAAGACTGTACACTGTCAAAAGTAAAAGATTGTGGCTTTGTCCCATCCCCAGCCTCACTTGTTCTGCGTGCTCTGAGTCCCCCCCCCCAATCCCATCAGCCCATCCCAGAGTGAAACCGTTTGAAAGACAAGCAGCTGACAGAGGAAATGGCTGTATCGTCCTTGTATTCATCACACAGTCGTACTTCTGCTGAAGATAATTAGAAATAGACTAATTTCTACTGCAGATATTTGTTACATGTATGTGTGTGTGTGTGTGTGTGTGTGTGTGTGTGTGTGTGTGTGTGTGTGTGTGTGTGTGTGTGTGTGTGTGTGTGTGTGTGTGTGTGTGTGTGTGTGGTGTGTGTGTGAGACCGTGGGGTGATACTAGGGTGGCGGGGAGTGCAGGCCTCCCGTCATATGTCTAATGAAAAGTCGACACCTAACTTTTAATCCCTGCCCAGCCGAGGATAGATGGCAACCTTGGCAGATAAAATTTGATTTGGAACATTTCCTCTTGCTGTTAGACATTTCAGTTACTTGTGATGAGCAGGAGGGAAACCATAAATACTGCCTAAGACGCCTGACACCGAACCCCCCATAAATAAGAGCGCTGAGAGAGATTAATTCCAAAGCAACTTCATAAATCAGCTCTTTATGGTCTCAACAGACTAGTGAATGGAATTTGGATTAAAAGTCTAGACATCAGCCAACACTTAGAGCCATGCAAAACACAGATTACTGCCGAGATTAGAAAATGTGCCCGTCGTTCAGTATTCACATCCCGGTATGTAAAGAAATCTCCATAGCAACAGTGTGAAATAAACCTACTCGCTGCGATTCTCAGCTTCTTCTCGGTGCCGATAGTGAATCTGCTTTGCAAAAATATTGATCAGTCCTGAGATAGGAAGTTATTACTACCTTCTAATTACCATCCCCCTATTGGCAGGGGGATAAGGAATGAACCCTTATCAGCCTTTATCAATTTCAATTGAGCAGCCAAAGTCAAATTGTCCAGGTCCACCAATCTGGAGCCTATTCATCTTCCATGAATCATTTATTTTGTGATCGATTAAACGTAATTGTTCAGTCAGAGCAATTTGGCAGGAGCCAATGAGAAACCGGGGACAGACGTGGCTTCATTTGCTATAGTCTAATTAATGCAATAAACATCTCATGCAACAAATGAACACATTTTCCTGAGCTAGTATGCTACACATGCTCATTCTTGGGGCAGATGGGGAAGTTGTAACATCTGGGATTTGATGGATTTGGAATAAGTAAAGGAGACTGTATCCTATTCCGGTGTGGTGAAAATTGTGAAAGTCACTGTGACTGACTAAAGATATGAGAAAAATAGAACACCAGAAATACAGACATTTCCAATCCCATTCTCCAATGTGAGAATCTGTGCCACTTATGTGGAAAATTGAGGGAAAACCACTACAGCAGAAAGTAGATGAGAAATAGCAAGGCAAGTGGCGTGGCTAATTCATTAAGAAACTGCAGCACAATGCAATGTAGCACCTAGTTATATGAAAGTTAAATAAAAAGGGGGTGGGGGGGGGGGGTTGAAAAAGGTATAACAGGAGCGCAGACACAATCCAAAAGCCCAAAGACACATGGGGTCAGCTTTAGGTGCAATCTCTGGCTGAGTGTTTGAGATCTGAAGGTTTTACCTAGTCAGGTGTGATAAGCAGTAGATAGACAGCAGCCGGGGATTCTCCCGGGACTCTCTTGAATAGTCACAAAAGATCAGTAACTGGTGTCATTGAGATGTGCCCTATTCACTGCAGCCCCGCTCCCTTTCGCGAACACACAGCCAAATGCAGCAGAGGGTGTATGGGGGTGCAAGTGGGGTACCTCCACACACCTCTCCCCTGGGTAATTATTTTTACATTATTACATGTGCTCAGATCCCAGCCGCCCACGCAAGGTGACAGGCAAATTTATCACCGGAGAGGGCCCTGGGGTTGCCTGTAGCCAGCAGCGGAAGATAAATGACAAAATAAAAGTACTCTCTGCTTAAATTGTTTCTGTTAATTCTGCTGAGGAGATTCATGAGTTCATCTATTGATGCATGAATGGAGCTGTAGCATAAATGTATATTTGCACAGTGCTCTGCACAGCAGGCGCACAGCAGGTATCGCTGATCTATCAACCCATCAGTCGTTTATCAGGGTTACAATCACATTGCTGGTTTCATGCATGGCTGTAAAAGCAGTACAAATTAAAGTGCAACTGATGTCTTTTTTTCACTTCACACAAATGCAGATAAAGGAAAATGAAAGAATGATGTGTGGGGGGGGCGGGTAGACTTACCTTCCATTGCTCATCAGACCGCCATCAACTCTCTGGAATGTCACTGCAGTCACAAAAGAAAGACAGAGAGAAACCCCAAAGCAAATATTTAGTTTTTCCGAGATTAATATTAAAACAAATAACCATGATTTGTCAGTTTGACACAGTAACACATGCGATAATTTTTTGCATTGACCAATTTGTCTTTCAATTTCACTTTAGCAGCACTACATTTATCTCTTTGACTTGTTGTTGCACAGCTAGATGGATGATGGATCCTAGGGTGCAGACGTCCCTCTGCATCCAGTGTCTCTCATGAGTCCTTTTGTCTTTTAAAGTGCAGTGAAGAATACTGCACACCGCTTCGCTTTGCATAAGTGGAGATGTCATGCGCTCCTCAAGGACAAGATGCCTGATGAGAGGGTAAAACTCATTTCATCTTTCTTATTTTGCCGCCAAGTTAGTATCAGATTTGTGATTAAATTGCAGCCAAAAAAATGATTAGAAAAGGCAGAGGGCTCATTAATCACACCAGGTTTTCTATCTGCAAGTGCAAAGGCTGAGGTACTGATCCTGTGGCTCGCAGGGCTCCCCAAAAGCCATGCATGTGGCCCGTTCCATTACAGTGATCTATAGATAACAAGGGCTGCTCCCTGTCAGCGGCTAGTGAAACTCAACGGCTGAAAGTGAGAGGCGGCTGTGAAGGAGCCATTTCATCTCTGTTGTGATGAAAAAGCAGCAGGAAGAGTTCTAGGCATAAAATAACTTCAATGGATCACAGGGAAGACAAGAAAGCAGCAAGAGTTTTGGAAAACACCTCATTCCAACGAGGGGGTAAAAAAAGACCAGGGGGAAATAAGGAAGCTCGTTTACTGAAGGGAGCAAGAAGGAAGGCTGTTAGTAATTTGGCTCATTTGTTCCACAGATGGAGATTAAAGAGAGAAGGCGACTGAAGATTCCTTCTCTCTTTTCTGCTTCATTCTTGCTGATTGAACAACAAGCCCAGGCACGGGCAGGAGCGAGCGGGGCTTTTTCAGTGGCGACAGTAACAGATGACTTAGTAGAAAACTTCCTCAATAGGATAGAGGAGCCGCTAACAGGACATATTAATGTATGGCCAACATTACCTGAGCTTGCTTAATCCAATTGTCCCTCTCAAAGCCACAATTTAGGGACTTAAAACAAGTGGAACAAAATTAGAATTTTATCTAAGCTGTATGTTGGAGCAAATGAAACTTTATTTACAACATTCAGGCTTAAGCTGCTGAAAAACACGCAGGAGGAATTAAAATATTTCACAGGGATGAAACTGGTGTTGCAGGTCTGTCAGTATAAAATGTGGCTTTGAAAAGCTCCAGAGAGGCACAGTATTCTTTATTCAGCCGTAGCCAAAGCCATCTCTCTTTGTTCCACCAGCACCAAACTTGCATTAGAGGAGTCTGTGTTGTTTGAGTGAGGACTGACAGGAGAGGAAGGCGGCGACAAGGGGAGACTGTGCAGCGCCAAGGCCTCTGAAGTCACTATCTGTGCTCAGGCACATTTCTGGGCTGCTGTGGAATACTTTCATGTTAGCCGGAGTGACACGGCGGCAGGGCTGTGCTTCTTGCTAAGATAAGCACTTTCTCCAATATGAATATAGATTAATCCGCTTTAATAAGTATTTGTGCGGGAGTGGGTGGGGCGTAATCAACATATAAAAATTCCATCAAATAATATTCTGTCTGGCAGTGTGCCTTCACCGCGTGGTGAATGACCGCTAAAAGTGACCGTTCTAGCCAGCAGAGACACCGAGCACTTGACACATCAACTAATTGTCAATACAGAAAGGAGTGTTGGTGTAAACGCCTTCAGCTACTGTATATGCTGACTTATGTTGAAAATATCGCCCAACTCTAAATCTGTCACTTGACTGAGTTTGACTCAGTTTTCTGTATGCCATTTTGTGAAGTCCTCTGCGTCCGCTCTCACGTCAGTGGATTTAAACTGAACACATTTCACCATCAGATTTACGTATTCCATAATCTGTTGTTACAGCTGCTGTGAAAAGGCCAGAGTGAAATGTTTGTTTGTCTATAGACTCCACGGAGCTTCATGACTATTTCTCAAAATGAGTTTGAGTAAACTCATAATATGTTAAGCTTTAATGTGTATTAAGATTTCATCTTTTACAGTTTGAAACGTTCTCTTCCTTCAAAAGCAATGCAAGTGTTTATTAAGACCTAACAGCTAAATACATCATTATTTGTAGCACTAGCCCGAAGAAAAGACAAAATAATGTTGAAACCAGTTGTAAGGAGGGACAAGCACACACGGTTTGTGAAGAATCACAGAAAAAGTTTCTTCAGCTCTTCAGAATCAGAATCATTGGCCAGGTATGTTTAACACACAAGGAATTTGACGTTGGTCTTAATGGAGCAATCCCAACTGCTCCGTCTAGAACTTCTCTCCATCTACTTCAACTACTTAAAGGATTTGTTGAGACTAAAGCCAGCATAAGGCAGATGATCAGTTAACAAAGGAATAATCCGCACAATGACACATGAAAAACTAATTCATGAAAGAAAACAATGTATAGCTACGTTAACAGTCAGAGGAAAAGACAAACAGAAGGAAACTGTAAATTTGATGAATGCAGGCTCCGGCTCACTGACAAACACCAGAGCAAAGAATAAAACGAGGAAATCACAAGACAACTTGAGTCTCAGGAAGAAAACACAAAAGAAATGGTTATTTCTGGAAGATGGAGGACAATCTCAACCTGCACCATAATAAAAATGCAAAACACACGAACAAATGATCAAGTTTTACAGAGATAGAGTCGGAAAAGGAGAGATGAATACAACACAACACGGAGGAAAGAAAAAGGGTAAAAGTTGGGTAGGAAGGTAAGTTTAGGGGGTTGAAGAGTCCAGGTCATGGCCAACTACAAACAGACATTTCTCATTAGATTGATTGTCTGGTAGGTTGACGGACATCCATCAGGATGAAACTTCAGTTTGTATTAACCATGACCCTAAATCTGACACTCCAAGCAATATGTATATCTATAAATGGGCAGGAGATGAATCTGGCATCAGGTGGGGTGAGGAGACAGGACAAATGAACAGTACCTGCAGGGGTGAAGGTGAAGGACTGAACTGCAAAAAACAAGAAGACAGAGAAGTTGTGTGTTAAAAGCCTGCAGAGGGAAGCAGTGCTTTAGGGGGGGATCTGCACACTTGGGACGGTGGGTCAAGCTGAAAAGTCCCATGGCTTGAAGGATAAAAGACCACGTTGTCGCCCAGTGTGCAGAGCGACAGCCAAGAAAGCAGCCAACTCAGCGGCCAGAGGTGTGGAGACAGTGGCAAACACAAACCAAAACACACAGACACAAAATGTCATAAAAAGAAATGAAGAGTAAATTCACCAAGCCAGCTTGGAGTAGCATGTGCACACACGCACGCACATGCACAGACACACACGAAAATGTTTTTTGAAGCTCTGTTGATTAAAACGAATATGCAAGAGCATCACAGTGTGCCGACAAGAAATCTAAAGAGTGTATGTTCATTAGCACTTCCTTCTATCTGACTACATGTTGAGGCCTTGGCCGTGTCTGTGGATGTGGTGCTTGATAGTATCGACCAGAGGGGGGGGGGGGGGGGGGGAGTAAGATGTCAGGGTCAGTGTGTAGGAGGAGAGCTGGACGGACTACAGCCTCAGTGACCAGCACAGCGGCCAGGCTGCCCACTCAGCCCGATCTCCCTGGGCTAATAACCAACACTGTGGGTGGATTTGTAAAAAAAAAAAAAACTCCAGCCCTCTGGACATGATTCACACTGACATCTGTCTTCCTGGTGAGCTTTAACACGGCAGTCATTTCATCCTCATCAAAAGTAGCTTCTACGAGATTTCATCAAGATGGCGCTCTGTTAGGTGTTGAAGTAAACTAAAGCGGCTTTGTAGAAGGAGAAATCCATTAGCCGAACGGTTGGAAAATATCAAATTGTTCAGGCAAGAGGGCAGAATGAGTGCAAACGACAGTACGACGGGTCTAACCTGCATAGTTACTCAGGCCCTTTCTCTTCTTTCTCCTCCAGTAGAGCCAGATGCTGAAGCCCATGAGGATGACCCAGCAAGCTCCTCCGATGCCGGCGATGAACGCAGGCTGTTTCACCACATCAGTTATCTGCTCCGTGATGCTGTTGTTTCGGTTTCCGTGTATAATCACATCCCGGAACTCTTTACCTGTGAGCACAGTGACAAACAAGCCGCGTTAATGAGATGTCCAGCAGGAGATTGCTCGAGATGAAAGTTTCCACAGTGGCCTGCGTCACACTAAAAGCATGTTCACATCGACGGATACGCGAGGACAAGGGTGAGGCGAGATTAGGCTCAAACAGAGTGGCTCTAATGAATTTCAGCTCGGTTATTGACCAGCAAAGCATGACACGGATCTGCAGGATGTGCTGTGAAATATAATGTGCAGACTGAAGTAGACAAAGCCTAAAAGCTTAGAACAAACCCTCCAGGTGTGCAGGCTGTTTGCTTAGCTCAGCCCCTAATTCACTCCATTGCCGGTAAAACACACCATGTGAAATGAGAGGACAAGACCCTGGTCTGTATTGATCTCCTATCACAGCTCACCCTCCAATGGCGGCTTGACACAATAACATTCCAAGCACAAAACTGTGTGCTGCTCAAGTTATTATGTGAGAATGAATGCTCAACATAAGAAAAACTTGCACACATATATACATATATACTATACAAAGATTTGTATTCTTTAATCTTTTTATGACTGCTGCTGCCAACACACACCGAGTTGCCCGTCCACAGACACGCAAACACATATTATAACTGCAAGCTCTGGGCTCTGCTCGCGGAGATGGATTATGTGAGTGACACTGGGGAAATAAGAACATGCTGCAGGCCAAGCCATCAGTTATGGGTCAAATCAGGCACAATCTGCCATAGCTCCACATAAATCATGAGCAGTCAGGCCACATATCAAAATAATAGTCTTTTAGCAATATCATCCATTTTGGTAATTCCTTGAATTTCTTGGAAAGATTGACAGATATTGAAGGGTTTTTTTTTTTTTTGTTTGTTTATTAATCCTTTTTCCTGTGGTCATCTACTGACACTAAAATACAAATACCCGGATTGCACAATTAATTCACATGGATGAAAAAAATTATCTGTGGGTTAAAAAGTTGTGCTTTTCCTTTCTGAGTCATACCGATGATGATCGGCTGGGGTTCACTCTTCACTCCGACCCCTGCACTTGTGCTGGCAGCCACTTCCACATGGTACACTACTCCCACCTGCAGCCCGCCCACCACCACGGAGCGTATGGCTGCGTCGACGGTCTTGTTTACATGGAAACGTGTTTCATTCCCCAGACACCAGATCTGAAACAGAGAGGGAAGAAAACAGTGATGCACGTGATTTCATTTGGCTTCGTGTGAGTTAAGTGAGAGTCCAGCGGTGCGCTGACTCCCTGGGACAAACCTTGTATTCTTGGATGATGCCATTCTGGTGGTCTGGTGGAGGGGGATCCCAGGAGATGCTGATAGAAGTGCTGTTCTGGTTTCCCACGGTCAGGACTGTAACCTGCTGAGGAGGGGCACTGGGCGCTGCAGGAAAGGGCAAAAAATACAGCTCAACAAATAGAGTATCGTCAGGGGAGGCGGTAGGAGAAAAACAGAGTAAAATGCACAATATGATAAGAGTCAAGCAGGAGACACATATTCACATGAATCCTCAATCTGTATTGGAGGCACAGTGACTGAGAGCTGTCAAGATATGTCGTTACAGGAGGATTTACATGGACTCCAGGGCCCGGCGACATGGCTATAGCATGTCTTTAACAATTCTCTATGATTAATATATCATTCTCTGCTCCAGCCCGCTGGATTTGCACCGAGAATACTGCTATTGATTTGTGGAATGATGGCCTGGCACTGTCAGTGCACTTTCAGTTGCACTAAGACTTCAGCAATAAGCGCACCAGGGTGGCATGTGGGTCAACAAGCTTATTGGATAAAACGCAGGCGAGAAGGAAGTCAGAAAAAATAAATGTATTTCAGAGGGAGGAAACAAGGTCTCAGCAAACATATTGACTGATACCATCGATCAGCCAGATGAAACTACAAAGATCAGAGGGACGTTTCTGAGAGAGGCACAACTTAGAGTGCCTGGAGTCTATCCACAGGCAGATGGAGCCTGGATAGAAACAAGACAAGTCCCCGGATTTCATAAACCTCTGTTGTTATTCCGATGGCAGCAATCTGCTGACCCCAAAAGGGGTACGAGGAAAAATAAATAACAGTTGGCCCAACTGGAAATAACGTTTTAAAAATGTTTTCTCATTTCCGCAATGGTTGGCAGGGGAGCAACACCACAGCAGAATACTGACAGGTCAATTACTCCTGGGCTGCCTCTCCCTCACCTCACCTCCATCCAAAATGGCACGTGTCACCCTGTAAATCTGTGCTCATCCCTCAGTGCAATTGGCTACGCCGGCCCCCAGAGAGCCACAAGGCCCTGGCACGGCAGAAGATGAATGGGTTCAATGATGAACCCAACACCTTGGCCAGATTAGAAACAATCTACCGAGGGAGCATCTGATCAACCGCCACGCTCAGGACTCTCAAACAACCGCATTACATCCAGGTGACAAAGAGCGGGGTTTGTGAGTGGTGGCCATCAGTGACAATGTCGTTCAAAGTTAATGCTATGAATGATTTAACAGCTTATTATCATGCATATTTGTGCTAAACAATACACATTTTTCATTAGAGGCCTCAGAGGCTGTGCTAATAGAGCCATTAGTGGAGTGATGTATGGCGGCGAGGAATGTGACCCCCTGTCTTGATGGAACATGCTGTGCTGTACTGACTGATGAAAGAAGACAAACATGATGCATACATACAGAAAGAAATCAGTAATTAATGTACAGAAGTGAGCGGTAAGAAAGGAAAAGGCGGCAGTGAATCTGAGCGATAAAGAGATTGTAGGTCTACGTCTACATGGAATAATAATATAAATATTTGTGATTTCCCTACAAAATCCCTACTTTGCAAAGGAGATAATCCTTCTCAGCAACTTCTAAGACAATCCTTCAGCGGGAATCAGATGGCAGGCAGAGTTCATTTATCAGCCGTGACTGTCCAGATGGAGGATGATAGAATTTGAGGGGAAGGAGGAGGAGGGGGGGGCCGACTGCAACGATGGACACAGGAGTGGAGCGTTGAGCATACAGTACATCTGCCTGGACCTGCCTTGGGGTTGCTCTAATTGTGTTAGCTAATGGGCAGCCTAAGTTTTAATCACTCTCTTAGCTAGATTTCTATATCCATTTATTCAGCCCCCTCAGTCGTCTCTGGGTCTCCGGAGGAGCCTACAGCCATGTGTTTGATGGCGTATCAGCTATAACCAGGCGCAGCAGTGAGGTTGTGACAGAAATAGAAAGTGGTTTTGATTCTGAAAGTCTTGGATGAAGATAGAGCAAAGGCTCAGAGTGTTATCAGCGTGGATAATAGGAGGGACATGTAGGTTCTGGAGGCTGGGGGGGGGTGTTTGACACATATGTGTTTACTATGTGTGTGTGTGTGTGTGTGTGTGTGTGTGTGTGTGTGTGTGTGTGTGTGTGTGTGTGTGTGTGTGTGTGTGCCAGAGACAGCTGCTATGTGATGGCACTTTAACAACTGTGGTGCACACTGGCTGGCCACACGAGATACAGTCCCTGTAAGAAAGGGAAAATAAATGGGCCTGTCATCCTGACAGGATGTGAACTGTCTCCTACATATGCGGGTATAAATATGTTGTGGCAAGATAGCCTTTGTCTCCAGCACAAAGCGTCTGTAATTGTCTTCCTGTGCCGTTCTGGGTGTGTACTGTGTGTCTTGACTTCAGATCAAATCAGAATTTAATTTAAATTATTAAACTGAGAAGCTACAGGGAGGGTGGCGATGTGCTGGTGGAGGGATTTCTGACCTGGCATAGGTCAAAATAGTAAATTCATCTTGGGACCGACCTGTGTGTGTGTGTATGTGTGTGTGCCTGTGTGTGATATTGTGCCACACTGCTCCGCGGCCTTGTCAGAGCTTGTATGAATCAAGCTTTGGGTGACAGATCGTCTTCGCAGGAAGAAGTGTGTGCCGTGTCCAATCGCAGCTCAGGTCTGTGGCTGCTGGGTGATGGATTAGAAGGAGGTTGGCACTAACACCACCAATCATAAACAAAAACCCCAGAAGGAAGGTCACGAAGACAAGCACAAACATGCATGCTACAAAATCATACATTCATACGTGCGCGCTCAGTGTCAGAGGGAGGGTGGCGAGACCTGTGGTATTTAAGCGGCCCGAGGTGTCATGTGTCACCCGTCATCACACATTCGAGTGGACGGGCCACAGTTTGACTTCATAACATAACCCGTGGGAGCTCAATAAGTTCCTTCTCTCTGTACCTTCCTCAGTGGTCCGAGCCGTCCTGGACTCACTGTCCATGCCCTGAAACTCGTTGAAGTAAGGTCGCACTTTGATCTCATACACGATTCCCTTTTTCAGAGCAGAGACGACGACGCTGCGCTCGGAGGAAACCTTCACGTCTTGGGTCAGCCACGGCCCGGGTGACGGCAGTCCCGAAGTCTGCCTGTAGAGAACTCTGTAGCCCTGGATGAACTGGGACTGACGATCCACCTGAGAAACAACGTGACAAAATTGATTCTTTTGGTGCATAAATAACAGCACAAACTGGTAGATGCTCTCTGACAACTGCACTATAACGCATTTGATACGTTTGAGCAATCCTTTTTCCTCATAGGACTACAAACATGACACTTCAGAGGCTGCAACTTGTTTAATGGGGCTTTTATCACCAACCAAGGCATGCTTAGCTCAATTAAGACCCTGACATTACCTCACACACACACCCTTAAACCCAAATTCCTCTGTTTAAAAGGATTTCCATAACACCAGCTTAAAAGACATATGCAAGTCTCGCATGTGTTATAAATATTGAACAGTGGCACTGTAAAGCAGGTCCTACCACATCTCAAATGGGCTATGACTGTGTGAATGTCATATAACAGCAAATACATACACCCCTGGGACATGGGGAGAATACACAACAGGAAGAGATAACAGCAAATGTGTCCCATAGAAAAGATGGAGCGACAGGAATCCTGATAGCTCCCAGTGATCCACAAACAGCCTTTCCTCTCAAACTTGGGCCCATTTAGCTCGACAGAAAAAGCAGAATTTATGCAGAGGAGGAGCAAGAGCATAACTCACTGTAATGGCTTGTTAACAGTAGAAGAAGTGAGCGGGGGTTTCAAGTGGGATATTAAGCAGCTGTTTTTCGCCAGTGTAGCCCGAGTAAATCAGCAAAATGGATTCCCTGTGTGGTGCACGACTTTTATTAATGGAATGATTTGGGAATATAAAAGCTTTCTCATAGTGCCCCCCCCCCCCACACACAGCCCCCACCCCTCTTGTTTCCTGAAAGGGGCTCTGATTGATTAGGCAGCCATGTTTTACCTTGATTGTACAACGCAATCATAAAGCAATGTTTTAGAAATAAATTGGCCACCAAGTCTTGGGGTGTGACTTACTGCAAGGGTCAATAAACATGTCAGCAGGAAAACTGCTAATGTGGTTTATTTGAACATGCAAAGCAGCACATGTCACATGTGATGGGAAATAAATACTCACAACTGAATGATTAATAGCACTCTAATCGAAATAACATTGAGCACAAAGTGTACGAGAAGCCCAGTTTTATGAACTGACAACTAAAATATACACAAACCAATCACAATCTTTTTATATTTTCTGTATTTTGCGAGAGCAGCTTGCACAATTAGTGCATCAATGTCACGAGGAGCAGGCGTGTTTGTACTGTTCACATATGTGGGTGCAAAGGAAGATCAATGCATTGTCCCACGGCAGAAGGAAAACCAGTCGACATTCATTTCAACGTGATTTTACCTGAACTGTGAGGGTTAAAAGATATTGAAGATTGATGAACATCCAGATGTCGCCGACATTGTTTTTGATGCTTATTGTGGTTACAGGAACCTTCTTCCACCTATTTGATGTTCAGTTACTTTTAAGTCTTCAAATACAATATTTCAAAGCTGAACTTTTAGGGAACAACCAGAGAAAAATGTCCTGACTTCAGCCAAGTGGTCGCCTCAAGGCACAGTCTTTGGTTCAAAGAGGGATCTTTACGATCCTGTTTTATAAAATCAAAGAAGGTAGAAGAATGCAGAGATGTAGAAACACACACACAAATCAAATGACTAGACATCACAGCGCGTGTCACTCTGTGTTTGCCATCCTCTGGATTAGTGATTTGTCCAGTGTGTGCGTTCACCTACAGTCATCTGGGATTGACTCCAACATCCAATATTTAAGGTGAATGGATGGATGGATTTCTGAGTATAGACGGTGTAAAGGAATGAGCTTCAAGTAGAGTCTCACTTAAACACACATACATGTGATCTGCATGTATGACAGGTTGTACTTACTGTCCATGTGACCTGGATTTCTGTGGGACTCAGGACAACTGGGTTGTGCAAACGGACTATAACCTCGCCGAGCTCCTTCTGCACATGCCTGTGGTCGACGCCCTGAGCAGGAGGGCTTATATCTACCAGAAGAAAACAAAAGGGTCAAGTAAAAAAAATGCACAAAGGAAAGTCAAATCTTTCTTCTTGGTTTCTCAGAGTTCACACCGTGCTACACAATACATCCTAATTGATCACCTCCAGGAGTGAGAACATTAAAAAAGGACTGAATAGACCAATCAAATCTAACAAAGACTAGTACACTTGGTGAACACTACTTCATTGAAAAGGAGCAACGTCACCTGCATTAATGACCCCATTTAATTTTCTATTCTGACTCTTGTCAGTTATGGGAAAAAAAGGCAGACTTGAGAGTTCTTTGAATACAGTTTGTGTCTTGTCTGTACTCATGGGGCTGCGACTCAACGTCAGCAGTGAACTCTGAACACGCGGCTCATATTGGAAGGAAGATGAATGGACATCATGTGTTTCAAGTTAAAAGATATAAAAACTCCACAGTATGTGATTCTGAGTGTGGGTGAAGCAGTGCACTTTTTAAGTTATTGAGTGAGGAAAAGCAAAAAAAAAGAAAATCTGATATAACTTGAGGAGGAAATGTTTTTTTTTTTTTTAAAGCCTCATTTGGACAACGACATGCAGTCATAAATCACACGCCATACTAATAGGGCAAGATGGGCAAAACACAGTTAAATAGAAGTGAAAAATCAATTTGTCATCAATGCACGTCATTGCCATTAAACACATCTATATATCATCCTGAGACCTTCATTTCACCATGAAAGAGATATGCTGCAATTCAAATTCACTCTGCTCTTTTTTTTTAAAATGTGTTTGGCTCACATTCGACAGGGCTTGGCCAAATGTTGTGTTTCATTTCTTTGCTGAAGCCTTATCATATCAATGCAATCAGAAGGCTGCGGTCTGTCTAGAGCTGTAATCAGATCTTCTCTGGCTTTGGAGACTGTCATTTTCTCCCGTTATGATCATTAACATAGCAGGGATAGCACTAACACTGTTAGCTCTTCCAAAAGTAGACATGCTTATTCTACATAATTGCTTAAGTATAGCTTTAATGAGCCGGGCTGAGATGAGATATTTGACCCTTGGATAGCTCAGCAGTGTTTTAGTGGAGCTGTTCCATTAAGAATGCTGAGAGAAGCTTTTAGGTATCGAACAGAGCATAATTATGTTTTGACATCAGTAAACACACAAAAAAAAAAAAAAAAAGCCTCACAACGAATACAGTGCTCGTCTCAGATCCAGTAGTGAGTCTGTATGTCGTAAACCCTGCTCGGTTATATCATTGTTATGCACGTCACCTTGAGTTCTGACAGGTTCAGACATGGGGCTCGGATCGCTCAGACCCTGACTGTTCACAGCTCGGACCATGAACAGGTAGATGGTGTTGGGGCGGAGACCTTTCACGGTATACTGCGTGGTTTTGATGTGGTCTGCCACAGTTTGCCAGCTGTTGCTCACTGATTGACTGTATTAAAAAAGAGAGAGGGGGAGATTTTAATTGATAGTTTACATATACCACATAGACTAGGCTTTAAATCTGAAGATAAAACTAACCTGAAGGCTTCAATGACGAAGGAGGAGACAGGAGACGCTCCCACCATCCCCGGCTGCCAGGACAAAGAGACGCTGTTTTTCGTCACGTCGGTGACTTGGGGTTTGGACGGCGGGCCCGGAAGTTCATTGTCATCGTGGGTCTTCGTCACCATCACTCCACCTGCTTCTGAGTGTATGGGGGACGGATCCATTAATTTGACGATTTCTCGTGAACTTGAGGATAAAATACATGTGAGAAATGTGGCAGTCTTCCTTCCACTTACCTTTGACTTCCAGGAAAGCACTCCATGATGTTTCACCACTGGAGCTGGTCGCCACACAGGTGTAGATCCCAGAGTCTGAAAGCTGGTACACAGTAGAAAACACACAATATAAATAAAAAAGGAGCTTCCTAATGACTCATCTGATAACTCTATCAGAGAGAGGATTGTTTTATTTCAGCGAGCCCCAACAGCAGTGTCGGTTGAATATACGAGGGCTTATGTTTGGGGGAAGGCCGCCCTGAGCTCGGCGAGCGTCATTTGTGCGTGCCTCAAAGTGCTGACGCTAATTTCCTAATGAATTCCATTTTCTACTCACCACCCTTCCATCACTTTTCCACCCCCCCTCCTTATTTCCCCACTGTCCCTCGGACCACAACAAAGCCAGGCTAATTAATTTAAGGTGGGCTGCGAGGACACCCTGGCCCGATGACAGCTGGCTTGTCTCTCCATCCCTCTTAGGAACTTTGGTTGTTTGTTGGTTTTTGTCCCCGTGCCTCGCTTCCATTTATTAAATAACATGTCAGTGGTCGGTAGCTTTGTCAAGCGTAATAGGTATTCCACTGAGGCCGCAGAGTGGGGAAAGGAAGACATGAGCCTTTTAAATTTAATCTCCTCTAATGTGCGTAAACTGTGTGTGTACGTGTGTGTGTGTGTGTGTGTGTGTAGTCCTATAGTCTACAGCTGGCGTCCATCCAGTTCTACACAGCTGAGCCCAGTCAGAGCTGCCATGTCACTAAGTAATACCACGAAACAGTTTTTAAAAAATCAATAATGTTTGTTCATCTTTTTAATGCATTATGGTTCTTCTTGCTCAATCTTTAAAATATACTGAAGCTATCCCACAGTCTTAGTCGCTCACAGCTGGACAAACAAAAACTGGAGGCTAGTATCTATGTGGAAATTCAGCGGGAGCTCAGAAAACAGAGGATATGGCAACCGATAGAAAAAAAAAGAGTAAACAAATAGTGTGAGAAATGAAACAGACTTGAGATGATTCACCTTGATGCTTTTGATCTGCAGGCTGCCCAGTTCTTGGAGGGACATGCGAGGGTCCTTTCCCAGCAAGCTGATCCCGTCCTTCAGCCAGCTGATGGAGGGGATGGGGTCTCCTGATGCCTGACACTTCAGCAGAGCGACACTGTCCACCACCAGGGTCTGATTGGACGGGCCTTGGCGAATAATAGGTGGAGGCCTGTCCGTAAGCACTGAGGTACAAAGAGCACAAACATTATCATCCGTAGCCCAGCGGAATGACGTTGTTCCCATGACAGTCTCTAAACCCGAGTGACAGCATCGGTGATAAAACGCAGCGGGACTGGATGTGGGTGTCTCTCATAAAGTGGACCAGCTTCCCTGCAGGTCTCGTAACTGCCACAGAACAATGAGCGTGTCCTGTATTTCCAGGAAGCACCAGAACAGCTGAGTCGTGTTTTTTGAGTTTCATTGATGTGGCGCAAGGATGCTTCCCGTTACTGCCTGGGCAGTCTTATTTTTATACTGTACTCTGGACTCTGCGGCACAGTTTGGTGGTGAGACTCTGGAAGAGTGACTCAGTGTGGTTCAGATCAAATCTTCATTACGTGCAGTTTGGGACACAATAAAAGGTGAATTTGAAATTGTAAATGTTGGTGAAACCACCTTGTGGTACTTATGTGAGCTATAAGTACTCTAGAACAGGACAAATCTTTACAATAAAATAAGAAAATGTGAGGGAAGAACTCCCTTTTTATATTTTACCCTGATGGATGTTGATATTCTGTTGAACCCCATTCATATGAGAGAATTCATTTCTTATTATGTGCCAAAAAGCCTGTGGGTTGCTTCTGTGAAATAGTCCATGTGTCAGAGGTGATCTGTGAGAGATTTAGCAGTGTAGCAGTTTATATATTTAGAGTTGAATAATGTGGAGTCCCCCTGGCATCTCAGAACCCACATTAATTAGAAAGTATGGATTAATGATGTCAGACCTGCGGGGGCTAATTACCAAGTCTACCTCGGTAACCTTTTAACACATTATCACACCCTCACTTCCACCCCTATTTTCTCTCTCGCAGTTACGTCTGACAAAAGGAAGCGATTCAAGGTAATTCACGTTTGCTGTGTTACACTCGCCCCTTGCTTGAGGTCACCAGGGATAGTAGAGCAGAAATCTGATATAACATCCACCACAAGCAAGATGTGCTGGAGTTCATTAATTTTACTTATTTGTTTTTAGTCCTCTGTGAGGTGGAAATAAGGGCAAGTGTGGTCATATTAATCAGAAGAAACCCTGAAACTAAGCCAACAGACGACTGAACACATTTGCACTGAGCCTGGAAACCTTTGTCGTGTACTTCATCTTGTGTTTTAATGAATTTCATTCTCTCTTAAACAGTCGGCTTCTGTAAATCCAGTTCTGACAAACGCGTGTGATGAATGTGTCAGGGGCGTGCGGTGGGAGTGACAAAGGGAGGAGGCCGATGGAGGCCGACAGAGGCCTTGGCTCTCTGGATCAGGAATTTCTCATTACAGATCTCCTTGAACTCTTCATACTGTTGGCGGGACCTGGGGCAGTAAATCACAAAAAGAGCGCAGCAGGTGTAACCATGACCTCACCCTGCACCTTCTTTTTTTTTTATTGAAGGGGGGCTTTTTTCCTCTTTTTGTCTGAGGTGTTCCATTTGGTTTACATTCAGTTTGTGACACATTCTGGCAAACAACAGTCAGACAGATGTGAATGCAAAAGACCCCCCCCCAAAAAAAACACAGTTATATGTACACAAGAACAAAACAAGCCTCAATTTGATCATGCAGAACTGAGCCACTGTCGTTGCTGTGTCTATGTTGCCCCAAAACGATATAATGAACTTTGCCTTCCTGGGCTGTCCACCTTTCTGCCGTTCATTAATGGCTGCAGGCTGCAGGCTGCCATCAGGCTGTGTAGGTCGACTGCATTACCGCAACCCAGAAAACATTCATGTCTTCATTTGTCAGACCGAGCCAACTAAGTTGTGCACACATTTAGTATTTTTTGCTGTTTCCAGAGTCAACAGCCACGTCACCACATCACTGGAGTGTCATATGTTCAGGACGGCAACAGGAAAACAGGATTTCAGCTGAAATTTCAGGGTCTTTGAGACAAAGACCTCAAGCTGAAGGTTTTTGAGCTATTTCCACCAATAGTAGCTATATTCTGTAGAAGAACAAGTCCACACTTTCTCACATCATGAACTCCCACAATGCAACAGTCTTCAACCTTCAATGATCAACACGGCTTTGATTTGAATTCTGCTGAGTTCACAGCACAGTTTCTGTGTATATTTGCTGAGAAGAGTCAAGTCCTCAAGAACAAGTATTGATTGGGTTAAAATTTGCCACTTACATCATATTCATTTAATGTAATTAAAATCTAATAGTAATAATAGCTTCCTATTGATACATTAACAATGCCTTTCTTTGCTGGGCTATTTCTGATTTAAATTACATAACTATAGTGCAATTGATTAAGAAAAGTGCATAAATGAACAATTTCACAGTAGCAATTGTGCTGTAAAGCTCTTTGATTCAATAGCAAGAAATGATGTGTCTTTTTAAAAACATTTTTTATATTCCAACATCACACAAGTCTAACAAGCCAAAGGCAATATGTCGTGAAATGAAACGAGCATTCTCACTGATCGAAATCGTTCATTCTCAGCCAATCACTGAATATTTGACTAATTCTTTGTACAACACGATTAATATCCTGTTGTGAGCCAGATAGTAGCGGAGCATTTGATTCCGATACGATTCTACAGTAATCTGACCTCATCTTTGCTGAAAGCGATAAAATGTAGGTACCTCACGTTCCACAAAAATGACCCTTTTCAATTTCAAATGGGAAACATCCAGATTGAATTGCTTCCCCTGTATGATTAAAGTTTCTTCACCTCCACCTCACCACCCTGCTCTGTACCTCACTGACTGTAAAAACGTTTTAAATCCTTTAAAATATAGTGTGGCACTTTCAGATGAAATCTTTAAGAAACATATATATGATACTTGTTTTGAGCAAATACATATTCTATTATTGCTATCTATGTAACTTATTCACAGGTCTTCAAAGCAAACACAGTCTCAGCCTGAATACATAGTTTTCTAAAAAGTCGTAGCTTCACTCAAATCCGGTGTGTTATTATTGCAGATATTTGAAGGACAAACCAATTTTGCTCCTACATCAGACAAAACAGAAGGAGAAGTGCTCCCGTGGTGCTTTTAATCTTTCTGCTTCAGGTACTTGAGCAGACATATGGATGGCCGTCTATCTTGCCATCACAACAGCTGAGCAGATTAGATGCTCCCACGCCTCGTACGGCCGCATATTTCATTTCACGGAACGCTATTGTCACTCACTTGTTCAATCTCCTTCTCCATGTCTATTTCTCTTCCTCGCTCCCTTCCACACATACTCGTGCCTCACTCGCTCACTCGCTCACTCAAACGCTGACCATTAAACTTGAAGGAACTCAAGGGCAACGCTTAATTTCCTTTGCAAAAGGGAGAGAATACATTTTTTATGAAATCGTGTCAGTATAAAGGAAACAAAATGCAGAGAGCAAAAACACACTGACTGAAGGTCATGGGTATAGTGGCATCTCTCAAATGAAAGTTGGATTTCATCTTGCTTGTGAAATAACTAAAATGTCATCAGTAATTGTTGCACCTACTGTGTACTTTCAAAAGTGTTAAAGGTCAGACTTTCGCTTAAATTGAAAAAGGGAAAAAAAAAAACGGATCTTGCCGAGAACTCGGTAGAAATATCAGTTTGTTGACGTTCTACCAACTGCGCCACACACGCAGTTGGTGCAGCGGTGTGCTGGCACGGCAGAAGTTACACGTCAGTTTTCCCCCTCACCATCTGTGACCTCCAGTTGAGCCTTGGCGAGGATGCTGCCGGCAACGGTCAGCGCCTGGCAAATGTAGTAGCCGGCATCTGCCCGCTGCACAGATGAGATGGTCAGGTCTCCGCTGGGCGACACCGAAAAGCGACTGTTGGGCTGCTGGGGTTGGTTGGGAAAGAGCAAATTCTGCAGGAAGTGGAACAAACAAGCCAATTAGTGGGAACATGGAACCAGTACAACCTGGAAGGATTACAAACAGACTCTCACACTCACCAGCACCAGACACTCTCTCTCTCTCTCTCACACTCCAGGATGGGACTATTAGTAGCAACCGTCTGAACAATTCAGTCTAGCACTTGGTAAACCAACCTCACAAAGTGCACCAGTATACAGTTTGATAGTTTGGTTTCAAACCCGTCCTGAAGCCAAACCAAAGACTCCACTTTGTTCGGAAGGAAACTTCTGCTCTGCTTGGCTCCGTGACTACTTTCCATACTGCTTCACTTCCAAGTTCCCATCTCACAGGAGCTGAACTTACACTACGATGTTCTCTGAGCCAATCTGCGTATTTCACGTAGTGCAACGCCTCAACATGTTACTGTGAAGACTTTATTCATCACCTTGACTGAACACTGTTTTATGTTTGTTTGTCCGGCAGATCCAAGCAAATATATCAGCTGGATTTAATTACACAGAATCACTTTGATGCAACAAATGATGTACTTTTATTTTATATTAGGCCCTACCAATCTCCAGCGAGATGCACACTCCATTACACTCAAGTGTGAAAAAGAAGCCTTTATGACGCCTAATTACTTGACTTAATTAGCTTTAATTTGTTCTCTCAACAAATACTTTCATATTGTACAAACATCAGCGGCATTAAAGTAGAGAATACATTAATAAACACAGGGACATGAAGACAAGTGGCGAGATGGTTGGGGTGAGCGAGTGTTTTTGCGTTCATCCAAAAAGCCTCATCTTTATTGACAACGTGACACACACTCCGGATACACCGTAATACGTTACTCAGCAGCACTGACTCATATTACTGGGGAAGTGCGGCATCAAAACAAACAAAATGTGTGAACATGTAGGCATGTGTCTCACTTCTGTTCACCCCTTTTGGGAAACTTTGTTGTAATTGCCTGCCTGCAGGCAGTGTGTGTATACCAGTGCATTTGAGTTGGTGTGTGCATGCGTTTCAACCTCAGCCAGGGCTGAATCATATCTCCGGCTCATCTACAAGCCCCAACAGGCTCCTAATTGGCACTGTTGTTGACCGTGGCGAGGACACCCAGGTATTTGAATGGGCTATCTGCTTGAGTGAGGGATAGGATCACTCTTATCAGCTCTGGGTCACAGAAAACCGATTAGCACTTTGCCAGGCACACTGTCGTTTGGCGGCTCCCGAGAACAAAGGTGCATCTGTGTGTCTGTAGTAAAGATACTGAAGACAGATAGTGTAGTTTGAAGTGCTCTCAATGTGTGTGTGCATGCATGTGTGTGTGTGTGTGTGAGAGAGAATCATAACCACAAAGCAATTGTGCATACAGCCATAGAGAGCCAAACAAAATACAAAGTGTGGATATCATGACACACATAGTAGATACTAAAAGCTGCCTGAGAGAACAATACTTTTTCATATGGAAGACGTGATGAAAAACACAACAGTTCCCCACTGACACCATGCGACTGTTAGCACGTACCTGACTCCCCTCCTTCTGCCAGAAGACTGCCGGCTGAGGATTTCCTTTGGTTTCACACGGGAAGCTGGCTGTGCGGCCTTGTGACACAATTTGGTCCCTTGGACGGACGACAAACTGGGGCGCAGCTGAAGTCAAAGAGTCAGAACCGCAGTGTTAGGAGACCGGCTTCGTACGTCGAGCGGCAGGTCTCAGGAGTTCAAGCAAAAGGCGAGCAATATACACCACGGTCAAATCAAAACGGGAGTGCCGTACAGAGCTTCCATGCAGGATTAAATCTTTCTTTTTGCTCTGAACACCAGTAGATATAACGATTATCACTGCCATGGTAACCCAATTGGCCATTCATTCAGGTGAGGCTGAAGCTGAATGAATGACAGTCACACTGGCATTCACACAAAGAAGCGCCTCAGTCACAAAGGCGTTCAGATTTGGGACAACACAGAGGCACACCCATGCCCTGAACACATCCAGAACTATGGTAGAGACAGGTACAGACATAGAGGGTGACTGGTGTCTGACTTTCAATATGTAAGATTCATTCTGCATCAGGATGCATCTCAATATAAAAGTCAACATCTGCAGTGGGTTGATACAACTTGTGATCAGAAAGAGAGTGAGAGACATAAAAGGCTGTTTCTCTGTTTACCACACTTCAACCCAGCGCCTCTCCATCAAAGAGTGAAGAGGGCCGGGAAAAGCTATCAAGCTTTAAAATCTGAGTGCGAAGCTCTCCCAGTCGATATTCACGACTCTATCAGCGGCCAGACAAGTCGTCACGCCGTCACAGGCGGGACGGAGTGAGATGTTTCTGACTGACAACTTGACGGATCGGCTTCGATAATAAAGAGAGAAAATTACATCCAACTTCTTTTGATGTGCAGTGCTGCTCGTTTTTAATCCCTGACCATTCCATGAAGCCCAGATAAGGAGAGATTAGTGAGATTTCCTGACAACTTTTCCTGGCACAGAACAAGAAAAGTATGATAATTGGATTATTAATATTGGTTTTTTTTTAACAGGCACATCTCTTTTTATTCACTTTCTTCATAATGAAAAAAAAAAGGAAAAAGCAATTTTAACATTTTTTTAAAATGAAATTGGGGCCAAGAAATATTAGAATACTATTAGATGTAGTATTTTTGATTGCCATGACTTACAAGCTAAAATAATAAAGAACAAAATAAAAATGGCTTGAAATCAGTCCATATATGATCAATAAAACTGGAAGAGTTTAAATAAAAGTCCTACTTTTCAAAAAATAAATAATATATGCTGTGACGAGAACACACATATTCTGATATTCTCTGTAGAGCATTTAGGTCTGAATATTACCCCGAGGTAATATAGTGGATGTAAAGCCTGCGTCTGTTTGTTCTACTGCCAGTGGTGGTCATGGAGTCCCATGTTGACTACTGCCATGTTTGCCAAGATAAGACATCAGCAACACGTCCCTAACAGGAGGTAACGTCGTTCCTGCAGAGATAATGAAAGTCAACAGATTAAAGAGTCGGTGTTGTAACCCCTTTTAAAGTGCACACAATGAGCTGTGGGGAACATTCCCTATGGCAAACAAGAAAAGAAGAAATAAAACGTCCTTTACGGATTGTTGTAACATATTTACAATCTTTCTGTTTCTTTGGATTTTTTTTGTAAGACCTTTAACTGATAAGCCAGCTGGTTCCAGTGAGGCCAAACTCTTCCCATTTGGCGGGTTTCTCCATGTAATCCCTTTTTGGGGGGGGTTGTGTATTTGTCAAAGATACACACAGTTGGTGATGGTACAGATGGCAGCAGATTTACTGCCGTTCTCATTTGGCCTTCTGCAGCTTGGGTATCTTGTGGCTCTCACAATGCTGGGCGCTGATACAGAGCTCCTAAATCACACTCTGGCAGGAACACATCCTTCATCCCTTTTTCATCCTCTCCTCTCCTCTGTTCCACAAGCCGCATCCCCAACTACTCACTAAAAATATGCTTTCCGGTCTTAAAGGGTGCCCATCCCATCGGTAGCCATGTCATTTCTCACGTCGTCTCCATTAACGACTCACCCTACTTCACGCACGCTCTTGTTGTGCACACAAGCTCAGAGACATTTATAGAATATGATTCACTCTTTGTTTTTAATCAATATTTATAACTCTGAGTACTGTCAAAATGTCCAGAATCATGTGAATGTTTTGCAGTTTTTTTTAATGGCTTCTTGCTTATGGTAATTGTTTGCAGCTGGGTGTAAAAAAAAAAAAAAAAAAAAAGAAAGAGATGTTGTTCAGCAATATTTCACAATTTGCAATAAAAATGACCGTTAATTGGTTTGTACACCCGTTTTGGAAGAGCTGCATCAGGTTGTTTGCAAGAGAAATGGTATTTTGATCAATCAAGAGTAAATTCTCTATGTTGCCGGTCGGTTTAAATAGATCACCCAACAACAGCGTGTAACAACACATACATCAACCTTCTATATTTGAATATAGTGTTATTCATATAGTAACATCGGTGTATGCCTAAATCCTGATGTCCTTGGAGATAATACCAAATAATCTGTCATTATTATTTGTGGCTGATTGAAGTCGAACAGCAACGGCATTGGTGACCTGCAGACTCAACTCTGCTGTGCTCATCCCACAAATGCACCACTATAACAAATGAGACACTATTTAAAAGGAAAATGATCAGACTTTCTACTAATAAGGCCTCATGCCAAGAAGCATTGTGGCAACAAAGAAACACATTTCCTTCCTTTCTGTGCATATTTTAGAACTTATATTAAATCTGTATTGCAACCACTACTCTTTCTAACTTGAAAATTATGTTTGCAAATGAATAAAGTTCTTGTTTAAAATCTAACGGATTGATTTGAATCTGTGACAATGGCACTCTCGGGTTCACGAATCAAACTTTGAGGTAAATCAAGAGGAGGTCTCGTGGCTCAGCTCAATACTAACTAAGCCTGGCCCTGGATATATTCAGAAAGCTTTAATGACATGTGAGAAGCTCCTTCCTGTCTCCTCCAAAGGAAACACACGATCAGGAGCCCATATTTAATTCATGACAGGTCACATCTGTCTGGTGTGGAGAGGGCTCGGGATAGAACAGGAGTCGGGGTGAAAGAACAAATGGACAAAAAAGACAGAGCTCCATTCAAAACACTTTGGCACAAATATTTCTTTCTCCTTGAGAAATTCCACGTTCAGTCATATTTTATTCAGAAGTTGACAGCAATTACTGCCTCTTCCCAAAGGCAGATTGAATGGGTAATTTCCTCCATCTTCTTGAAAGCTGACAGTTTGACAATCGTAGAGCAGCCACTGCTGTTTTGGCAACCAAAGTCCTGCTACTGTGTTTTTCTTCTGCCAGTCAAGTCTGTCTTGACACACACTTCTGCCACTCTTTGTCCTGCTGCACGTTTTCTCCTCGCTGCATTCTTTCAATTCCTCCTCCCTGCTCTCAAATACACCCCCCCTCTCAGGATGCCCATTTCAAATTAATCTTTATAAAAAAACAAAAAAACCAATCTCAGATTCAGTTCTAACTTGACCTGCTGTTATCTAGAGGGAAATGATAGAAGATTCCTAGCTCCCGGTTGTGGGGCTCAGGCAGAAGGAAGCTCATCCAAAACTAACAGATCTCTTCCGGGCGTTCCAGAAATCCACAGATGGCCACAAGACTTGCAAGTTAAACACGTCCTGGACCATATGAGACGACAATGTCTGACATTGTTCGAATGCCAGTGTGCTCAGTCATTGTAAAGGTCCATGTGTGGAATCGAAACAGCTTTCGGTTTGGACCAGCGTAGTGACGTGAACCTAAAGGTGCAGCAGAGCAGTGCGGTGCTGGACGCTACGACACGTCAACTAGCAGTTTACATTAGTGCTAAGAGATTAAAAAAACACAACTCTGAATCTACAACAAGCACTAGCAGATGGTGGCTGAAGTGAAGATCTGGGAGAGGAGTGAGGAAAGGAATTGTGGCGTCTATAGGAAGAAAACTTCAGGGCTTTTCAGAAAACATCAAACGGGCTTTCTTGGTTAACGACCAACTTGGCACCGTGTTTTATAAAACAACTTTAATCCTCTATTTGTTTTGTTGAATGTACTGAAGCACGTCCTTTTAAAACTTAAGCGTATTAAAATTAAGTATCTTAAAAATTAAGTCTTAATATTTTATTATCCAGTCTGTAGGTATAGAGACAAATCAACAGCCTGATAGAGACTGGATATTCCCTTTGAAGACACACAGACACACTCTGCCAATTGATTGACTTTGTTAGTAGTTAAGGCCAAGCTGCAAAGTTTATGTTTGCCGACAAGAATTCAGAGAAAAGGCAATTTGATGCAACATCAAACGTGTTAGTTGGGTACAGTAACATTAAAGCCACGGTAATTGATTGTCAAGCAGTCAAACGCAGTGGTGTGTATGGAGAAGGCATGCAGGATGGGGTCAAATCAGAAGGATGGGTACTTACCAACAGGGCGAGCTGGAGACACAACAATGGTGGAGTGGATACACACACAAAAAACCAAAAAAAGACAGACAAACAAATAAAACAGAAAGAGGAACAGAACACAAATAATAAAATAAGACAAAGGAAATCAAAATCAGAATGAATGACATGTGTTGGGGCCAACACATTTCCGGCACAGTGTCAGCAGAACAGAGAGGCTGCAGAAGCCATTGTTTTTGTTTCTTTTAGTGTGTGTGAGCGCAAAGCGTCAGTGAAAATCTGGAGAGATCGCCCACTAGTGGTCAGAAGTATAACGTTGCTGTAAAATTCCGGCAAGGCCCATTGTTTGTACTCTAGATTATCAAATAATGCACTGGAAACTCTCTGTCTGCAATTAATGAAATCTACACTTCTATGGGTGGAGTTTGTAAGAGCAAGGTGACTCTGAGGAGAATGAGAGAGAAAGAGAGAGAGAGAGAGAGAGAGAGAGAGATAGGGAGGGAGAAAGCAAGAGGGCTTGGGAGAGAGAGCGCAAATAATACTGAGGTGACGTCAGCATTTAGGCCACATTGACAGACTATCTTTGAAAACAGTGACTCTTAAAAGACGGTTCACGAGGACAGTCTACTCCCAGTGTCTCTTCTGTGTAACTTTGTGTCCCGTAGAGAATTAAAACACTAAGATGTTGCTGTCACACATCTACCTTCAATAAGATGTACCCAGTCATCACCTACAAACCTTGTTTGACCTCCCTCTGGCCCCACATGTTGCTCTAAAGCACTCCGCAGAGACTCCAAACGCTTAGGAGGATGAGGAGTGGTGGAATGAGGAGAAATTATAGCTACAATGTTTTTATTAACCTCACAAATCCCAGGTGTGGCGCATGGCGGCGTGCACCAGTAATCTGTGAAATGGCTTTGCTGACTGGGTGGTTGCAGAGCGGACGTTAGCATGGCTGGCAGACCGCCGCCATGGGGGAGGGGTCATGTGGCAACTCTGCATTGGAAAAAGGTAAATAAACAGATTCCTAGACTGTCTATGCCTCTATTGTCTGTGTCTCGCAGCATCCTGCAGGTCTTTATGGAAGTGACTGCCAGTCTAAGAATAAAGATTGTGGTGTATGACGTCTCTGTGTGCAGCTGAGTGCCATTAGACGTATAGGAAACAGAAAACCACGTTTCATACCTCTGACTGTGAGCGTGGCGGAGGCCTCCAGTTTGCCGACACGGTTCTCTGCCACGCAGGTGAACGTACCCTCGTCGTTCACGGAGGCCTTCTTGACTCTGAGCACATAGTCATCCTTGTCGTACTTGATCTCGTACCTGCAATGGAAAAGAAACAGAACTGTTCATCCATCCGTCCGTCCATGCAGACAGGTGTCTGCTTCTTGTGCTTGATTGTGTTGCGCCCATAAACCGCCTTGCTGTGAAGCATTTCAACCATCTGAATCAATATCAAGTGAGGTTGAGGAGTCACTAATTTCAGTTTTATTGCACTCATCAAATGTTTGTGTCCGTGAGGGTTTGCGGAGCTGTGTGAAGAGCATGGCGGTTGACAAGGGGAATGATGCCACTCTGTTTTTCTGTTCCAACCTGTAATTGAAGAGGAAGCCAGTCTGGTAGTGGGAAAGTAGGATGCTGGCGGGGGCGGTGGTGCCGTGTGATTGTAGTCTGTCAGGTCAGCGACTCTCTGTTGTCTGTACTCTGTCACTCACAGACGATGAGAACAGTGCTGATATAAAGAGATCCGGGGCTCCTCTGTTAGAGCTTGAAGCTCTGGAGCCCCATTTTAATAGTGTGTAGACTTTCCGAGTGATTACACAGTATTTGGGATTATTAGTAGAGGGAAAATAGACTACCCTTGTAACACAGACACACTCTATGCAGCACATTTTGCCATAGTTTCATTTTCTTCAGCATAGTGGAGTCAGCAGAGTGAGAATTCTCCGAATCCACAAAGGGGCTTTAAAGAAAAAGCCTGACATTATATTACCCTTTTGTTGTAGCGTATTCCTATGTGCCATAAAACGCCAAACTTGTCATCCAGCAACTATTAAAAAGCCATTAAAAAAAAAACAGAGCAGCAATGTCTGTGTAACACTAAGTTAACCCTTTGGAGATTGAAAATGTCAAGACAGAGTTGTTTTAGATCAAACTGCGGTGGCGATGTTCACTGTAATGAAGACATTTACCACTTTGACTTTACCAAGTGGTTTTAATAGGATTTAGATGACAACAGAGCATCGTGGCTCGACAAGGGAGCCTGGTGAACTTGGCTGTAGCTACACAGAAGATACTTGTTAGGGTGATGAAGCACATTTGTAGTTTGGATTTCAGAAATGGACATAGAATTAGAGCAATCTGGGGACTAGGGATGATTAAAAAAACACTTCAAACAACTAGACAAGGCGATGCTGTACAGCACTTTTTACAGCAAAGTTTTCTGAAGTGACTTTAGAGTAAGAGTCTGCTCTGGTCCATTTCCCTCTGCTCAGCCATCAGGTGTCCTGAAGCCTGTTGGCCACTGGCAGCTGCAAAACTAATTCATCCTGTCTATCCATGTCTTCTTTCTTTCTTTTTTTTTTACCTGATGTTATGACATTTCCAGAGCAAGTACTCAAATCCAGCTTTATTGAAATCCATTCCTGAACTATGAGTACCAGTTCCACCTCTCCACACAGGTACACCAGGAGCCATAATCATGATTTGACTGAGTAATGACTGAACACTTTGTTTTAGAGAGAGGATGTAGAGGTCACGCTACGGTCGAGAATAAGGCTGATATTGTTGAAACCAAGTCAGTAGCATCCAAAGGAATGAGACAGCACCTTTTCAGACAAGTCTTTCATTAGTTGAACAACAAACAAGGTAATAGATGTGGGGGTGAAGATGAGCAAAGGCTGTCATGGACAAGTTGGGACAAACACTGTGAATCAGCAACAAATAATTAGAGGAGCCGGGGAATAAAAAAAATGTTCCCTCCATTATCTGTCAACAAAAACTATTTTGCTCTTGAAGGCGAAAAGCTTTCACATTGTGTTGACTCATTACTCAGATCTGATCGGAATGGTGAAAATGTGTTTTGAACTTCAGAGTCGTGTTGCTGTTACATCCAGAGGAATGATCACTCACCACGTTTGAGAAAAGGCTTGAATGTATAGGAAACTAATGCATTCGGACTTCATGGTAGCATTAAATACATAAACATTGAAAGAGCTTGATTATACTGGCACAAATACCTTGGTCTGGATTAAAACATGTACAATGACAAACATCTAAAGAGAGTATTAATCAGTGGAAGGGAAAACGATGCGACGGGAACGTGATTACAATTATACGTACGTTAAACACGAGCGGATTAGTCACGTACAATGGGGAGACGAACCTTTTCCACAAACGGAATTTGGGTAAAATCTAAAAGAACGTGATCGAAAGGGATTGGGGAGATTATCTTACAAAGGTTTAAGTGTTCACAGCTACTAACAGTAAAACAAATGGGAGTGAAGAAGGTTGAGGTTGTGTCTCTACTATTGTGTCAAGATGTACGTTTTCAAATGTCTTGCAAAACCTGATCGATGTTACAGCCACAATTAAAAAAAAAATCAATTTGACCGAAATATGATGTGTAAATGTCCTTACAAGCAGAAGACATGATTTCAGCAGGACTTTGCATTCGTCCATTACGCCGCGCGCATTCAGGAGATCTCCAGGTAATGCCATCACTCATCACAGCACTAAAGGTTCAAGTGTGCTTTCAGATTCCCACAGTCCACGTCGAGCCCTCGCAGTGCACAGAACCCTACTGCAGGCGCACACACACACACACACACACACACACACACACACACTAGACAACATTCCCATTGTTCTTGGTCCCGTCTCCATCAATCTTTTAAAACAGAACCTCAGGCTGGTCCATGAGTTATTAGAAGGACATGAGCTCAATCAATCTGTAATCAACATTCCATATGGAATCAGCCAAGATGACAAGATGAGTGGAAATACTCAGGGATAAGAGGCGGCTGTGGCCACACACAAACACACACACGCACACACACCCGCACACACATGCACGCAAGTACACGTTGTAAGGGAACAGTAGCTCTTTATTGCAATTGCATAGGGAGAGAGCTCTGTTCTCCATTAGGGGAGGAATGTAGAAGGGCTGTGGAAAGGCTTGGAAAGCCAAGTTCATCTGGCTTGCCTCTCTGCTGCTTTTCAACTGGAAGAAAAGCCCAACTACCAGTGTACACATGCACTGGGAACAAAGTATACAATCATCCAACAAATATCCTCACATGTGCAGAGTCATTGACTCATGCAGGGAGATGAGGAGTGACGGGAATGCAAGCAAGACTCAAAACAAAAGCAGCGTTTTTCTCAGATGTCAAATGGACACGTTTGCTACACACCGATGGAGATTTTTAGTGAAGATACTCTCAAAAAAAATGCATCGCATCACCTCAGAGGATTTGCCTTTAAACTGCCGGTCAGGAACACAGTCACCCAAGTTCAACCTTCAGATTGCTGCCAATTCAATCACATTAGGAGAGCCTTATCTCCTGGTTGTGGGGATGAGTGAGTGACTGTGTTAACAAAATGATCCGACATGAGAGGATCTTATCTGCCTGGCCTCGGTGAGTGCATGTGAATGGGAACCGCGGTAGCAGGGAGTGTTGTGTTGCCAGCTCTGAGCACATGATTCAGACTCAAGATACAGTATAGAAACTAATTCCAGCTCACTCCTGGCTCGACTGCTCTGGCACAATGTTTCTGCTCTGCTCCATTTCACTCTTACAGTCTGATCTACTTTCACACCATCTGACTGGGACTTCACCTCTGTCTGATCAAAGCAGTCTGGACTCTACCTGTCCAGGCTTTATCACTTCCCATCTTGCTTCAGAAGGGCCCTTAGTCAGAGCTTCTGATCCACCGAGCACTTGTCACATCTCCAACCCCAACACTGCTACCTGTATCATCTGCAGAGAATGATTTCCTTTAATCTCACCAATTTTAGTTGGTAGTCTGAAGCTGAACGACATGACTGAACGGTTTAGGTTCATGTTGTTAAACCAGTTCTATTGGGAACCAATGACTGTTATCGGACACTTCTTTAGCAGTTAAAGCTCTTTATACATGAATTAACTTGTTTTGAGTGTATTTCTCTAGACGTCAATCACACAAGCAAAACATCATTGTTGGATGAAATGAATACATCTGTTTACATGGAATTGAGCTCTCAAATATTTGGCATGAATGGATGGTTGCCTAATGCAGGGGTTGGCTCAGAAAGTCAACCATCCTCACCTGCAGTGAGTGGTTCAGAGCATTTCACCTTCACTGGAAAAAATGTAACATGCAACTTCTTCTGCTGTGCAACAACTTATATATATATATATAGTGTCAACTACATTTGGCCTCCCTATAGAATACTCAGTATTGCTTTTGGTTCATAATTAATTCCAAGAAGTGAAGAACAATTTATTCCAATAGGTTACATGCTGAGTGTCTGTGCGGTTCCTTTCACTCAATATGGATGCCACTTGTTTACCTGAAATGATTCTTAATTCAGATAAAAAACAATTTAAGTGCAAAAGACAAAGTTGATTGGATCCATATTGACCAGAGTCCTCAAACACTTTCCAGAACTTAATCACACTTTCAGTACTTGAACTTCAATAATCACAGCACAGTTCAAATTCACCCTTTATGGCAACTTTGGATCAAAAACTTATGAGGATTTTTTTTTTTATATATAGGAGGTTCACTTTTCCTTAATGACAGTAGTCAGATTATTCTGGGTAAGCCACCATGAATGATTTGGAAAATGTTGCAATAAAAAAATTACGCACAAACTCTAGGAAGTGAAATTGTTCTTTTGGAAAAACACTGTGTGTGAATAATGATAGTGAAGAATGAAGAATGTATACGCTGAGGAATGTGTGTATTTTCAAGATGCAAACCCTCCTAATGTATTTAAAGGACAGCTGAGTATTCCTTGACTCACCTGACTGTTGTTGACACAATCCTTGTCAATAATCCTGGAGATCCCCCTGCCCCCCCCCCCCCCCCCCCCCCCCCGCACTAACCTCCTCACACACGCACTCATAAATACCAGATGTATCCACTTATATATCAAGTGAAGTAATGGAGACAGGAAGCGTCTCTTCATTCTGCTGAGTTGTAGAGGTGAGAAATCACTGAAACTGGATGGTCAGCATAACGGGGGTGCTGCTGTCACACCGGCTTTAACAGCTCTCTCAAATACAATGACCCCCCCCCCCCCACACACACACACACACGCACACACCACAGAGGAATTGAGTCGGATAGAAAAGCTTTTCAGCCGAACATTGAAGGGGCAGAGTGGTGGAGGTCAGCGGGGACAGAGGGCCTGAATACAGATGGACTGCAAGACTAAAGGGGCTCTGATAACACACAAGACGGGGCGCAGGGCTCCAGAGCATATGAGGTGGGGGTGGGCATAAAAACCAAAGCAGGGGGAAAATGAGGGCCACACACTGAGCTGCTTGGGGGTGTGAGATTATTCTGAAGTGAGGCTGCAGCGGAATCTTGTCCAGTTTGAGACACAAAGCTCTGGAGCGCTCCTCTGCTGACTTGCTCCATGTCTGCAAACAATACGCAGATGCTAATCTGACGCTATATTATTCCGCAGTGTGGGACTTTCACACACACCTAATTGGATTGAGGGGAAGAATCGAGTGTAAACAAATATGAAGGGCGTCAATTTTAGCCAGATTACGGAGAAGCACCACAGAGATTACCGTGTCTGTCAACATTTTGACACTACTTTGGTGAAATCCAGCTGCTTGAAGACAGATGCCAGAGATTTTTCCCTGGAGAAAACACACTGCTCCACCATCTGAATCTAATCTTATGTATATTGTTGAAAAGACTCAGCCCTGTTGGCAGCGGAATTAGAACGGGGAGGTCGGGTGATTTTAATATTACATGTGCTGGTCAGTGATTTTAATCCTGCCTACAGCTCACGTCTGATTATTCTCCCCTTACCCTGGCAATAATCAAAGCCCCAATTACCTACTGGAGTGCAGCACACTTGTTCGTTCTATCATAATTTAGGCCCCATCCGAAGAGACACCTTGTAGTCTTATTTAATGATTTTGGCAAACAGTTCAGCCGTTCAGAGTTTTATGCGACAACACCGGAAATCTAAAAGGTTTTTTTTTTTCTGACCTGGTGACAATATACAGTCCTGTTTAAGATGAACGAAGGAAGAAAAGCTATTATGACAATATAAAACCCACAAGCTGCGTATCTACGTAATTCCAGCTACATTATGTTCCCTTTTAAGTAGTTTCCTGGGTTGTGAATCACACATGTGTAATACAAATCAGAACAAAATACATTATAACTGACCAAACAATTGCTTTTCAAAGATATACATGAAATATTGTCATCTCATAATTGATAATATCACATAATAAATTCATTTGATTATATAAAAACAACAACACGAAGATAATCTGAGCATCTTTGTCTGTTCAAGAGCAAATAATCTAATTAAGGCATAAGGTGAAATAGTTTGCATATATAATAGTCATGATTACATGGCCACAATGCAAACGACCTGGTTATTTGAGGAAGTCATTCTCATCACTGGGTAATCAGATGGAGCTCCAGGGTGAAAACAGCACAGGACCATAGTCGAGTGTGTGGGACTTTTCTGTGGGAGTTTTCATTTTACTGGCTACGCAGGTTTCCTTCAGTCAACCTGACCAGGTTTCTTGCCACTGTCCAAACAGAGAAGCTATTGATTATTGGCAACTACAGATTTCCCGTAGGAGTGAGTAGATATTGTCTGTGTCTCTGTGACGGACTGGTGACACGTCCAGGCTGTACGATGCCTTTGACGGGCTCAAACTCGCCCAGAACTGAAGTGCATGATGGATGAAACTATGAATGATAACTTAATCCATCCCATTTAAATTTTGTGAAAAAGTTCATATTGGATGTATAGTCAATGTTTAATCAAATTGAAAGAGATGCAGACTCTGTATCAGCAGTGCACCTGCTTTCCCCCGACATTTGAATTTATAGTTTCAAGCTAATTACTTTGACACGTAGCAGATAGTGACTCTAATGGTTTCTCAGGGATGTTGCTGGGGATTTCTCTTTAATGTTCACTGAAAAACAAGATTTGACCTATTTTATGAACACAACCCTACCAAGGTCTATTGATGCGAATCCAAGAGTAGATTTTATTGGGATTCTTTTCAAACACTGTAACACACACGTGAAAGTAAACATGCTGCTGCACTGTCTGTCCTCTAATTGAAACCATTCTTGTTGTGTCTCTTTCTCCCGTTCTATCCCACAGAGGATAGGCCACTGCCATCCTGGTGTTTTATGTCAGTGTGCCAGTGTGTGTGTGTGTGTGTGTGTGCATGTATGTGTTTGCCTGGGAGGCTGCTGGAGCCACTGAGCATATTAACAACCTGTTTACTCAGCTGAGGCTCCGTTTTCCATCTTGCTAGTACAGAAGTAGCAGACAGATCTCCGCAGAGAGAGCCAGGCATGTGAAGCGACCAACAAAGACAAGTTGAAACAATTTGATGGTAAAGTCGAGCAGTCTCTCTTCTTCTACAGATTATCATAATAGTGTCAGAGTAACCTTGTAGGATAAAGAGCAAACACTGCACACAGGGAGTCTTGATCTCCAGTCCAGTTTTAATCCTATGCTAAGGATCAGTAATGATGCAGCTGGGAAGGACCAACGTGTGTTAGCACCTCACTGCCTTTTCATTTCTTCTTCTTCAGAACTCTTGCCAGTTATCAAACTGGAAACTATCCTTGCGTGAGAGTTTTAACAGATTTTTTCTGTCAGCCGGAGAAAGAAGCCCTGTTTGATGTTTATCAAGCAAGGATAAGCAGTGGAAAACGCCGGAACAGATCGTCACTTTACAATATGTAAAGTCGTCTTTTTGGCAGATGACAAAGAAAACAGTTAGGACTAAAATGCCGTCATGCTTGCTTCTTTGCTTCAAAGCAAAATGGAAAGAATTAAATATAGATGGGAAAACAAAAAGTTCCTAAGTAGCAATTAGAAACACTGCAGCATTTATTGCCTTCTCATTTGGCCAGTATCTTTTTGATGTGCGTCATATCCAAAAAAGGCCAAACTTCAAAGGGATGATACAGTTGGAGAGGACGCAGGCACATGACACTCATCCTACTCCGTTATAAATCTGTTAATTAGTGTACAAAATGAACTAATTTCCAGAGCCAACTCCCTATCAGAGACATGAGTGAAATACTTTTATGTGTTTGCTTTGGCACAGCGCTCGTGTCCCACTGCCCAGTGAACCAAAACCCTTATCAGACACAAACAAGCCGCCTGCGCCGGGCTCTGCAGCTCGCCTCGAGAGATGTCAGGTCCACTGAGTGTGTGTTTTATGAGGTGATCCGAGTGGTGTGTGACTGGCCTGCTGGCTGGGGAGAGAACTCCGCTCTCTTTGAAGTCCACTCCTGACAATGACACTGCTGTTGACTGTGAGTCCAGTGACTCACAGTGAAGCAATACACACACACACACACAGCCCAGTGAGAACAGTATCACTATGTCATCAGCGGCTGTTTTACAGGAAGTGAGGCGAGCTGCAGCCAGCAGTCGTGCGAGTCTTTCTCTGCAAATTACAGACTTTTATTGCATTTTTGTTGCATCAGTTTCTGTTTTTGCGGGTGTGTGTCACTTCTTGTGGGGACAAACAAACTGAACAGGGTTAAACGTGCATGTGAGGTGGTGATTAGCTTCCTGGATTTGAAGCTTTTCCCCTGAACAGCTGCACCTGCAGGCAGACACTCAAGGGTCATGTCAGCTGCTATTCTCTGTCTCTTTGTATCTCCTGTCATTCTGTCTCTGTCTCTACCTACTTTACGGCGCAGCTGATTTTTTTCTCTCCTCTCTGCTTTGAAATCACTACCATTCACCTCCCTACGCTCTTAACTGTCACTCAGATTTAATTGTCTGGCTCAATATCTGCTTGACTTTATGGAGACCATTTCAACGACAAAAGACAGTCTACCTCTGACTTCTGGGGCATCATTTCTACCTGAATGTGTAATGTGCACGTGTACAGTCTAATAGGGGTATTTATTACCCCCTCACAGCCAAACCAGGTGAGCACAGGCAGCGTGAGTTATCATTAGTTTGAAACAGTCAGTCAGACTGATGGCGGTGCCTTCACAGCTCCTTTGCATTGAGTACAGACCGTGACATTGGTTCTCAGCACACAGAAATGTGCACTTAGAATTAGTGGCTCCTTTTCAACATAGAGGAAAAATGAAAAATCATCTCATCACTGTCTGGAGAAACTTTTTTTTTTCTTTTCCTTCTTTTAAAAACAGAAGCTTCAGGGGAATATTCTTGCAGAAGTACATACCTCCCACGAGGGACATCAATGTCATCTTTCCTCCAGCGTACATTGGGTTGGGGGTCTCCTTGTACCTGGCAGCGAAACTCCACCGTCTCTTCTTCCAGGACCACCTGGTTAATGGGCCTCCGGAGGAAGGTTGGTCGCTCTGCAGGACGAGCAGACAAATTCATTTTTTCATTAAGTCAGATTCTGGCTGTACATGTTGTACATGCACGATCTTTCACGGTGGTCTCTTCCTACTAAACCATTTCCTCAAATCAATCATTTATATTTTTGGCAATATATGACTATTATTTGTTCAACATTTCCCAAGATGGGAAAAAAAACTAAAAAACAACCCGTAACGGAGCTGCACAAGTAACTGCAGTAAATTGAAGATTTTCGTTTTATATAATTCGGCTAAACAGCAAAGTAAATATGAAAGGCGCTGACACACACCCACCCACACAAACAAACATACACACACTCCTCTGTGCACACACATTCTCCTGCAGACACATGAGCACCTTGCTTCGAATGTTTATATTTGAGTATTTTGAATGTACACATTTTATCTGAGTTTATTGTGTTTACATGTATGAATTTTAGGCCTTTTTGTTTTTGCTGAAATCCAGGACTCCCAACTGCAATTTTGTTGTTTATGGAAGCAGATAAAAGTGACAATACAAGGATTCAGAGTCTGAAGTGTAATATATGTGCTAATTATTTTATGCAAGGCAGTGTAATTACAGATTAAAATCCAGCTGTAAAAACAACAGTTGCATGAATGGAGGCCGCTCTGCATCACGACATACCTGAAACAAGTTTCTTTGACCTGAAGAAATATTGCTTACCGAAAACTGTAACTTGCGCTGTTTCGCTGTCTCTTTCTCCCACCATGTTGGTACCGACACAGATGTACATTCCGGCATCGCTCTTTCTTGTGTTAGAGATCATGAGCTTTCCTCCTCGAATCTAAGTGAAAAAAATAGAAAATTCTACATTTGAATATTTTTTTCTTACCCAGTAAACATTTCCCCTATTCCCCATGCAGCTGCTAAAATTAATGATGAGTCAGTATATTAATAGTTGTACGTCTTCATACTAGTCCCCTAATCAAAATAATACTTACAGTGATCCTGTCATCCTTGTCGTCAATGCGCAGTTTGTCTTTCTTCCAGTAGATGGTGGGTTCAGGATGGCCTCTGGGAGGAACACACTCAAGGATCGCTGGCTCTCCTGCTGCGACCACAACATCCGTTGGGTTTTGTCTGAAGTCATCTCGCAGCACTGAGGGGGAAAAAAAAACCCAAACCCGATTAAAGAGTGCAGCTGTGGAGCATAAATCACATTTGAATTTTGATGCCTGATCATTTAATTCTGCAATTTTTAAAGTGTCTTCTTGCAATTAGGTGTGTGCAAAGCACGGCGTGAATGCATGCTGCATTTAACAGGGGCTATTTAAATGGGATGTGCAGCTTCATCTGACTGGGCAAGCACACATGTGAAAGCTAATTGGAGCTAATGGAGGTCCCTGCAGAGGGAGCAGAACAAACAGAGCCGGAATGCCCCGAAGCCTCATGTCATTCACTTGTGAAAGCTCACAGGGGGAGCAACGCGGCTTCACGTCGGCGGCACCTATGCACGCACTCTCACACACAACCAGCTACGAGTTAGATTCACGCGAGCGCACACCAAACACAACAGCGGGTGGTCTGATGAACAACGGTGTCCTAGTGTCTAATCACCCTCAGGTAGGCCTTTCATCACAAAGATAGCCTTTCACCCTGAATAGCGTTCAGCGGAACTCACAACGCCAGCTCCTTATCAGAGCTGCTTCTACAGAAATGGGCAAACAAGCAAACGAATGCAAATACGAAAGCAGAAACACTAAACTTGCTGCAAGAAATTAAACACAGTGTTGAGGGGGAATTCAGAAGATGCAACGTCCATACCAGTAAGTGGCAAAAAGACTAATTTGGTACAAAAAAAGAGAGCGAGGGTTTTCAAAACACAACATTGGTGTTGCTCCAACTCCTCCACTGCGTGTACTCAGATATCTCTTCACTTAATCAATGATAAATGCAATTTGTGGAGGAGCACTTTAGGAATTTTGGATTCAGCGGCATGTCCATCAGTAGAGCAACAAGAGATGTATGATTGGTGTACTGGATAAAAGGAGTGAGCTTGTTGGGAGATATTGGAAGATGCTCAAGGAGGGCGAAATTAAGGGCAGAACCACAGGTTCTTATGTAAATCCATGTGGCACAGGGAACAATTGCAGGGAGTGGCGGGATTAAGAGAGGGGATAACTGGTCCCTGTGCTCCAGGCTTCTCTCATCTCTTCATTCACTCTTCCTTCCATCTCTGCAGAAAGCCATACAGCCATTGTCTTCTTATTTATTTATTTAGACCAAGGGGAAGGAGAGTGGAGGAAGAGAGGAAGCTTTCAACCCAATTATCCTGGGGATGCACAAAGGTATAGAGTGGGACTTTTGTGTGACATGAATTCAAATGAAACCTTTACACAGGGGTAATAGGAGGGAATACAGAAGAGGGAGATATAGAGATTTTCTCTCTTATGCAGGGCTGCCCTCTAATCTAAAGAGTTAAGGTAATTAGCCAGCTCCAGCGTGCCGGACCGCCTGGCCAGGGTGGGCACAACAGCCACCACCACGAGGCTCTACTTATTTGCATTACAAACAGATGTCCTGCTGTTTAAAATCATAGCCTTGGTTTGGACCATACACAGGCTGCTGTTTTCAAGATCACGTTGGATTTAATTGCTCCTTTCCATTCACTGCTGATGGCACCCGCGGGATTTTGTCAGAATCAATTTCCTTTGAAACAGAACAGTGACAAAAGGAACACACATTAGGTGCATCATTACAGTGCTTGTGCCACGCTGTCTAATCAAATCTAATATTGCGCAGTACGTCACAGTAAATGCATCCCTGCCCTGCAATCTAAATAAAATACACAACAAATAGAAGCATTGGCAAAACACATTACAAAGGAAATAATCAGAAACTCCTGTACATAAAATATAACACTTGTTGAGGACAAGACAAACAAGCAAATAAACAGACACAACGCCAGTGAGAGGATTATGGCGTGTGTGTCGGTTCAGGGCTTACCGAACCACAAAACTAACCCCGTACACTCACAGAGTAAATGTGAGAAGGAGCCAATTCAAATATATTCGGGTATACTATTCATTTGAATCCACAGCTGGAGTCATCAAGGTCATCCCTCTACAGTTGGAACAGGAAAATATTCATCTCTTCAGTGAAGAATTGGCCTTTCCTCACAACAGGATGAAGATGTACAGCAGACGTAACATCATGACCAGCAGGGCAAATGGATGCTTTCACATTGAAATATGACGGTTTTCTCCGTTAACATATGTGAAAAGTACTAGTTATGTATGTATCATTAGGGGTGTTTGTGTATAAACTGTCAGCAGCTGAACTCTGGCTGGAGCTCTTGAACCCTGGAGGCATTTAGGCCCAAATCATCCAGTAGACATAAGGTAATTGCCTTTCTATCCCCCTGAAACACACAGCTCTTCTTCCACTGAAAACATTCCACCTCCCATGGAGTTTTAGCAGGCCTCAAACTCTGCCGTCTTGCTCAGTTCCTTATTAATATTTATATATTTTTACATTTACACCTCTCTGTTGGCAAGTGCTACATCTGTCAATCTGGCTGCAGGCTAAAAAGAACCCATATCAGAAAAAAAAATATCATTATGCGCTCTTTTTTTGCCTTTCGGATTTCTCTTTTTATTTATTTATTTCCTGAATATCAGAGGAGTGGGCTGATTTGAATGAAAGAGCATCAGGCAGGGGGCAAAGCATGGCAAAATGTGCGGCGCTTTACAGCTGGCACCGTTTCAGCACCGCAGACTTAAAGGGGAGGGAGTCAGGCTGCAACTTGTGCTGCACAACAGCCACGGGGTTGAGACGGAGGCCTCTGCCAAAAACAAAAAACACAAAAGAGACACCCACACAGTTACTTTGTGAAGCAGGCTGTCCTCCATCAGCAGGGAAGGACTGTGCCAGAGACTATTAGGAAAGGTCTCTGTGTGGCTGTGTTTTCAGCTACGAGGTACGTGACACTGCAAGGAGCCAGCGTCACAGCACAGAGCTGGGCACAGTCGGGACGGGACGAGGAGAAATATCTTGCACCCCACGCCCTCTTCTCCCACCAAAGATATTACTCACTAGAGAGTGACACTGCTTGTCCAAAAGATTAGTGTGGAGCCTTGACTGAAACGTCCAGCCTGCATACTGAGATAAGTGCTGACAAACACATTCACCTACAAGAGCGCACCTCGCTTTGGTTCACAAAGGTTGCGCTCGCTGCCACAACATCACCAATGTCGAAAACCTACTCCCCCCCCCCACCCCCCCTCCGTTTTGACATTCACATCACTTTGATAGACGTTGTGCCATTGACACACAAAAACCTCCCCACAACCCGTGAAGCGCTCTGGAGCGCTGCAGGGCCTGCTATCTTTTCGTAATACTCCAAATGTGAATGTTTGTGTATGTTTGTGCTGGTTGTTATTACTTTTCTATCCGTATTTACTGGCGAACAGACCCTCTGTGCTTTCAGATACTCTCCTGGGTCGGAGGCTAAGAAACACACGGAGAGATTACACCAGCTCGAGGCCCGAGGCCAAACCCCGGCACCCGAGCACACCAGCCCCTACCCACACTCTGATTAGAAAATAAACCATGCACACACAGACCGCCAGAGCCGTAGAGAGGTAGCTCCAAGCCATAATATCATTTTATTTGAGTGTTTTTTGCGCTTCATCTGGCAGAGTGCCATTACAATACGACCATTCTCAGTTCGACCCTCAGAGAAAAAGACAACATATATGTCACTCGACCAAACCCATTCTGTATGTTGTCACTGATGTTTTGTATTACTGTTTATGCTGAGGGCAGGAGATGGATAATACCCCACTTTACAATACTACAAAGGAAGAAGATGTGCCCTCTTTGTCCAGCTCTGACTTACTCATTTGCCCTCCCAACAGCCAGAGCGAACCTCTGCTCCCCTTCCAGATGCAGAAATTACCCCCACAGCAGGCAGGCAAGCAGCAGGTTCACACATATCCTCCATATTCCTCCACAGAGGGGGCTGCAGGTCAGACCAGAGAAACAGCTGCAAAAATATGTCCGTCTGGCTGCGCCCAAGGCTGCGCCTCCTCTGAGATCTGAATACAGACGCTCACCATTAGCACAACATATCTCTCTCTGTCTGCCTCATTATCACCGTTATAGGCGGTCATTCTGTCTTTCCTTCCCCTCCACCCTTTCAGTTAATCATTTTTGGCCAATCCCATAGCGTTGTCCTGTGTGCTGCATCTTCTGGCCTCCCCTCACTTTCATCTGCTTGTCAGCGCTCTGTCTGCTCCGACTGCAGATGAGCTGGAGCAGATGAAGCTATATACATGCACAGGCAGCCATTCTCTGCAGAGCATGGCCGAGTCTGATATGATCTCCACCACTATTCTCCCTATCTGCAAATCCTCAGCTAAGGGATTGTAAATAACACTGTCACTTTCCCAGATAAGATGCAGGAAATATGGAAAATAGTGGAAGTAAAGAGAATCATACGGCTGGCAGTGATAGCATAGTCGGGCAAAATCGCAGGTGGTGATACTATATGAAATGTGCATCTTTAAAATAGCCTTGGAAAGAATGAAAGAGGTGGTGCTCCTGCGTAATGTGGCGAGGGGAAAAACAACGGAGGATGATGAGAGGATCAAGGTCAACGTGAAGAGGTGGCGATGAGAACAAAGGCTGGAGGAAAACGAGTGGAGCGGAATCCACTCATAGCTCAAACACATTTTCAACCAATCATTCAAATCCCTAACTTGGCCGAACTAGCCCCCCCCCCCCCCCCGAGTGCTGCCTTCATGACAAGCCGGCCACCGTGGGGTGATTCTGCAGGACAGAAAAAAAAATGTGTACTGTTGCTCCTGAGAAACAATATAATCAACTGTTAATGAACCTCTTTCCTTTAACAACACACACACACACACACACACACACACACACACACACACACACACACACACACACACACACACACACACACACACACACACACACACACACACACACACACACACACACACACACACACACACACACACACACACACACGCACACGCACACGCACACGCACACGCACACGCACACAATTCAATTTAGCCTAATCCATGCTTTATGGTAATGTATAGCTCATTAAAATGTTATTTAAAAACTCATTAAAATTCACTTGAAGAAGTAATGGCTTCATTACAGTAATATGCTGAAAAGCAAAGAAAAAGACAAGTAAGGACAAGGAGAAGAAAGAGAGCAGAGAGCGACAGCTTTCTAATCACTTAATTGTGTCTAAAATGGAATACATTTGCATAATAAATAATGATGTCCTCCTCTCTATCTGTTCCTATTCCCATCTACTCTGTAATTAACAGTCACTACAATTAAACATGCATTTTGTCACAAAATCATTTTGGTGGCCACTCCAGTTTTTCCATTCGGCTGTGCTGTGTTCGGCCCTGGATGTGCTTTGGGCGGCTTGGCAGATGCAGACTGTGTGCTGAAACTGGAGCTGGCTGATACTGATGAACAATGTGCCCATGGGCCTTTGTGCCTGCTCCGATAAGGCGAGATGTTGTGCTGATGCTTGTGCTCCGTCCAGAACGGACACTTTACAGCCGGAAGGGGGAGTAAGACGCGAAGGAGGAACCAGAGGATGGTGGTGGTGGTGGTGGAGGGGGTCGTAGAAGAGAGCGGGATTGATTTCCTGCCAATTCCAGCACAGAGACAGACAGACAGGGGGTAGTGAGGCATCGTGATGCTGCAGGTCGGTCTGCTTACTGCTTCGGCTGGAGGGAGAGCGGTGAGTAAGAAAAGTGAGAAGGAGATCTCAGATCTCAGGCAGATGGATGAACGTCTTCTGTTAGTGTGTTATATTGGACTAATCTGCCTCCTCTTGCATCAGGCCCATATGATGCACGGTTAGGACCACAAGAGCTTTCGTGCTGAATCTTAAAGAGTTGATGACAACATATTTCATGCTATTTCTATTATTTTGGCCGTAAAAGCCACATTTACTTTCATCAGATGTGCACTGGAATGTTGACCAATTCACACTTTTTTAGAATTTTGCTCCATTGAACAACCGTTGCGCCTTGACAGTCATTGTTGGGTGTCTCGTTTTCAGATTCATCTGAATCTGTGATGGAGCCGCTCAACTGATTGTCAAGATACGGCTCAAATCTGTACAGTCTAAAGTCCAAAGCTCCCTTAAACATTCTCTCATACTCTTCCTTTTGAAAAGAAGGTTTTTAACTACTGCTGAAAAATCTGAGCACCAGAAAAGAATTCTCTTCCTTCGCTTCACTTTGCGTCCATCCCTTTGTTTGGACGCCTGGTTGCCGGCAAGTGTTCTTGTGACATCACAGCAGGATGACAAAAACTTTTTATGATGTGACTACTTTTACTTTTCTAACACTTAATGCTACTGTATACTATGTTGCATGCGACTTCACATAACATCTCATTAGTTTTACAAGCCTCTCTCTCTGCAGTGTTATAGTACAGCTGTATAACCCCCCACAGTTTCCTCATGTAGTTGTTCAACTGTTGTACAAAAGGGTGTGTGTGTGTGTGTGTGTAAGGCTCCCCGTGCTATTTAAGTGTGACTATGAAGAACCACTATGTTTGCTTTAAATATTTGTGTTCGCTGTGGCCTAATGATATTGAGCAGCGTCCTTCCATTGGGACAGATAATCCTCAGAATGCGGCTGAAGTGTATCCAGATGCAGAGAAAGGGGCTGGAGTCACTCACAGACGGAGAAAACACACGCAGGCTGAGTTTTTCATCCGATCTGGCAGACTTGCGTGGACGTTACTGAGCATGAAACCTCTGCAGCCCAGTTCTGTCGTCCTCTGTGCCAATCTTCATATAATCTTTAATGGCATTCTTGTCTTTCTCTTTATGCTGGCCTATTTGCTGCAGCTCCTTCCATGTCAATTTTATTGTTTTGCTCTATAATTGGATTGGCAGTAACGGTGAGCAGAGAGCTGTTAGGAGCTTGTAAAAGGTGTCACTCCACGATGGCAGCCCCCTTTTAATTAAGCTCTCGGCTGGAGTTGAGCAGCTTTTATCTAGCTTGGTCTGATGAGTCCCGAGTGCAAGTGAGTTTCCACACCATCCTGCAGGACCTACAGGAGGAGTAACTGGGGTGTTCCAAACAGCTGTAGATGGCTCACTTTACTGTACTCACCGGTCCTCCCAAGGCACCAATCTACATGCCTGAACCGGGAAGATACAGAGGAGACGTCGTGAAAATCCAGTGTTTCTGTGCCATCGCTGTGTCTCCTTGTGCTCGTTGTGACGGAGCACCACCCATCAGTGTGTGCAGTCATGTGTGAATTGCTGCAGATGCACAGCCTTCCCAACAAGATGGCGGCAGAAAATGGCTAAAAACAAGGATCTAAATGAACACAACACAGCGTGGATCTCTCTCACACTGCTGAAGTAATCCTGCTTTACTGTCCTGAGCGTGTATAAATCTGAATGTGATGCTGACACTGGAGGCAGCGCTGCTCATGGCATAATGATTAGGGGGGGTGTTCATCACAGCCTTTTCCCCATCCTCAATCCTCCTAATGGCCTCTTCAGATCGCCTGTCCTTCAATCAATACCGCCAGAAAGAAAGGATCCCGCACCTAAGGACACTTTGTTCGCTGCTGTAGATAACAGGTGACACATTTTCCATACCGGGATCACCCGACAGTTCTGGCTCAGAACCTTACAGAGGACTTTGAACCTGCTCTGTTATCTATCAAATGTAAAGGTCTGACCGTTTTCCAGGTGGGTGGTTTGTGCAGGATGTGCTGCAGTTAGATTTGTGGGCAGTGGAAGGCTGCGGTGTGTCAAAGGGGCGAGTGGAGCAGCGGCAGAAGAGGCGGGGTGTTAAATCACACACAGCCCAGATGCAGGGACATTTAAAGAGATTTATTGATCGCTTTATAGATCTTAACTCTTGAGGAAGAGGAAAAAAATTAAACTGGATACAGTGATGACCTTTACAACAGCCTCGCCCATGGACAGGTATTTTTCCCCGTCACATTCGTGTCCCGCTGCGTGTATGTGAAAGCTATTTATGATTGAGGAGGATGAAGCAATTCACCATTTAGTCAGAGGCAAGCATTTGAAGTCCACCTCCATACAACCAGCACGACTATCATCCCTAAGATGTGCAATAGACTTTATGCAAGTCTGCTGAGCCATGATTGAATACTGCACATCACATCTAAATACTTGGAATAAATTGCAGTAGTGCTGCTGCCTGCTCAGCAGATCACTGCTACATTAGGTTTACCTCAGTATCACACACTCAAATACACACACAAATTACAATTTGGAGTGTCTGTGCAGCAGAGTCTGTCAGTTTGTGTGGAGAGCAGTTCCTCACTGTGGGGCAGAGCAGCACGCCAACAGCACTAAAGACGACCTGATGGCTGTATACCTCACTGGAATGGAAGAAATCCCACTCATGTTCGCTTGCTCGGATAAAGAAATCTTTCAAGACAAGAGAGCTTGCAAATGGACACAGGAGATTTGCTGTACAGCTGATTCACATGTTTGCACATGTATATGCAATATGAAAGACTTGAGGATGCCTACTGAGATGCTCTGAAATTAACGGGCTTAGTGGAGCATTTACAAGATTGAGCATGTCACAGCTTCTCTGGTATCATTCTGAGGAGGCGCTTCACGTCTTTAGAGGATCCGTATCACAGCCTGGTTGTTTATTTCACAGTACAATTCATGTCAATGGCCGTACAGAGGAGTAATTGTCTTAGTTCCATCTGTAATCAGCTTACTGCCTCAGTGCAGCTGAATATACCTGTGCACCAGGCTTATGTAACCTGCGTGCTAATGGGGGGAATTCTCCTCCTTTCAGGGCATAGAGCAAAACCCAGGACGCTCACTCAGGTAATCTGGCCTGTTGGAAGCGTCAGTGTGTGTGTAATAACCTTGGTGTGTATGTGCATGTGAGCATGTGTCTGTGTGTAAATCAATCCATGCTTATATTATCATGCAAATGGAAAACAATCTGAAACACACCACTGGCTGCCATGCTCCAGATCAGTGCATAGGGCTGTGTCTAAACCATTCGTCTCCATTTTTAATCCTCTCCATTTCTCTCCTCGTGGCTTATCCCCATCCTAAATTTTCCGAGCAACCGCAATAACAAATGCTGAGGAAACAGGGCCGTTTCAATACTGTGTGAGTAACACATAGTTGTTTAGTGTTGGCTGCAGGATGGAGACGTGAGGTTCATTATTTAGGCAAGGAAACAAAGCTAATGAGGCAACTTCTAATCCAAAGCTATTTGGAGTTCTGTCAACAGTATCGACTGCATTGCAGATGGGGATAAGATACCGTTGGAGGGCAGCGATGACCTACATAGCAAGGACAAGACAGTGGCTCAACAGCAGCACAGCACAGTGATCCCACAACTCTCCCGGGCACAGATTCTGCAGCAAAGACAGAAAATGACACAACAGTGAAAAGATACTGGGTGTGCGTGAGTATATTCGTGTGTCAGTTCTCTATGTCTGTGTGTGTCTGTGTGTGTGTCTGTGTCTGTGTGTGTGTGTGTATGTGTGCGTATGTGCATGTGCAAGCAATCCCCTTTATTCCCCTTTCACGCACGCACAACATCTGTTATCTTTACAGGCCCCGGCTTTACTGTGACCCTGTAGGAAAATCCAGTTCACCACAGCCTCACACCACTATTACTACTATCTGCAATCAATACTGATTCCACCTGGCAATTAGCTAATAATTCAATGAGGTAGACCTACTGAGCCAGAACTGGGAGATAAAAGGTGGAAAGTCAGTGTTTAAGGGGGTGACACGACATGTGTTGGAAAGATGCTCATGAAAGATATTGAAGCTGTGCATGTGTTTCTATATATGTGACATATACATATATATATATATATATATGTGTGTGTAGCGCTGGCCATTTAACCCAATGAGTCCTAGCAAGCGGACGTCACTTCATGGTGTGAATGGACAAGGTGTGTAATGTTAAACCCACTATGAGAGAAGCACACAACACCGCAAATACAAATAATGCACCAAAAAATATGCAAATTTTGCCTCAGGATGTAATATTCTAACCTTTTCAAAAAGATGACATGTTATGATGGACAGTTAACTATGACTCCCCTTGCTAACTGGCCATGAATACATGTTCCTCTTTAAAATAGATATTTCCATTCCAACAATGTTCTGAAAATTAATTTAATTTGATTCCTTCCAGAAAACCTCCTACTGTGGTGAAACATTAGGAAACAACAGACAAAAAGCAGAACACCAGAATCTATATTTAGTTGAATCTCACAGTCACAATAATGGAAAAAAAAGTATCCCACATTACAGGGTAAACACAAACCTGCTGTAATAATGGTTCTAAATCAGTTCATTTCTGAGGACACTTCAATCTAATGCTCAGATCAAAGGTGACCACTTTTGCCATTTAACAACGAAGGCCCTTTTTTTTTTTTTCTTTGATTAATTCCAGGTCCTTGAAAGGTTACTGTGATACAGTGACATTTGAAATGGTCATGTCTAACCCCGGAAAGCAGGACACTGGGGAGCCATTATGGGTGACTTCTGTTCCTGAGGTGTGCGTTTACTGTAGTGTGGCCACAGATACCACTTCAGCTGTTTTCCTCCTCGCCTCCGCTGGAATCCCTGATTGCACGCTAGATTGAGGAGGCTGGGGGGTGGCGGTGGGGGGGGGGGGGGGGGGGGGGGGTCGGTTGGAGGTGGGGTGGCGGGACAGTTGACATGTTGACATGCATCACATATGATGCAGGAACACTCGTACAATGCTAACCTTCCCACACGCACGCACGCACGCACACACACGCACACGCACTCACACACACACACTGTATGAACACAGAAACAGCCAGACGCAATGTCCCCTGGGTAATAAAAGAGCACTGTGAGACTGCGGTTGTTGTAAAACCCAATTAGTGAGTGTGGTTTTATCAGTTCTCTCAGTTAGAGCTACACATACAGATTGCAGCTTACACAGGATTGTTTCGTCTGTTTGGCTTTCTGCCCTCTACTGGACAAGCACAGTAAAGCAGGTAGACGCAGGGGTGGGGGGGGAGGGGGGGGGGGTACTGAGGAAAAATGAGTGTGATCATGTATTCTGAGTTAATGTGTTCTCTGTAGGAGGCTTAATCAAGATAAATGAGTATAAAGTCACTGTGTGTCTGTTTTGGCTAGGCTAATTCATAATGCTGCATATGAAAACAGAGGTGACCCACAACACAACGACAAACACGTGTTGTACGTGTGTACCTTTCAACATATATAATCATGCAATTATCTTAGGTGACGCAAGGCAATTGTCCTCCTTTGTGCTGGGTGTAATTAAACAGAGATTACGGCCGTTTCTTCACAGCACGTCTCGGAGCTGGTTTTCTTGCCTTCAAATAACCGTTGCTGTAGAATGAAGTAACGGCCGACGGCGTCACATCAGCCTTATCCCTGCCTTCAAACACCTCCATCTCTCACGGCCACATAAAAGAACCGAACAGAGTGGTGGCAATCGCAGCCGCCGCGCCGCGCAAGCCTCTGTTCAACTGCAACTGCGAAAAGAGCTACTTCTGTATTCATGTGCTGCATCGGTCTGGGCTCTTTGATGGCACAGATCACTGTCGAGATGCAGAGGTTCCCACCCAACACACTGCATGGCTGGAAAATACTGTTGAAAGATATATGATTGGGCGTCTGCTATGTAATACCGACTACTGGTTGTTTTTTTTGTTTTGTTTTTTTGCTATAGGCATTTTGATGAGCATGGATTACTTAAATATTCAAATTACATTAGCATGAATAACAAATAGAATTTTAATGACTTCTGACAGTATTGATCTCACACTAGTGCCAGGTGATTCTCAAAAGGAGTTCTGAATTGAGTAGCGATCCAGTGAAGAGACACAAATAGACAGTAGAGACAAAAACATTGTAGTATTTTTCACCATCTTTCATTATTCAGCCCCAAGCCATGAATAACTGAATAGCTGAATCCAAGATAGCAGGGACAGAGGGCTGTGTTTTCATACTGCGTGTGTGTGTGTGTGTGTGTGTGTGTGTGTGTGTGCGTGCGCGAGCGTGTGTGGGGCATAACAAGCCACAAGTAACCCTCCTCCTCCTCCTCCTCCTCCCTCAAAAGTGGTCTTTAAATGAAGAGCTAGAAGCTCCACTCATGCATGACTGCTTCCTCCATTACTGCACGGACCCCTGCACCCCACCTCAAAAAAAGTAAATAATGATGTTTAAAATGTCTACTTGTAAAGATGTGTCTTCCATTTGCAATACAACAGGAGATAGTCATTGTAGGAGCAGTTGTTATTAGAGCTAATATGAAGAAAAGGTCCAAAACGGTGCGTCGCTGCTCCGGTGCAGGCTGTAAAGAGGAAGGACCGCCGCCGCCGCCTGGCCGGCTGCTGCTGAATTAAATATGAGGGCAGAGGGTGAGAGTGAAGATGAGGCAAAGTGCCTGAGTTTAACCAGCAGGACAGTGACGTGTGAACACTCTGCTGTTGAAAGCGTGACCCCCTGACCCCACCACGCCACAGCAACAATCGGCCCACCGGAGTCTGATTCCAGATAATTGTTGCATGTTTTACATTAATATGATTCCGTTGCGCTGCATTACTGATAAACATTGTGAGGGGAAAAAAAAAAAAAAAAAAAAACCAATGCATATTTATGCGTTGTGTTGTGCAAACACCGCTGTGCAGCTAAAACCCCGTTATTAACACAGATAATTGATGGCCACTCGTTCCTCCAGCGCTCACATGATTGAAGTCGATCAACTCATTTGAGGAGGGAATTTTTTTTTTTTTTTAAATTGCCTTTTTAAATTCATTCCCTGATTATCATAATCATTTCATGGGTAACAATACTTTGTAAATGTGTGCACTATTAATGCCCGCAATTACGAGGGCTAAATGCAAATGGGGTGCCAGCCGGGACGGACCTATCGATCTCTGCAGATCGAGCACAAACAAAAGGTAGTCTTACACTTGCCAGTATAGAGTTGCCCCCCCCCCCCCCCCCCTCCTGTTCCCTTCTCCATTATCTTCTACGACTTCTGTCCAGGCCCATTGTAAAGAGAAAAAACTTTGCTCTCCTGTCTGCTCTACATTCAAAAATTGGCTCCGAGACCAATTTATAGAGGTAATTTTAGTGTGAAAATGGATTCATTCTGAGTTCACAGTGAATGCCTTCTTGAAGTATAATGGCCGCTCGACTCTCCGCCACTCCAGCCTCTGCCTCCAGACTGCGCCTCAAGCCGTAGATCACTCTCCCATGAGCCCACACTTCACTGTCAGGCCGCCACATTCCACCTTCATTAATAGCAGCCACTCATGTCTGACTTAAATGAATGTACAGGCTATCAATTAGCTCAGGGAAGACCAGGCGGCGTGTGCTCAAGATGAGAAAGGAGCTCCGGCTCAATAAGAGACAGCAGACACAAACCAAACAGGATCTTAATCAACATTGAACTTTTTGTTTTTTTTAATTCCAGTTTCCTCTCTTCATTTTCTTGACCTATTTGCTTTTAAAAGAGCCATGATTTGTCTTCCTTTATTGATGACGAGTTTATCGTCGCTTTATAAGAACGCATTTAACCAGTTTACATAAAATCACTTCAGACTAACAAGAAGAAGAGTATCTGACATACCAACATGAATATAATATTGTAAATGGACCCCCATAGAATATACCCCCACCTCAATATTCACGGGGTTAATACATTTTAATCGCATAAATAGATGTGAACATAGACAAAACATCCAATAGGTAGTGAATACAACTTATTAGAGTAACAACAGGTTCAAGTGCTCTTGGAGAACAGATACATGGTACAGACAGAGGTGGCACATCTGGCAGTGGGGAGTAAAACACTGCCAGCAGCAGCTCTGTGCAAACGGTTGCGAATGTCCAGAGAATTGATGAATCCTGAAAATCGTTCATCTAAATCTTGGCAAATCTATTGAGAACATTAATGGCCAAGAATTTTCAGAATAGTGTGAAGTCACAACTTAAGTTTATCAGAGTAAATAAACCCAATCATAACATAATTATAAGAACTTCAGGTATAATAATAATAATAATAATAATAATAATAATAATAATAATAAAAATAATATACATTTTTATTTTTATTACATTTAAGTGAAACAATGCTGCTCTCCACTCAATCAGACATGAGTGCAGATCACTTTTCTTTGCAAGAATAAAAACATCATCCTGCAAATCATCTTTTTGTGTCATTTCATGAAATGAATGTAAAAAAAAATGTAGAGGTTTATCAAGAATTGTATATCTTGGGACATCAGTAAAAATATTGTTTTGGTGCAGTGCTGCTGTGTCTGAATGTTTTATGGCATCGTCTCTCGAGGATTGCATGTCTGCAAACCCTTCTCACTGCAAAACAACAAAAGACTTTCAGCCACAATCCGTTGCCCGTCTGTGACGGGTAAACAAGCAGTGATGAGACACCTTTAGGCTTTTTTACTTTGATGCTTGACACGTCCATTTTTACATGACCACTAGGCAACATGCTTGCTCTCATTTGGCCAGATCTGGTTATAGCAGTATAGAGTCCATCTGGTTAAAAAAAAAAAAAAAAAAAAAGTCTGCTGCAAGTGAATTTTAAACATTTCAAAAAAGGAAAAAAAAAAATACAATCCCATAAGGTTCCAAATGATGAAGAAACACAGTTTTCATGCCTGAATTTCATGATTCGTTCATAATCACTGTACGTTTCCTGAAAGCCCAACAGTTTACCTCCTGATTATTCATGCATGCTTCCACCTTCCCATCTCCTCCTTTTCCATGATGAGTTAATTTCTCCCTCATTGCCCGTTGTCTGAATGACCCTGACGACCCAGGAGAATCTCCTAACAGGCTCCTCCTGGCCATCAGGATTGATCAGTCCACAGCACCCTGTCAGACACGATCAATACATCATTCCTTCAGTAACAAGGCCCCGCTCGTTTGCTGCCTCTCCCTTCCCTGCATCCCCGCATCGCCTTACTTTCATTTTATTATTATTTCTCACAACGGATCGATGCAGGCAAACAGGCCCACTGTAAACCACACCACAATTAGAGCGGCCGTCTAATCTTCTTGTTGACTCTATCTCCTTCACAGCAGCCGGCGTATAAAACACAAATGATAATGAAATCTAATGGGATTCTGTGGAATTAAATCACTTAAACAATGAGGAGTACCCAGCCACATAGAGGTATATACCGATCAATATCTTATATGCACCCAGGCTTAACAAGCCTACAAAGCAGCTTTTCTTGGAGGTGATACATCATCCGGACTGGCAGCTCTCAACAGGTAAACACAAAAACATGCAACAATAACGAACCCTGGAGAGCAGGAAAACATTTGTACTCAATGAATATGTATATAGGAAGGCAGACCCGTTAAAAACAATCAAAACCTGACTTTTTCATTTCCACTGAATAAAAAAAAGTTCTTTAATACTGCCATGGTGTGTTCCAGCTGTTCCTTTCCAGTGGATGTATGAGTCCATGCCCTTCCCGATGCAGCAGTTGGAGGTTAAGGCCCAGTTTACGCGACGATTTCAAGAGAAGACAGAAAAACTCTGTTGTGTTTTGGATCCATTCATTTGGCGGCACTCGGAGCCACTGAATCTGTTTTTATAAAACTGATCCCACCGTGGAACTTTTTGAAAACACTCAAAAACAGGACAAGCACAATCTATTTTAAATGCTGCACCTGTGCATTTGCACAATGGCTGTAGTAACTCTGGTTAGTAGATGAACAATCAGAACAATGTTTTCTCCGTGGCGTCGCGACCCCTGGTCAGATTCTCCTGGACTTGGTCGTCTGTCCACTACAATGTCTGTGTTCTCCCAGTGTTCATGTTTAGACTGAATTGTTCTCTGCTGCATGTGTGTGTGGTTTCTTTACAAAAACAAACATCAGCCAAATGACAACTATCATTTTCAGTGTTTTGGCTGTTTCTGTGTAAACAGACGTCATTTTCAAAATGTTGACATGTGAATGTGAATCATTTCTGAAACGAAAATGTAAAAACTATTTTTTCACTTGAAATGTTGTGTAAATGGGGCCTAAGGATCCTTGCTCAGGGGACCCACAGTAGTGACCTGTTGGCTGTGGGATTCAAACTAGCAAACTTATAAATTCTCTACAATTGGTAAAAATCACCCTACAAAAAAGCCCAACCTGCATTCACTAAACTCAGTAAGGGAAAGAAAATACAAGTGACCAGCTGAGAATTATTCCCGTGAACAACCATGCAATCACATTCTTGGTCTCACTTTTTAACACGCTGCCGTTTCCCAAAATTAAAGTTACTGTGAGTGAAAGTACCAGTGACTTACAGTAATTCCTACGCTGAACCAGCAGCTGGTTTATAGAAGTACAGAAATAGACAGTGAGCTAATTTGATCATTGAATTATAAATTTAACACGCCTCAGTAGTTTGTCCTGGGTTTGAGGGGGCGTAGCAATGCTGATGCGAGGAAAGCTGTCTGCCGGTACGGACGCCGTGCGAGGCAACAGTGTGGAACTGCAGGAGTAATTAGTGAATCGGGGGCCCCCAGCTCCCTGTGAAGTCCGGCCTTTGAAGGAGGGAGCTCAGACCGATCAGTGGCCCCCCTCTGATGTATGTTTGTGAATCTTTCAAGGGAGTGAGAGCTGCTAACGAGGCCTCATCTATTACCATTTGAGATGTAATTAGCGTCGTTGCAGGAATGGAGCGGCGCCAAGCAAGAGTGGCTCAATCTGGGCTCTGCGCGTCACAGTGTCCCACAAGGCTGCAACAGCAGGAGGATGAAGTGAGCAAGTGGAAGGAGACTCCCAAGAGAGGAGACAGGGCCTCAGTAGCTCTGACACACAGGCCAGCCAGACGCACAGCCGCCATGCTGGAGCAGATCACGACAACAGAGCTGGCACCAGCCAAGTCTTTGTTAGGAAAGAAAGGGGCCTCAAAAATAAACATATGCACTCGTTTCTCAGTCCCAGTCAATTTGCTGATGCGTCTGTTGTTGTCCTCACTATGTAACGTTTCTTAGTCTTGAAAGGTAAATTACTAAAGTAGTAGGATTATTTTCCTTGCAACATTTAAATATACAATATTTTGACCTTTGTGAGCTTGAGAATTAGTGTATCTATTCGTACTGAAGGATAAGCAATGACTCCAAGCTGTGGTCAATCTTTGGGTGGCGGGTCACTGAGGGTCAGGTCAGGTGTGATTCTGCTCTGTGAACTGTTTCAGTCCACCTTTAACCCCGGAGGGTTTATTTGACTGGGCCCGCCAGTGTCTGAACGGGCCAGCAAGGTCACCAATGTTTCCATTGAACATTAGCGGTTATTTAGTGGAGGATAATTAGCTATTAGTCCCCATTATGACTCACTCAACGAACTTAAAACAAATCATAAAATGAAGGCATTAAATCTTGCACGCTGGTCACTCCTTCTACACAGACCTCTTTATTCTCAAGTCTTCTGCGGAAACGCACATATTGGAGATGACAAAGAGTCAATGACAGCTTGTGAAAACAGGAGTGGGAAGTGATGATGCTGTGCAGTAGAGGATGTTTTCAGGCCAACACATTTTTGTCGGATCTCCTGCATTTGCCCACTGCCTTCAAGCCACTCTGGCTGCTGATCTTCAGCATGTAACATGGAAACACTGGATCCATAGGGGCTGGAGGACCTTCCACCCATTCCCTGCCCCAACCCCACTATTAATGGCATGGAACCAGCGTCTGTCCAATCCCTTTGTGGCCACATGGTAAAATACAAGCTCTGAATCAAAGCAGCATTTATGGACAACCGCAATTAAAGTGACTAAATCTGCAAGGGCACCCAGACCTTGTATAAAATGGAGAATCACGATGCAGAGCAGAGACCTGAGGATTGCAATATCTCACTGTGTCGTTGATGTCAGCAGCAGTGACAGATGCACAGAAACATCAGGCCAAACACCTGGCCTTGTTCCCATCAATCTCCGCAAACAAAATTGAGGTGGATATGAAGAGAGAAGAAGAAAGAGATAGAGTAATATTATTACAGAGCATGTAAAGGGGGTGGTAAAATAATAAATAGGTAAACAAACAGTAAAGCAGAAGTTGAAAAGGCTTTTAAACATTTAAGCGCAGTGGCGGGAAATGCCGCCAGATGACCTGTAATGGGAGCGAGGCTGAAGCGGAGGAGTGGTAAAAGCCTGATAAAATAAGAGACTGTAACCTCACTCCACTTAGCCATCAGACAAAGAGATGCTTTAGGGAGTGCATGAGCAATATCATGAAAGTCCCAGCATGCTGTGTGTCAGCAGGTGTTTTAAGCCCCCCCCGTCTGCTCCTCAGTACAATACAATGATGTACTGGAAGGAAAAGCTCTGATGGATATGATTGACAGAAAGGAATGGGTTTGAAGCAGATAAAGCAGTTATCTATAGATAAGACTTTGTACATTAGAGGGTGAGAACATAAAGGGTGAGAAAATCACTTAAGTACAGCGTGTGGATGATGACAGTAATAATCACCGTGCATTATAATTACACAGTAGTGATAAAACGCGGCGGTTCTGAGGCTAACCTGGAGATTCATGTGCCAACAAACACAAACAGATTAATTAAGTTACATACACTTGTGTACCCACGGATTTTCCTGAAACAATGACAAAATCAGAAAATGAAAAAAATGAACTGAGAAAAAGGACAGTCCACACACTGTCCTGCAATCACAGGAACTAGCCAGTTTCAAAGTTGGTGCCAACTAGAGGTATTTTGAAAGAACAGAGAGATAGCGCTTGTCTCGTTTAATAGGTGTGTGACTTTGAGCATGTGGTCCCATGCTGTGGCTTCATACCTTTTTTGACACAGAGTAAGGCTGTCTGTAGGTCAATGTGCTTTTGACAGTGTGTCAGTGAGTGTCAAACATTAAATGCCTCAAAATGGGCCTCCACTAAAAGTGCCTTGGGACCAAACTGCTCACCATGCTTCCGTCTCGGTGGTGACAGTCCACACACTGGGGGAGAGACGGTCTAATTTCACTGTGGGCTGACGTCCATTCAACTTGAGTGATGAGGGAGCAGGACCCCGTGCGCACACACGCACGCACACGCACACACACACGCACACACACACACAAGGTGTGTATAAATACTAAAACAGTAAACTCAAAACAAGGTTGCTTGTGTTGACAGGCCCATTATCTGGCCTCTGACAGCCATTTCAGTCTTGTTTCACACTCTCCAATTCCAGGGGAAGACGCTGGCCTGCAGAGCCCTACTGTACGCTTCAGTGCACTGCAGCCACTCCAAAGCCGTCGTTATCCCATGTGCATGTCCTCTGCTTGCACCCAATTCTCGGTCTTCATTGTCATGCTGAAAACAAAAGTGCCTCATGGTAATAGGCTGCCATGCCACCAACCATCAGGCGCATCTCAAGGTAAAGGTTGATGAGAATATGCATGGACCTCTCAGGGAAAGTTAGAGGCAGCGAGTGAGACATGACCAGAGACGTGGGGCCCTTTGGGGTTAGAGAGGCCTCCACTGCGATAGTCCCTGATGAAGACAAATGGATTGGCCCAATATGGCCTCCCTGTGGCAAGCTATCATCTATAGGAACAGGGGGGTCTGGGATGGCTGGCTGGATGATGGACTTTCAGCCTAATTGGTGACCTGCAGGGTTAGAGACGAGTTGGGTAGGCCTCTCCGCTGACTGAGTGGCACGAGTGTCGATCTATCCCAAGCAGGGGTCAGAGATCAAGTGATGTGTGCAAGGAGCAAGGAGAGGGAAATGGAGAGGGTTGCATTTTCTTTTTGCTGCACTTGGAAGAGAATTGTACCAAAAGGACTCCAGAAAAGCAAAACTTCTGTCATATTTCTCAAAAGAGCTGAAAGAACAGAAATCTTTATTTGCGCATGGTCAGCTCAGGATCAGTAGCGATATACTGCACTGAAAGTTGAAGTGAAGAAATTGTGTTTAATGCTAATCCATGCCGGGATTTGAAAATTACCCTCTGTGCTCACTTCTTTTGGAGAAGTGGGGAGGAAACGATCACACGCCTGAATTAATATGTAATTATACCACTCAGATGCTCTTAGCTGTATCTACCACTGAGCAAACATGGGCAGCACAAAGGAAAAGAGCAACCGGCTGAGGTACAATGCACCGCAAAGCCATCAAGATTAACACAATACATCTTCACATGGAAGCACACATGGCCACATATACACATGCATGCTTAGAACACTAGCTGTTAATTTCACATGCACAAGCACACCGGCTATGCTTTAGCAAAATGTCCAGAGAGAGTGATGCTTCACAGAAACACACAGTCAGGCATCCTATATAAGAATAATGTGCAGCTTGGCCTTAATGGCCAGCACGAAGACTGACAATGATCCCGTGGAGAGGAATGTCAACATCTCTTTCCTGATGTACTGAAGTGACACAACAGTGGGTGTGAGTTTCAATAGCTCCAGTGTACAGGCTGCCACTGGAGAGTTTCTTCTATTGAGACAGAAAACTGCAGTGACACTGTGTGTGAGGGGGCTTTTACCAGTGACTGACAAAGCTAATCACACTGGCTTCTGATTGGGGAAGAATGGGAAAGAGATAGCCATTTAGGGAATCCATGTGAAAAATGGTTTCAAACCCTGTTATTTGCTACCAAGGCAACAGATGGAAACACATTTATTGTCGTGTCTCACTATGGACAAAAATAACGGCTGTCCAAGGACCATCTATGGTAATGAATAACAAAACCTTGCAGACAACACCTGACAAAGCTAATAAATACTTTCCTTTTGGAAAATAACTCCTTTGGCAGTCAATGCAAGAATAAAGAGGGTCCAAATTGATAATCAAAGCAATGGATTTTGCAATGTGTTGACATATTGCAACATAATACAACAATATTGTTGGTATCAGATTTTCAGTGGCCATGAGAGAAATGCTTGATATACGTAATTGATTGAGCATTGTCACATCGCTTTTACTTGAAATTATTTTGTTCAGTTAAATGAAAACTGCTCTTGTTTCATATATTGCTCTTGTCAACTGAAAACTGAAAATGATGAAGGCAGAACTAACAAATAGGCTACAACAGGTTTCAGTCTGCTCCGAGAGGAGGCACAAAGCAGAACTGCGTTCACTTAGGGAGACAAAGAAACAAATGCAAACGGAGAAGGACAACAAAACCGCGTGAATCAAAAAGGCTTTGGGGGCTTTATCTGGCTGCACCATGTGGGAATGATAATGACCATCTTGGCTCCAAAAGGACAACCATTCATCTTAACCCTGGTCTGCTTGGCAAAACTCATAATCCCTATAACACCCACGACCCACCACTAGACAGACAGCAGGGGGAAAAAAATGGTACTTTGAAGGCAGGGGATAAGACAAAACAATACCCATTGCTCCCAGTTCTCTTTAGACTCAGCGTGATTGTTTAACATTCCCTGGAATACCCTCCATCTGCTCGTCGGCATTAATTCCTTCTTTTTACCAAATCTTCACCTTTACACCGCTGAGATTATGTCACTCCCTCTGCCTCTTGTCTACACCCCTCCCTCTCTTTTACTCTCTTCACTGGCCCTTCAATCAGACTAATACCTATTCCCTGGTGATGAATTATTTTATTCACCCTCCTTTCTTTTATTCCCTGGTTCTGAAGCCACACTAGTATCAAGTGCTCTGTTCTCTTTAAACATCCTCCATCCATCATAGCGGGAAACCTGTTCTGAGAAGCCCCATGCTCCGACTGTCCTCCTCTCCAATCCAGCCTCCCTTTTCCTCCCTTAAACTAGCCATCATGATGAACGATGAAGGAGCTGAAATGGGTCCATTTCCGCCCTTGAATCCTGACCCCCTCCCCACTTAGCCCAGGTGACATTACTAAATACTGCCGTCTCGAGGGGAGTGAATCTTCTCTCAATTCATTTTAGAGATGAGTTGCCCTCCCTTGTTTTGCTCATGCAGTGTAATCCCCCTGTGCGAGTGTCTATTATTTTCCATGTGTACAACACACACGGCTTGTGTAAAAGGTTTCATGAGCCTAAACAATACAAACAAATTCAATTCCTCAATAGACCACAGTTCCCATCCTTCACGTCCTTAAAATGTTGCGATGAAACTGTAATATTTGTGCAAATAAAAGAGTGTGAGTCCGTGAACCAGGATTGGTTCACCTGAGAGAGTCAATCTCTGCTCTTCCGAAAGACAATACAGTAACTGAACATTCATCCTCCAAGTATCTAATTCATCAAAGAGGAACAAATGCACAATCCCAATTACACCATAATCCACAGAAAGTCACCAAGTGGGAAACACTTAAAAAAAAACAACTTACAACTTGAAAGAAGAAGAGAGAGGCGCCAGCAGTGATTGACAGCCCCAAATAAAAAGGCAGTAAAACCGCAGAGAACAACATAAAGACTGAAACAGTACTAACTGCGTGGTAAATCTGATTAAGCGTCAGAGCGAGGATGGCAAGCGGGGCTAAGTGACTCAATGGATGAGTAAGTGAATAAATAAAGGAGAGAAGATTGCGGTGGCCGCCTGCCACAGCGCCACGTTATTTAAGCAGTCTTGTGTGTACACAAGCCAGGTTGCTACGGGCTGAGTTTCCACACTCGGCGCAATTACTCTGGCTGCGTTCTGTGTCGGTGAGCTAATTAGACGTGAGCTTGGGACTGGTAGAGTGGAAGATGAGGAGAGTCGCTCGGGACGGCGATGGAGGCGATAGCTTCTGTTTTTCACCTGGAGCACCTCCCACACCAAGGGAAATGGCTCCCTGTTTACACCGCAGACTATAAACCAGAAATGGCCCCAAAAGGAGACGGAGTAAATGTGGCGAGGAAAATGGCTGAGCGGCGGCTGTTACGGCGGCTGTGCTAGCTTCCCGTGTCACCGTCTTCCTCTCGGGTGTGCACAGAGTCGCATGCCTGTCCCAATCTCGTGCCACCAGAAAACACCCAGCTGCCCGCTCTCTGCCCCCCGTGCTCAGCCCACCAAGCCTCCTCCCACCTCCTCTGGAGTAACCCAATAACGCTGTGTGTACTTAAACAGCGGTGTTGGCAGGCCTCCTCCAGTCTCAATCTTTTCTCACTGCCAACAAACACACAGAGCTCTCTTTCAACGGTCCTCAACCGGACTCAGCTCCTTCTGAGAGTCCCTGTTTAAACAAACACTCCTCGGCTCGCTGCGATGTGTCTTTAAGAGAGGAAAGAAAATAACTGATGATTGTGCTCCTCTCTCGAGGCATTATTAGGCAATATGTTACAATTAATTGAATTGTAGTCTTGTTGGTACATGAGGGTTCTTGGCTACTGAGCTTACTCATTAGCCACGCAGACTCTGGACCTAACCTAATGAACAATTATAATGCTCTCCGGTTGAAATGTGTTACGGAGATGAAACCTGATGGCCTCTGCTGGTAATTGGGCTCCCTTCCACTCATTAAGGGAGGAAAGCAATAAAAAAGCAATAACACTCTCAAAGTGCCATCAGAGGAGGAATGTGGCACTTTCTTTTTGACAATTCATCAGGAGAGAAGCCCTGCCTATTAGCTGAACGAGAGCCCAGGGCCAAATAAACATCTCCCACTCTGCATAGACTGTTTGATGGGTAAACAGTCTTTGATGTGCTCACTGCCAGATACTGACATCCTATGTGGACAAGACCACCGGGGCAAAAGAAATCCGAGCATAGTTAACTATTACAGAAGTGTGGCAATTCAAGGTCTCCAGTGTTTGTTCGGTTTGCTGGTTCCTCTGTGTGCTCTAACCTCCCTGCAGGTTAAACTCTGTAAACATCATGTGGAAGTATGCAGAGTCTGTCTGAATACGGGGTTAAATATGTGGGTCAGGGCATGATTACACTTCTCTTCATGAAAACGAGAAATACAGTCCGTGCACACAACTGTGTGTTTCAACTGTTACATTTTCTGCCAAGTTCTGCACACGGGGACTTGCAGCGCCATTTATCACCCAATTTCTCACAACAGTGCTGCTCGTTGTAATTTGTTTTCTGAGCGACTGACATGAGGAAGTTGTCTCGCACCAGAATATTGAAATAAACAATTACATCTGACTGGCTCAGGCAACAATGCCAGGAATGTTACTCCCCACATTGGGTGTTTCAGCATGCCTCCTTTCGCTAAGCCTGTGGCTTTCAGACGGCGAAGGCAGAGGATATAAGCCAAGAGTGACACACAAGTCATCCCCAGGTCTCATTCCTCCAGAGTTTTCTGTCTGGTCTTGACAGGGTTAGCTAGCAGGCAGTTCAGAGTTCCACCACAACTTGGCTGGGGAGATAAAACCTGTCTAAATCTTATACCCTCTCCTGCCCTCTCCATCCGCCAAGTCGGAGAGAGTTGAAGAATCAAAGATACAGGAAACAGGCAGTGTAGGTTTGGGAATTCCAAACTACTTTTGGAAAGTTTTCACTTTTTTTTCCTCCAGTAAAACCAGCAGAGTCTTGGCAGAGATGACAAACAAGTATATGGTTGAGCTGCTATATGTCATCTCGAAAGGAAACTTTTCAAGCAACAAGTAGTGTGGTGTGACACAGAGAAGCAATGAAAAACAGCCTGAGAATGCTGAAAAGCTCAAAACATAGTCTCTTATAGATATGCACCTGTGCGCTGCATAAACAGAATGACAATAAATCCACAGAATCACATCAGCATATTGTGCATTTTCAGTGCAAGAAAATATGTTTGTGAGGTCCTTAATGTTAACCTTTTTAACAATACATGGACAAAAAATACTACCGTATATGTTATTACCACATGACCGACAACGGTAGCAGGACTATAGGTTTGTGCAGATACCCCTCATTGGTCTTCTTTGGCTGCTAATGTAGAGTTTAAAAAACATGCAAATTAAGTCAGGAACAAATTTCCAAATAAAGTACCTGCAGTGTTAATTTAAGTATGACATGTTCATAAAAAAATAGAAGACGAGATGTTTAGACTTCAGAGCTGTTGATTTAGTTTCTTTAGAGAAGTTTGACTTCACTATACACGAGGCTCCAGTTTAACATTTATAAAAAGAATAACATCACAGCAAAGCTCTGGAATGGATTCAGTAAAAACGAGAATATTTGCCATAGAGCCCATCCAACTCAGCTCAAACAGAGTGAAAGTGTGTTGCCATAAATGTTTCCCAGTCCCGCATGTAACATGTTACAAAGCTGCCACAAAGACAAGCGCATGCAGAGACGATTCAGGCTGGAGGAATCTCTGCTGGCACATTTAGAAGGCCTCAGTGAGATTCAGTATGTCAGTCTGTCCAAAAAAAGAGGAGAGGGCCATTAAAGATGTTCTCGGTTCTCCAAACAACCACCACTGCCTTCTCCAATAATCACAACACAACAGATGAAACATGCCATGTTTATGGATAGTCATTTCCTCTTCTCTTTTTCTCACTTGCTCTGCTTATGTCATCAAGTGCCTCTGGAGAGAAGTCCCTTTTCTTTTCTTTTCTTTCTTTTTTTAAATTTGGTTGAGTAATTGCATCTTTGGGTGCTTTCCACTGTATAGTCAACATTTATTGTCAACAAGCATTCCTGAAACTGACAGTGAGTCACTGTTCATGTCAAACACACCTCAGCTGGGCTGTCAGTGCGGTTTTAAATTGAAATGAAGGAGAAATGTCTCCTGACTCATCAGCTCCAGAAACAAGCTGCTGTATTTTTTTTTTACCACCAATCTGTTCTGGATTGAGACACTTAAATGAGCTTTGGTGCTGCCTGGTGAGTTTAAACCACCTGCTCTGAACCACCTGCCTCAGATAGAAGACTTTCTTTAACTACAACAGGATCCGAGTGAACCTCAATAATGTCATATTGCCTCGACCACAGCAGAAGTCCAGAGAGACGTGAACTGCACACACGACAATGCACTCCCTGTCTTTGTGCTTTGTTTGCTTCCTCTTTGAAAACCACCAGAACAAGGGTTGCTCTCACTTGCTGCTGTTTGACTGAGGTCCAAGCAGATGAAGTCTGTCTGGATCACCTCCTGCTCCCTCCCCAACAGTGACCCTGGAGAGATAACGCCGAGCTCGCCGGAATGCTGCTTGTTGTGAAGAAATGAAGATATAGCTGCAGGAAGGAGTGTGATGCTCAACATGTGGTGAAGACAAGGAAGACCCTTATTGGACTTTCTACAAACGGCTGGAGTGAAATCACACTGTGAGTGTGAGGGAGGAGAAGGGACACCAACTGTTGATTCGTACAGTTGAGGAGAAAACACAAAGGGTTTGCTTGATAAAAACCTGCTGAAGCTGTGTGAAATATGAGGGTGCATCAGTAGAGAACGTTGTTCTGTGGGAGTGACGCATGTTTTATAGCTGTACAGGGGTGGTGACCCTCACCGTGGCCTGTTTGGGTCCACGGATCTGAGGCTGAGCCAGCTGTGGAGTGGGACCGCAGATGAAAGCTTAACGGCCCTCCAAAGGACCATACACGTGCACTCTGCTGGTGGAGGTACACGTGCACTCTACTGGTGGAGGTACACGTGCACTCTACTGGTGGAGATACACGTGCACTCTGCTGGTGGAGGTACACGTGCACTCTGCTGGTGGAGATACACGTGCACTCTACTGGTGGAGGTACACGTGCACTCTACTGGTGGAGGTACACGTGCACTCTACTGGTGGAGATACACGTGCACTCTGCTGGTGGAGGTACACGTGCACTCTGCTGGTGGAGGTACTCTGCTGGTGGAGGTACACGTGCACTCTGCTGGTGGAGGTACACGTGCACGAGGCAGGGCTCCATTCGGAACTCACGACAGCTCCTCAAAGTCCTCAGCTGTTCCTCACTCTGGGAGGCCATCTGGTAGCAAGCAACCCAGAGGAAGGAGCGAACACACACACGCACACGCACGCACACGCACACGCACGCACGCACGCACGCACGCACGCACGCACGCACACACACACACGTACAAGTGCATCGTTCCACATAACCTCACACCACATCCGCTCCAGTTTCTCCTGTGCGGTTTTAATTTAAGCCAATTAAGCCTATTTTCTAGATTTTATTTTCTCTTCAGTGTCCCACTCTCACTCCCTCAACACTCAACCAGCATCCCAGCTGGGCTTAAACACACACAGACGGGTCCTCAGAACAAATATTAACTGTTTAGCCTGGGAGGATTGGGTAGGATTCTTGTTTGAGTGTGTAATTTAGGGGCACATGACCATATGTTGGAAATCCTGTTAAAGGCATTAGTTCTAAATCTACTCATTGCACTGTGAAGGCTGTCACCGTCTCTCACGATCTCGATCAACTATTAAGGCACTTCTGTTTAAGTTCTGTTTATGCCAATGAAAGGACAATAATTGAATACCCTATACTGTGTTGACATGAAAACATAAAGTATAACACAAACAAACAGAGAAAATTGAGTGAACCCCACGCAGCAGCAGTTGTGGGTCTGACAGGAACTAGCAGTGACCCGGGGTTACAGTGGGAACTCAGCCTGAAACTGCTATCAAATTGCACACCCCACTTCCACATGCCCTCTCCGCCTCCCCTCCACCCCCCAGCTTTCTGTCTGACATCTGCTAATCCCTAGACCTCTGACCCCAGGAAATTTACTCTCTCAACCTTGACCATTTTCCTCCTTTTTTCCTCCTCTTTATGCCTGGAGAATCACCATTACCCATTATCATTCCATTGTCTGATGCCAAGAAAAACAATTTAAATTCCCATGAACTCACATCCACTTGCAGGCTCCAGACTGTGGGGGTGTTATATTGGGATGTTGTGTCAGTGGTGTGATAGTCAAGCTGTGTGATTTCGACCAAGCACAATAATTCACTACCTATCGGGCCTTTGGTTGACCAGAACATCCTTATTTATTTCGGATTTTAGGATTGTCAGACATCCCCCACATTTTCAGCATATATTTGGAGAAATTACATTTTGCTCAATACTTACAAACACCTAGACTTTTCACGTGAGTTTTTAGAAGAATCTAAATGTTGCTCACTGTAAGTCTTGCATTTGACTTAGCTGGAAGTCTGTGTGATGTGGAAAAGAGAATAAAATACCTAGATATTTCTGTGAATTCTTTCTCACTATATTGTACACATTTAAGAATTTTGCCTACCTCCTTTGGTTGTGAAGTCAAACACACAATTCAAAACAACAACAAAAAAAAGAACAAGAGATTTACATTGAGCTGTTGAAGTGTAAAGATTAGATGTTCATCAATGTATAAGATGCCAAAGGCATTAAGTGAGGAGGTGATTTTCATCTGGGAGGTATGCATCTCGAAGGAAATACAGAGAACCAAAACGTTACAAATCAGGATGCTTTAGAAACGTCTGCAGATGTGGTTTTATTATATACAGATATAAATATGACACCCCAGTGACGTCAAACAGAAGAATATTTGAAAAGACACATTTTTTCTTTGTGTGCTGTTTTCAAATAAAATGTGAAAAATCTATTGAAGACACATTCATTGTGCATAACTCACAGATTTGGCTGAAGACTGGCTAAAGATGTGGATAAGACTTTGAAAACTCCCAGCTTATGATTCATTTGAACGACTCTTACTAATCCCTCCCAACATCCCCACTAAAATATAATCTGCCGAGAACAGAGAAACATCAGGATACTCCTGCAGGAGGTCTGTCGTGGTGTTGCAGCCTGGCACCCGTTCAACTGTGTGAACTATGACCCCAGGGCCTTCATGCATACAAGCTACTGTTCCTGACCGCCCCGGGATCCTGGCACCACATGGCACCCTCCCACATTTATTATTCATCTCCTTCATTACCCTACACAGCTATTTACCTTCACAGGGTGCGCTGTTGCTGTGACCCTGAGGTGAGCATTATGCCGCTCGGCTAACAAAAGAGGGATCAGGAAGATGAAAAGGGAACTGCGCCGCCCCAATCTCATTTCATGCATCTCCTCTCTCTGCCTCTCTGAGAACCGAGGACTGCAGTGAATAGAACCTGCAGACTGAAGTCAAGTGCCACGAGGAAGTGGATTTGTGTGGAAATTGCCAAGAGGACACTAACCTCATCTTTCTTAGGTCAGAATGCTTACAGCTTAGAGAAGCTCGGTCAATCCTAAGTAAGGATAGCCAATCAATTCTAATAGCCCCCAGGGTAGTCGCCATCCCAGGACCCCTTGCAAGTGCTGTGCAGCCGCTTCCCGAGCCTGCGAGCAGGCGGCTTACGTATTAGGCTGAGCTCAGCTAATTGCTTGAGATACGACCCTGTGCGGTTTGAGAGAGTTTCTGATGGGGTACTTGTTGTGGTTGCTGAGATATTCTTTGGCTCATAAACTGAAGATTGGTCTCACAATGGGAAGGTATGAAGCTCAACTTTCCTTCGGGAATAAGAAGCTATGATCCCTCCATTAGCAACATAGGGGGAGGTAGAGATGGATCCTCTGGACGTGTGTGTCAGTCAAGAATATTGAGGAGCAGTGACACGTGTTTCTGCACAACAGGACTTTGCAATTAGAGCTCATCTCTCTTCATAAATGGATGGAAACAAATTCAAATATATTTTTTCGGAATCTGAAAATGACAGGCTTCAAAAGAAATATGATGCCTCATAATCACATTGATTTTTTTTCATCTTGATTATTTTTCCTCTTTTCTCATAACCCAGTGAACTGTGGTGTGCATGTTTATTTTGGACATAATAATTCAATGCGAGGACTGGTGCAGCCTCATAATGACTTCCTTTTTCTTTGCTGTTATTTCTGTGCCACTGGCCTGTGCCAGGACGCTACAAGGCTTGGGTGACCACAGAGGAGTAACTCTGGTCTGCTTGTGGTTCTTGGAAAATGTCCTGGGTCCCAAGCCGGGATCCATTTCAAATCCAATCCTCGCTTTTCTCCTCTCCACCCATCATTTCACTGGGGCAACAGATTGGCCCCACAATGGGGTGGAAAGACACTCTCTCCCATTTCCGTTGCATGGAAATTATGTACACTGGGTCACATTGTACTCTGTGCAATCATTACAGTTTTCACAATGAAGAAACAGGCCGAAGCCCAAATATATGTACACATGTCCATGTAGTGTATATGACTCTCTATGCATCATATCTGAGCTGATCATTAACAGACATGTCCCGAAAACAGTCCAGTTCATCTCAGAATGATCAAAGCTTCTCTGCTGTGGTCAAAACTCCGCCAGAATCAGAGTGCAACCCACAAAGTGGGATGTTTATTATTAAGTGAACAACACAGACCAACAGGGAGCAAATAACTACTCAAAATGAAAAATAAGAAAACTTGATTGCTAAGAAAACGTTACGAATTGGACATATTATATTCCATCCCAGGAGTTTGTGTCAGGAGCCAAGCAATCAAGGACAATGACTGGAGGAGCTCATTCCTAGCCACACACAGAATGAATATATATATATATATGTATCTGCCATTCTCATCTTACAATATGAGAATGTATTTATCATGATAACACGGTCTAAATGCCTGCAGCTACGTAAAAGGTCAGAGGTGATGAAAATGCATAAGCATGAGAACGAGTCGCCAATAATTGGCAGAATACACATTACAGCAGAGGCTGTCAATACGTACACACGGTCAATAGATTGATGTATGCTAGAAGTGACATTGACTGGTGCAGAGGCAGCTGGATGAAGAGCGGTGGGTAATAAAAAGCAACCACGGCAGCGTACACGTCTCCCTGGAAAACTGCTTCTATCACCCCTCCATCCAGCTGTAAGAGGCCAACATAATCTCACACAGATAATTACAGATTAGACGTGCTCCAATTTAGACTTTTAAGGATGATATCATCGTGGATCATTAAAGAAGGATTTTTACATCACTCATATGAAAAACAGGCCGGATGCTCTTTCCGAAAGGTAAAACTATAATACATGTTTAATGAACTTTATCATGCAGACTTGAAGTTAGTTTGACCACTTATGAAGTTGTTGCTTTATACATATCTCGAGAAGAAAACATGATGTGGGAATTATGTGACTTAAATTTTAAATAAATTGGTTGTACCAAACATTGGAATGTTCTTGAAGTTTGTTTCAGTTAAAGAGCACCGAGTAAACATTTCTAATGTGTTGCATTGTTTGTTTGCTATCAGCTGTCGTCTTTACCGACTTTATGGTTGTAGTTATTTGTATCACATCAATCAAATGTTATATATCATCTCAATCATTCTTTTTCCTAGTCGCCAGTTTGGTTTACTCTCAAGTACTTCACACTTCCTGCAAAAAGGAAAGAAAAAGCACTTTGGTGTTGGCGATAAACCTCAAAATGCTGTGATAAAGTAGGAGTCCGTGCTAAAGCCGTTCAATTAACTCCCCAGCCTCCGACAGGGTGCACAAGTTTCGCAGACCATCAAGGACAGATGAAACCCTCAACGTGTAGTCACACTGGCTGCAATTACACACTCGTCTGCCCTCCCGGCCCCACCCACGCATGCTTGGGGGGTCATTACCTCCACCCTCACCATCAGGCTGCTGGCATCCAGTTGGCCGTGAGCTGTGGTGCCTACATGTGGTGCAATTGAGGGAAGAAGCCATGTGCACTTTGTGAAGCTAAAGCGGCATCATGTAACACCGCAGCAGAACTGTTCCAGCAGTTCTGCCGGCTGGAAGGCCAATTAGATTAGAGGAGGGGTAAAAACTGTGGTTACAAGATGTCCCAATTCACTCAACATCTGCTGGAAGAATATTTGGCTGTACATGGTAAACTTCACCAGCAGACGAGCAATGCCTAATCCATAACAACGCTACTACATACGATATAAATAGTGGATAAACTGACTCGTAATAATGCCTGCTGAGAGCGCTGGCTAAAAATATCCAGCATGAAACAGTGAGAAAACAGGGCACAACACCCCACCATTCACGGCTTGGCTTTTCTGCAGCTGAACCTTTTCTTTGGCTCCAGAGAGGAACTCCAGCTGCGTCTTGTGCCACCATATGCATGAAAAGGGCCCATCAAAGAACATATTTCTTTCATTCCAGGCAATTTCCCTAATCCCTGATGAGCTGCAGGGGAGAGGAAAACATTATGGATGTGGGTTAGCAGGTGGTGGAGAAGGGATTTTGGTTGGGAGTGCATGGGTGTGCGTGTTGCAGTGTGTGCATGTGTAGGAACATGACAATCTGAATACATTTGCATCATTGTGAAGCCTTGTTTAATGACTGAACCTATTTATTTTCTATTTGTGTTGATGCGGAGTGTCGGTGCGTGTGTGTTTATGTGTGGAAATCAGGATATTAGCATGACAGACACAGGCCGCCGCCCCCCAGGAGAGGGGACCGAGGAGCCTTGAAGTAGTTTGCGGGGATTAGTTCACCCAATCTTCTACTAATCGCCGATAAGTTCTTTCCACTGGTGAGTCTTGCTGAAGATCCCACTCTCTGAAGAATCCTCTCACTTTAGCCTCAATTGACAAAGGCAGTGAAGGAAAAATACTAAGCTGTGTGCTTCCCTTTTCAAACAAACTTTAAAATCCACACTCGAACACCATTGTTTCTCCTACACATACTACAGCAGGTGAGGGTCCACTGACTAGTGGCTGTTCGCTCATATTTCAGGTCAGGGCATAGCAGGGGGGGGGAATGCCCTCCAGAAAGCAGTCAGTCCAATTTCCCCGTGTCACCAGCAGCTACGTCCTGACAGCTCTGAGACGTGGGTTGCAATAACGAGGAACAGCAGCAGCCCTCCATGTCAGCATTTTCCTCTCTGACAAAGTTCTCGGTTGTGGAAGGAGGCTGCGGGGAAGAAGCCCGGGTGTCAGGGGCGCACTTGTTACCATTTAATTGTGTCATTGCGGGGGCATAATGTCAACTGCATGGGCAGATTTTTTTTTGGTTGTTTAATGGTGAATTTTTTGGAAAGCTGGATGCCTTTTTTCCCCATTCCTCTATTAACGCAGGGACCGAGTGTGCCGTTCCTCACAGCCTCCGTGCTTCACATTCACACGTGGACGCTGCCCAGTCGAGTGCTGTTTGTCAGAGAAACACTCCACAGCTGGGGAGTTACATCCTCTCCTGCAACAGTGGTTGCTACAAATCACTCGGTTCCTTTCTTTTCCTGTTATGTTTCTAGAAATAAAAAAAGAAAAGAGCTCTCTGTTTCATACTGACTTCTGAACCATGTTTTCAATGTCATGTGGTTTTGAGATGTTAAACACCTACATCTGCTGGGTCATTTGGAGAACTGATGAAAAGGTGTGTGTGTGTGTGTGTGTGTGTGTGTGTGTGTGTGTGTGTGTGTGTGTGTGTGTGTGTGTGTGTGTGTGTGTGTGTGTGTGTGTGTGTGTGTGTGTGTGTGTGTGTGTGTGTGTGTGTGTGTGTGTGTGTGTGTGTGTGTGTGTGTGTGTAGGGGGGTGGGGGGTGTTTGCTGTGGCTGAATTGAAGACACATTCAGCCAAAAATATTCAAGTGCTGTCCGACAACTGTTATTTTGCTCCCCACAAAAACAAAAGTTTTTACCTATTCTACATGTAAGAAAATCAAAAGTGGCCCTCCAAAAGAACCTGCTCTTCTATTCTACAATTGAACCGCTTGCGAAAAGGGAGTTTCCATTACTTCCTGGCAAAGGATCTTGGAACGGACAATAAATGGGGGGGGGAGGAGAAGCGGGAGTAAAAAAAAAACTGTGAAATCTGACTGGCTCACTTCCAAGTCTCCTATTCGTCTTTTTATCTGAACCCTGCCCTCACACTCTGCCTGGCCTCCTGCCAGACTGACTGTTTTATTATTCCTGCACTTTTTCTGCTTCTCTGCATACTCACTTCTTACTGTATTCTCTTTGGTTTTTGTCTAACACTCTTTTGTATGTTCTTTGGAGTACTTCTCTATTCCCTTTAATGATGATACAATGAAGCGGGATGCAGGTTATTTATATATATATATACACACACATACACACACACACACCACCTGCATCTGTGTGCATGTATATGACTATTTGAGCCAGAGCAACTGTGTATGTGGCGTTTTTCAAAAATACTAACACAACCATTAAATATGTGACAGGGAAGGTTAAACAAATTCTATCCAATTTGATGGATTGGTTCAATTTGCACTGCCTCAGTCTTCACTTGTATATGAGAAGCATTGTGTACGAGCAGGACAGCCGAGCAGCTGGGGGTGCTTAAGGAGCACTTTTTCACTCCCTGCCAGTTTCCCTCCACATCCACTATAGAGAAAGCCAATGATTTATGAAGCAAACAAATTTGTAAATGAGCATGCACCACTTCAACAAGCCACACCACAAACCTGCTGATGAGAAACAAAAAGAGCACAATGTGGCTGAGCGCAGCCTCCTGGATCAACACGTACGTACAGTACACACTTATGTCTTGAGGGATTTCTAAAGCCTCAATGTGTCATGTAATTCGCCATTATGAGGACGAAATTAATTCAAGCTTGGAACAAAAAAAACAGCCTGGCACAGGTGCAAAAGTACAATATTCACTAAATGCAGGTGTTCAATTAAAGAGATCATTTAAAAATGGGTCATTGAATCGTTCTAGTAGAATACTGAAAGAATGAGGTGATGATGATTAACTGAAAGTGTAATGTCTAACACAAACATCATCTTAAAGGGTGAATTATCATGCATATATTAGTTTCTATTTTATATATTTTGTCAAACGCATCATTTCGTGCTGGCTTTCCAGCAGGAGGGAGATGCGTGAGGAGAAGAAGATTGACTGGTGGGTAGTGGAGATTGATGGGGGGGTGAGGGTGGAGTGAGGTGGGGTGGCAAGAAAATCAGTTATTCTCTTGCCCTGAGGGGGCTAGATATGTGGAAGCAGCAGGGAATAGAGAGCAGGTGCATGGGAATTCAGAAATCATTGCATATGCATGACACTCAGACTTATACAGCAAGCTATGGCTCGCGGAAAAATAATGCTCAGTTGGGACACCAAGCAGTGGATATGAAGGATTGGAGTCAAAGCAAATTGCAGCCTTTTTGACCTCAGACTCGACTCCTCAAATTCACCCTGCCCTACACTCCAGCCTAACTGAGGGGTTCTTCAGGCCGACATCAAGGCGGAGTCCGCCCAAGCCCTCCCGAGTCGTCCCATGTCAACACTGGAACTAATGTGCTTGAACAAGACATCTAATGGTTCCTGTGAGTATCAAAGGCCTTCCCCCCGGAAAGGCCGCTTCTGACAGGGGGCCCCCTCGGCAACAACACGGGGAGACAACAGGATTGGGGGTCCGCCTGTGAATTTAGATCACAGTGCAATCACACAGGGAACACAATAGGCTCCTATCACGACAAGACCAACATGAGACCATAAAGACCCCACATTGAGATCAATGCAGTATATTGTACCAAGTGAAAGGTTTGCCTCAAGAAAAACAGCTGATACATACATTTTTAAAAGACGAGTATAATTTACTTGAACTTGTTTGTTTCCACTTCCTCGGGGAGCGGGTGCTCAACAGCATAGCTAATCTTGAGATATCAGGGTGACCGATAGTTAAAAATGTCTTCGCAAATTGCACAACTATCAAAAAGAAAAAAGCTAGGAAGCTGCTTCGTCTCACTAACAAGACTCTGAAATAACCTTTTATATCATGTTTGACATTTTTCAGATGGCACTGTGAACGTTCTGGCAATTTGGAGACTCAGATATTAAATCTGGTTACTCGCGGTAATCTCATTGCTTTGTTTGATGACTTGCAATATGACACCCATCCCCCTCATCCTCAGCCGCTGTGCAGAGCCCGGCTTCCCCCTGGAGGCCTCTCGCTCCTGCCCAGATTTGCCCTTGCTCTGACACCAGTTGCTAATGATCCCACTGTCACGGAGGGCCAGCAGCAACAGCCGAACGTTGAGACCCGTCTGTTGAGCGTCTTGTTGAGATTTATTTGCTTTTAGGACCGAACGGACATGATGAGGCCTCTTCTTCTGCGCAGTGATTAGTGGGATGCAACCTTTTTCTAACAGCTGCCAGACACGACTGTTGGAGTGAACGACTGTCTGACTGTCTCGTCGGAGACGTACATGTGCACCCAGATAAATACTTGATAAGAGAATGTCAAACAGTCACAGCCGTGTGTGACATGCTGTCAGTCTTCACTGATCGAGTGTCATGGCATTCCTGATTCATTGTTGTGCTTGATGAAGGTGAAGTCAAATTGACTGTCAACAGCTGGTTTGGGGAAGTGTAGCCGCAGTGTGAAGAGAGCAATCTGGCTGCTGCTACAGCGCAAGGGCAAACGTCAGGTTGAGGAGCAGGTGAGAACCCGCAGTTTGAACTTAAACATAAGAGGGAAGGAGAGGAGAGGTTGAGAGGTAACACAACAGGGTCGTTAATTAGTGTAGCACAAATGTCTTCATAATGAGGCCTAATCACCTGAGCATGGCAGCGACCATACGGCACTAGCCGAGCAGCCATACTGTCTGACTGGCCCACAGTGCAGCCAATACCGCAGGGGAGACAAAACAAGGTAGGGGAACCGAGAGGGGGGCGGACGTAAAGAATGCAAAATAGAAATGCTGAATAGTTTCTGTGAGTGAAATGCATGACAGCAGCCGGTCTGTGTAGAGTTTGCTTCTGCTCTCTGGTGACATAGTTAGGTGTTGTACCTTGGATTAGAGGCTGGTCTAATTGGCCCACTGGGCACGGTGGAAAAAAGGCTGAGAGGAGGGCTGCTGTGACAGCGATTTCTTCAGCAAATAAATCATCGAGTCCTTTCTTCAGTGAACTGCTACGTCTCCACACTTCTGTCATTAACGCCGAGCCCGCTCAGCTCAGGAGACGTGTTTACTGGCACTGATTTGATTATGGTTATTATACATGGAACCACTCTGCAGCGTCGCTGAATGTGGTACACAAATCTCCTGAGGTGGATGTTGCAGCATTCACAGCACTATATGGTGGGGGGGAAAAAAAAACAAAAAAAAAACATCAAATGAATTCAACTCTATAAAAATATACATTTATATTTACATCTAGGACATAAATATACAGTGCAGGGATAAGTAGCTTTTTTGTGTTTTCTGGTAAACACAATAATAGCAGTCATACAGGCTGCTGCTATTACTCCCACAGGTGCGTGTAGGAGTGTGTGTGTGTGTGTGTGTGTGTTGCCATAGTGAGGTGTGGTGAGCAAGTGTGAAACAGGGACATGAGGAAGCCTGCCAGCATCCATTCTGTCTGTCCCTGAAAAGTGGCTGTGGCAGGAGTGCGACCGCAGGGACGCGCCGAGTTTCTCTCATCCTCACACTGAAACCTCTCATCACTAAGGCCGATAGCTGAGCTTTACAGAGAACATCCCCACTCCCTGCCACTTACTGACTGCGGGATTATGTGACTGTGCCACCGACGGTCCGACGCATGGACGGCAAGGAGAGGGGTCAACACATTATGTCATCAGAGAAAAGCTGCCATGCACAGACGGAGACCGCCGTCCGCAACCCAGCACTTAGCAAAGAAGCATGCCGAGATTTAGATTGGATGGGTTCAAATTATACCCAAGAGCTGGCAGCTTAGTTAGAGGAAGGATTAAAATCTACTTCACATCAAGGGTTTTCTGGGTTGCAGCATCCACAAGAACATTCAAACATGCACGTGCAACGCACATTCAAAGACACACACGCACACTTACTTTAGTTATCCTCAACAGAATCAGTGCAGGACCAATGGCAAGCTGCCAACTACATAGAGACTAAAACCACCTAGTAAACCCACTAAAAACATTTGTAATCCAGGCCACATCAGGCCAGGATTCCTTGGGAGCCTTGTGGATGGTCGAGAGAGCAAATAAGTTGAGACGGACTGGTTGTCCTGACCACTGTTCAGCCACAGACATCAGTTTAGGCCAAGTTATAATACAATCTCAATGATCTGAGCGACAAACCAACCACAGAGGTAAATTATTGCAAAGCAGATCAGGTAATGAGAAGTGAAGGTAATGAAAGCTAAGCTAAGATAAGCTGCAAACACTCTGGTGGAGTCAAAATGCGAGCTTAATCTCCACAGAGTGCCAGATAGGGGTTAAAACACAGAGCGGCAAAGCCTGGTAAACATCTTTGGCTTTTTGCTAATCAGCCCCTGCTGCGTCCCACCGCCTCCCCGCTCCCTCCCCCTCTCCCGCTCGTCTCTCAGAGGGGCTGCCACTGCCTGCGCCACCATATTGTCATTAAAGACCACGGCATAGCCGGGGAGCAGAGGAAACCCCAGAGCCACATCTCGGCAGGCCGCCACTGCTCCACCGGGGACGGCACTCAGCTCCAGCTACAGCCTCAAACAAAGATCCAAACAAGCAGGCAGAATCACAGACGGACATGCAGACAAACATTATGTGCATCTTGAAAAGTGAAGAAAATGAATATTTTCTTTTGAGTTTTTTTTTTTTTTTTTTTTTAATATCTCTCCTGGGACACACTGTGGAGTGGATCAGTATTCTGATTAGCTCCATATAACACCTAAAACTAAATTATGTAGTTTTTTTTCCTTTTTTGGGGGGGGTGGGGGGGGGGGGGGGGTGGGACTCCAAAATGCTGACTTCAAGTCAGAATCCTTCCTGAAGGCTTTTTTCTTTTTGTTTTTTGGTTTTTTTTTTTTTTTTTTTTAGAACCAGACAGGCTGAAGATTAATTGATTCCAAGCTGAATAGTCCGCTAAAGAGAAGGGTTTAAGCAGCAATAGAACAGAGCCTCGTCTGCTTTAAACTATCAGTAGGATCTGTCTCCAGTGGATACTAAAAAAACTGGAGGCAGGGCCGTAAGACAGGGAGGACTATAATCATCTCCTGCATATGTGTGATGTGCAGGAGTGGGGAGATGGGGCGGCGGCAGTGTCTGGGTGGTCGAAAGGGGGGGGGGTGGAAGATACTCGGAGGCTGAATCCAAACGAGGGGGCTTGTCTGCTCACTGAAAGCGCCTATGTGTCTCCAGCAGATGGACTATTGTCTGAGTCCTGGGGAGTGGGTGCAGAGAGCTTTCCTAGTGCCCAGGGTGGCCCATCTTTTTTTTCATCCCATACTTCACCTCTATGTCTTCTCATCAGCCCCCTCCTTTGTTTCGGCCTGTTTTGTTTGCTGTTGTTTTGTGCCTCACTATGTATCTCACTTTTGTGAAGTTGAAAAAAAGAAGACAATTTTTTTTTTTTTTTAGGCGGGAGGTCATTTTTCTCAACGGGGGCTATTTCGTATTGTCTCAGGAACAAGTCTGAGGGCTCGGTTGTGACAGGAGAAGAATGCTGAGTCGAGCTGTTCCAGCCTGTTTGGTGGCTCTTCCTCCCTCAGGACCCAACGTAAAGACCACCACATAAATCACCAGCCACCCAAACAAGGAGGGAACAAAACAGCCGTCAGACAATACGGCTGATTACAGCAGGAACCATCATCCATGTGCGCCATCATCTCCCGTACACTTCTGACGATCTCAGCTATCTCGGAAAATCTACTACTGCTCTTCAACATCTAGAAGAAGGCAGGGAAGGAAGGGCAGCAGTTTCTTTTTTTAAAACTACACAGAAATGAGATGCTACTTCAGCCACATGTAACAGCCTCTGCTTAACTGTTAATCTGAAAAGTGTGTGTGCGTATGTGTGTGTGTGTGTGTGTTTGTGTATGTGTGTGTGTGTGTGTGTGTGTGTCCTATACTTTTCTCAGGGCATTATAGAGAAATCCGTCTTTCCTTAAGCCATATGGTAACGTTTTCCTGGCCTTCTGTGGTTTTCTGTCTTGCTCTGTTAGAGTCATTAATTACATCACTATTCTTCAGACAAGTATATCAGGATCATTCAGAGGGATCCCTCGCTGCACACAGAAACATTTCCAGGAACACCAACAACACGTATTAAGCTGTCCTTCAAACTCCCCTCCACAACTCTGAGTCAAACATCCCAAAATTGGCAAAACTTGGCAGGATGTTCTGACGCAATCACGCCGGGTAACCCCACAAAATCTCCGATACCAGAGAAGGAAAAGCTGTTTGAGGCTGGATGAGTGCAAAGTCACAGGGTCGGATAAGGTAGGTGGGTAGAATAATTACCCCAGGTCTCCCCATGTTACCCCGAAACAAACTCGACCAAGACCAGGAAAACCGTGAGGTTTACAGAAAAAAGGGCCTGGCCTTATTTATGACTCCCTATAAAAGCTGCAGTTAATTACAGTGTTTTAGACTTATAAATTACAGATTGTGCAGCTCCTGTTATAATTAGAGCCGTGGAGGTTGGGCCTGGCTTTGCTCTCCGGGTTAGGAGGTGGAGAGGACCTCGGAGGCCGGGCCGCTGGATGAGGCCGTCTCTCTCCTGATGTGGTAAAAGGCGGGGAGAGGATATATCTCTGAGCAGGGCCTGGCCGGCTGCATGTGGCGTTGCTGGACGGGTTTCTGCAAAGGGCTCTCTAAAGCTCATTCTCTTTGTGCCTTCCCAATGTGGGACCACCGTGGGGGTAGCTATACAGCAGAGTGCAGCAAAAACAAGACAAAAAAAAAAGATTCTTGAGAAAAATCAGAGTGTCTCGCCTTTTCACTGTGTGACATATCTGTGCTATTGATTGTCTCCCTGCGGCAGTTCAGTGAGGCAGAGCCGGACAGGCAGGTAGACAGTCGGATGCTAAAGAGGGTTAATCCTGGTCATCCCCTCACGCTCATTAGCTGAATTATCAATGGACTTAGCCGAGCCACGCTGCAACATGTGTGGACACAGAGCGGCTTCACTGTGTCATGGGAGATCTCTCAACAGCCGGGGCCATGCCCCCAGGATGTTCCTCAGGTCAGAGGTCAAGTCAATGGCCTGCATTAATGCACTGCATATTGCCAGCTCTATCAATACATGTGTTGAGAAGATTACAATGCAATGCTTATTCGTGACAAGAACGTTATCTCATTTTTATTGGAATATTCCAGTGTTTCTTGAGCTCATGTTTTCCTAGGCAAATACAATTTATGGCCGAAGGTAGTGGAGTCCATCTGGGGCAGAAGAGCCAGCAGGGAGGTCAGTCTTGCCATTTCTGGTTGGAACACATTTGCCTTGAGTGCCCCAGGTAGAGAAATAGGAGTGATGTTACACTCGCACCTCACACTAATGCCGAGTTGAGAACCTGAGAAAGTCCCTCAGGTGGAGGCGAGTGCACAGAAACTACTCAGGTCTACAGGGCATCTTTACAGGCTTAGTATAAGACTCCACTAATCCGTGGGATTCTGCCTTGTACAGAGTAAACATTAAAAAATAAGCTCACCCAAAAACTGAGGATTGCCAGCATCTGTTTAGAATCAATGAGGCACGACTGTTAACTGGTGATGAATTATAAAAGTCATCCTCAGTACTTGATTTCATCCATTTACATTTTTCAGTCCAAATCTAGTTTTTTTCCAGCATGAGGCAGTTAGAGTTGAATCCTGAATCAATAAACAGCATAATTTAACAGCAAGACGACACTGTGTGCCAAAGCCAAGAAGCTCGAGTCCTTGCTGAGTGTAACACGACTCTAATCAGCGGGCCTCTTCAGCACGGCAGAGACACCTCTTTCATGCGTCCACATCCTTTCTGCACGCAGGAATTCAGGATGGATGCTGTGAATTACAGATGAGGGCAATGTCACCAAAGACAGATGCCAGCTTCTGTCGCCTTGGACCCCCCTCCTGCTGACTGCATAGTGCGACCCCCAGCCCCTTCCCTTTTACCCGTCTCCAATTCTTCACCCCGGCCCCAGGCTACAGGCAGACCAGCTCTCATTAGGGGTGCTGACAGGCCCCGTCCTCACCCTGATCCCTCATCATTAGAGCATGTAAATCTCCCTGTCACACATACAGGTACACACATATGTAGAGACAAACGCACATATGGGGCTGGCAGTTATATCCGTCTGTGAAATAGGAGCCACTAACCCAAGGACCCGGGGAAAAGGTTTTGTTCATGCATATGATAAAGATGAATGAGGGCGAGTTTGTGACGGGATGTACAATTACAAGTCAGCTCAGCACCGTCCTGTGCGGGGCTGTGTTGATGTAAGTGCAAACAAAAGCTTTATTAATCAATGAACCGATGCCCTGTACTATAAACACTGTGCTGATTTAAAAAAAAAAAAATACTAAACAAGGGTGCACATAAAAACACACAGAGACAATAGAAGAGAAGCAGAGTGCATGTAAAGAGAGGAAACCAAGACAAAAGCAGTGAATCTGGAGGGCAAGCATCTGGTGGGTCCCAACTGGATTGGTGCACTACTGTTGCTGCATGTATAATTCAGACTAGCCCTCTCCTCTCCTCTCCTCTCCTCTCCTCTCCTCTCCTCTCTCCTTTCCTTTCCTCCAGCCATGTAAACAAGCCCAGACAGCATATGGAGGCAAGGATAGCGGGGAGGCGGAGAATAAGTGAGAGAGATGTAAAAGAAAGAAAAACAATAACAGGGAGAGAGAGATAAGATGCTACAAGAAGGATGAGACGCAGTGGAAACAGGCAGTAAGAAAGGGTAGCAGAGGCTAGAGATGCTAAAACAGAAAAGCAAAATGAATATTACAGATATTTCAGCCAGATCTCCAGGGACAACTCCAGTAGCTTTTTCCGAGAGCACTAAGGAGTGTAGGTGTGACTGAGGCGTGCGCGTCTGCATATTCACACACCACATGTGTTTATGTGTGTGAGCGTTTCCCCTCAGTGTTGCAACAGCAGAGGATGTGAATAGGAACTGCACTCCAACTATATCTGGTTAGTGTGATTTATAATGATAAAAGGAGAAAGCCTTACTCAGCAGTGTCTCACGGCATTACAGACAAAACACATAAGCACAATTAGCTCAGAGTGCTTTCTCTGAAATACAGATCAGATGACTTAATAGCATTTAAATAACGACTCACCTGGATGATGAGATTTCGGAAGAAGACGGCATCATCATGTTGGTGCAGCAGGAAGGAAAGATAAGAAACAAGAGGAGCAATTAGACAGGGTTCATCCATCATGGATTTAAAGATGCAGCATGTATTTTAGGTTTGAATTAAAACAGATGGTATTCTTCTCTGGGGTTGGAGGGGAACACAGCAGATTTATGTAAGTATGTCCTCTAAAATTCAAAAGACTGCTCATTACTTCCTAAGGGCATCATTTACAAATACACAGGATGGATATTTTCCATTCATTACTTTATATTTCAAAATGTAAGTGTAAATGTAGAATATTTTAAGAATCAATCAAACACGTTTTGCTCCAGTTTTCAACATTATTTCCTACAATTTCACTTAAATCCCGATATTATATTGTTAATTTTAAACACTGGACACTGGTCTCCACATACTAACTTAACATTTGATGCAAGTACTGTAAGTGCACTTTCGTCGCTAAATGAACATTTTTATAAATCATATTTTTTGTTTTTCTTCTTCAATATATGGATCTGATTTGGTACCAAGTTAAAAAAAACAAAACACAATTCCTCACATGTTAACTTCACCCAATGCATTTCAGTTACATCCCTTTCAAGCTGTAATTGTCAGGAAGATATAAAATAACCTAAAACTGGGGCATAAAGGAGAAAAGCAAAACAGCTTCAGAGAGCGAGCATAAGGTAGTCGGAGAAATCATTAATGCAAATGTGGCACAGATGCCAAATAGACTGCAGCTATCGGAGGTTACTCCTGATTTTGGTGGGTGTTAATTGTTATTCATGATGCTGTTGGCTGGAGCCGGGCTGGGGACAGTTGTTTTGAAGTGCTGGATCAGGTAGGGATTTATTGACGATTGCTGCTGGGGGTACAGGTCCGTAGAGGGATGTCAGTCAGAATGGAAGAGGATGAAGGAGGGGGAGGTAGGGAAGGTGGAGTGAGCCCTAAGACGCAAGCCTCTAACCTCACACCTACTATGTCTTCCTGGCTGCTGATGGCTGTGCAGAAAGACCCCAGGTCTAATTATCAGACTAAAAGTTTCTGTTGACTTGTACAAGAAAATAACAGCTGTATAAAATATTTTAATAAATATTCAGTGATTACAATCACACATATTTTTGCTTAATGCAAGTAAGGATTATTGCACAGACTTGCTTTGCCTTGTCTGTCATCTGGACGAGTGCAGCTCTAATTTACACGCCTGAGACACATTTGCCACACACACGGGGGGATGAAAACACTCGAGTGTGTGTGCACCGCTAATCGCAGGCATGCAGCCATGTGTCCAGCTTATGAGGCCACGGTGCTGAGAGAGTGACAAAGCTAAGCTGGCCCCCGTTTTACTCGTATCATACACACATGTGCACCGACTCTGTCAACGGGCCCGTCAGGCCAGAGGAATCCTCGCTGTCACTCAGCCACCACCAGGACTTCCACACTGTGTTCAACAGCAATATGTGCACACTGGACTCGCTCTCTAATCGTATGTCAGACTCACTTGACTCGAGACAGCGAGAGAGAGAGAGAGAGAGAGAGACGGATGGACAGACCAACAGATTTAGCGAAGTGGACAGTTGAGAAAGACACAGGAGTGCGTTGAGGCAATGACCTTTCCCTATCTATAAAATGACCGACTTCAAAGTGAATGGAGCCGGGGACCGAGGGGAAGACATGAGCAGAATCAGAAAGGAGGGCCGGCTAAATAAATAAAGACCTCTGCCAGATGATAACGTGACAGTGGTCTTAGTGTCTTTTTAACCACTAAGCAAATATACACAAGGACGGGCTCTGAGGGCTGGCAGGTGAGGTTGGGAAAAGTGGAGATAAGGGAAACTGAGTAGGACGGTATCAGTGCACAGATTGCCGTGGCCCAATATTGGTATTATCCCTGCTAATCCCAGTGATCCACTTAATGGGGAATTTGTGCTTGATCACTGTTTACACAGAGCATCTTGTTCTTGAATCTGTAATGAAACTAATGCTGAAATGAAACTTTTCTCTGTTGATTGGTTCTTCCTTTTTTGTTTTGCGGTCTTGTGGCCGATTTCTCTCCTTACATTCCATATTTGTCTTCTGCCCTCTCCTTGTCACTCTCTCCACACGACCTTGCCTAACCCACCACTGTGGTTTTTTTGTTGTTGTTGTTGTTTTTTTCTTCTACAGAGGAGGAGCAGCCAAGCAGAATTTATCGGTCTGAGATCAAAAGGGGGAAGAGAAAGAAAGAAAGCCAGTTGGGGCTATCTAAGGGAAGATTGCATATCCAGGCGTGAACCCAGGACAAGCACACAGGTCAAGCACTGACACTAGATGGCTCCCACTCATGCACAATGTGTCCGTGTGAAAAATGCACATATCATCTTAATCGTGCACTAAATATCCACCACATTCTCTGCATTATATTCTTTTGTGTCTCGTGTCAGTGTTGCATAGACATGCAAATATGCACAGACACCCACGAGCGGCTTTCAGTCCAGTGTGTATGACACTGGTCTCGTGGGGATACCAGTGAGGTGTGACGAGTGTGATGGGATCACAGGGAGCCGTGCCCTTTCTCCACCAATTACTCAACAATTTGGCCTTGTCCTAATCTTCCCCTGAAAACACCCAAGTTGGAAATGATGCAGAAAACAGCAGGTTTCCCACAAGGCCCTACAAGCTAATCTGGGTGCACTGGAGTGTGTTTGCTCTATTCGCTATAAATACTGATGCACTTCTACGTCTCTTACTTTCATGTAGACATTCAATGACACCTCTGGTCTGCTCAGAGAAGGTGCAGATTATATCAGTCATTCTGACTAAAACCATGTCACTATTCTCACACTGGAACGGTGTGTCCTGAGGCCACCTCCGGTAGGACACACACAGCAAACGGCACAGACAACACCAAGAACAGTATGTTTTAAACATGGAAGCTTTTACTGAGCATTTGACGGAGCGTGCCACTGCAGGACATGTCGTATGAATCAGTAAGCAAAGAGAGCGAGGCCCTTTTCACACTGACACCAGTGCCAGGAGCAGGACGAATCAAAACCGCCTGGGCAGACAGTGTGCTGGGTTTACACTTACATCGTAGGTCTTTATTGAATACAAACCTTACTGGATAGACAGTAATAGCAATATCTATGATGCTTATGTTAACAAGCACAAATGCATACACGTGATCCAATACAATTAAATGCAAAGATTAGCCATGCAATTATTTAATATACTTTTACTATCCCAGAATCTTTGAAGTTCAAGTGCCACATATACAATTCAGTCACATCATGACAAAGTGTTGTTCAAAAACAATACATGAATAAAGCCTGTAATCACATCTGAAATTTGAGTTTGTTTTTCCCTCCAAGGAAAATGATGTAGGCTTCAGTCAAGTTTCAGTCAACATTCTTGCATGTGCATCAGTCATCATCTGCCCATCAATACTCTAATGAGAATTAACACCTCAAAAATAGCTCACAATTTCCATAAGTTAATCAGGATTGAAAATGACTGATGACTTTAAAGGCAGCACTAAAAATACTGAGCAGCCCAGAGGCCTGCCTTTGATCCCAAAGCTCAAATTAAATTGATTCTAAGTGTTTCAGACAGCTTCCTCTGTGTCCTTCAGATTCAAACAATGATTTCATCAGGCTCTCATCACACGGCTCTGCCTAAAGCTATCTGGATGGAACCCCTGTTTCTTGATCTTTCGTCTGCCGGCAGGAAAGAAATGTCTCTGTCTTTCAGTATAAATAAGTGAAGAGTGGGGTTAGTCCATCTAAGAGCAGTGCAAATAAATGAATAATAAAAGAGAATGCGATTGTCAGTCAGTAACAAGTGAATCGTAACATTTAAGCTACTTGTGTGATGGAGTGTTTCTTGTGGCTGCTCATGTTGCCTCTTGTTTGTCACGCTCGGGAGTGTGGGCCGGCACAGCCCAACCCTGCCCATCTAACCAAGCCACCCCAGCCTTCACATATTGTCACCATGGACACTGAAATTTACAGGAAAAACATGCAGAGTATTTTTGGCCCGGGCCATACCATTCCAGCCTCGTAGCAGCTGCTCTTCATCCTGTGGCTGACACATCTGGTGTCAGGGCCTCTGAACGGGTCAAAAACAAAGGCTGTCCTCCTCTGAGCTCACATTGCACTGAGAAGAAGAGGCAGCGTTTGGTGTACAGTCATTTCACTGCAGCCCTGGGGCCGCTGTGACCTCCATCATTCTCTGAGCTGAGCACCTGTCCTGGACGTATCAAAGGTGCTCCTCCACACCGAGGTGAAACACTATATCTCCCTCCTTCACCATCGGGACTATGGGGCTCCTTCTCCCCCCGTTTTCCTCTCTACCACCACACCTCCTGCACCAAATTACTCCACACAGCATCACTCCAGCTCCCATTAGCCCTTTCAATCTGCCTGCCGTCAGTATGACAAGCCCTGCAGCTATAGAGAATGGTAATGATCTGTGTACACGCCACATTGTACACTCCTCCCTCCATACCTCCACCATCCCTTCACAAATACCTACGTGTCCCACCTCAAAACCTTACGCCATACTCAAGATGTGCTGCTGCCTTTGGTAACCCACTGTGCAGACAAAACATGGCACCAGATCCAGGTTGGCTTTCTTTATCTGCTGCTGTAATGAGAGGGGGGGTGTCCCTCCAAGAGGCAATCCTCCAGCCTATCTCAATGCAGCCCCTTCAGTCTCCTTGCAGACACCCCTATCCATTAGTGACAGGGAGGGGAGGAGACCCTGTAAATTATAGACGAGTTTCACACAGTGAACAATGGCGCATCCACTCTGCATTCACCACTACATCTGCATTCCTCCACAGAGACAAACTCCACCTTTCACAGCATTTTTTGATAAATCACAACCAAGTGGAGGCACAAATAAGACATGCATGGTTAAGATTCCATACCTTCATTGTTCACGGAGGCGCTCAATATCCTACACGACTATTGATTAACAGCCGACGTAAAGAAGGTTTCTGAAAGTGTTTTGTAAAGTAGAGATTCTTATGAAAAAGGAGCCAACCGTGGGCAGCAAAAACATGCAACAAGACAGATTGAATTTGTCAGCGTGGAGATGCAGGTTATATGAAAAGCCTCTGAAAAGTCTTTGTTCTGGTGGAACCATCCTCAAAAATCCGCTCCTTGAAAAATGAATAGTGATAATTAACATTCCTCTCTCAGCATCCTTTCCATTAAACTCACATTAATGAAAGCTCAAGATAAAGAATTGAAATATCCTCTGTCACTTTTATTCTCATTTCGAGAATGAGGCCATTCTAAAATCACCATTAGCAATTACTCTTTGTGTCCCCAGCATAATATTTTATCTTGTATAATCCTCCAAATGATTTAAATAGGTAAATTGGAGTGTTGGAATTTGGGGCTGACTTTGAATGGGATGGGCTCTGACAGTAGCTGTTTGGAACGGAGCTCATCCTCTTTTTGCCTAAGCCTTGCTTCTCCTTTGCTCCCAGACTGTGACCAATAGATTGTCTCCGAGAGGAAAGTGAATTTAGGATGAGGAGAACGGTAAATACGCAGCGCTTCCCGATTCAAGTGTTCACGTTGAGCGATTCAAAACAAACGTGCTATTTTCATCTTTACCCGTTTAGGAGTTTCTTTCTTCCTGATGGTGACGTTGTAGAAATGAGCACAAATGAGATTCCTTCACTAACCCCCCCCTCCATCTTTCTGGGCTATATTCCCTCTAGATGGGTTTCTATCTAATCCTCAAACACTGCGTACGTGTGTATCCATTAGCACCGTGGCCTGAAGGCCTTTCTGCCACCAGCAGCCCAAGAGGAACCCCCTCGTACACTCTCCATGGGGGAGATCAGGTTAATATTACATTGGAGAGGGAGCCAACATTTCTTATTTATTGAAAGGCAGTCGAGCATGAAAGAGTGTTTGCAGGGAAGGCCAGTGGATTACCTGACCCCATCTCCCCTTGTATCAGATCACGGTGGACCCCAATAACTTCACGTAGCATGACTGCAGGGCCAGAACAAAGGAGAGGACAGACCGCAGCTTTCTTAACCCTCGTCTGCCTAATTGACCGCTCGAGAAACACAGCTGACATTGTGGCTATGGATAGCTTTAGCTTGATCGTTTCGATTTAAAACTATGTGGAAGATATTTTGTGACACAATATTCGTATTTAACAACATGGATCTTTCAAATAAAATAAACCAGAAGAACATTCTGTACCAATATAGTATCAGACAGGATCCGGTAGCTCATCTCATCCTCAGGGCCAGAGAGCTTTTCTTTCTTTCCTTCTTTTTTTTGGTTTTGAGATCCAATCAGTGATATTTTGTGATATTACTTCATTATAGCCACTTCAGCTATTTTCTGGTACTTCTCTTTTGACATTGAAATAGAAGATCGGTGCCCTCTCCATCCATGCTGATGATGTAGAGAGTCGAATACTGCGTCTATTTTTCCTGGCAGTTTCCAAAGCCACTGTGAACAATATATGCCAGACACACAGCACGAGAACTACTTAATCAATCCACTTAAAACGGAGAATAGTCAGATGATAAAGCAAATCAAGAGGGACACAAGGGGACGTCGGGAGAATATGCAGGGTTAGGGACATACATACATGAAAATTTGTAACATTTCATTTGACTATCTCACTTGAATATGATAGGAAAGAGGTTGTTCTTGGTCAAATCTTAAAGAATTAGTATATTACATTAAGTGAACCCATGGTTCTACCCACCAATAAAACTAAACCACTCCAGCATTTCAACCAATTCAACAAGCTAATCAGAGCCAGATTACTGGTTGATGTGCTGCTGCCTCAAATACCATTAGCAGTACAGAGGTTATATCAATGTTGTTATTTGAATGCATCGCGGACAACCCTGCAGTCATCGCCAATGTGGATGGAAAAGCCTGAGTGGCGCCAACACAAGGACTCTCTAAGTAAGTGTGTTGTGATGCTTCTGGCACTATGGATGACCCACAGAGGATAAAACAGCACAGATGAGAGATTGCTGTGAGATCTCAACAGTCCGAGGGCAATTAAAACAGGGAAGAGTTGTGTTGGCTCTTGTGTTACCAAGTATTATGTAAAAGCACTTCAACCTCCTTTTCAACTTGCTTCAAAAGATCCATTGCTTCACATGGCAGACACTCCACAGTTTCACAGCGAGCCAGTGGACCTGACTGCTATTTGACCCATTTGTCCTCAGTGTTTTTCCATAGTGTAGATCATGGCGCTTTGTTCAACAGGGCCACGCGGTGGAGAATTAATGCTGAGCAGAGGGTGTCTGGGAAGAAATGGCTCCAGGAACAATTTTATATTAAACACCCCCTGCCAACGAGACACCGTTAAGAATTTGCGATTTGAATTTCAATATGCAGAGTAAGACCCTGGGATACCCGACTATCAAAGCAAATGCCTTTAACGCTGCATACCACGGTGCCACATGCCCCTGCTACATTTCAGCTATTTGCAAAAATTCAATTTTGATGTTGATAGGAGCAAGGGCATTATCCACTTACAGTTATTAATTTGGCTGTTCTCAGGAGGAGCGTTGAGGCGAGTGTTGATGCTTTCACCCTGCAGATCCATAGATATTCACAGGCTCTAATTGATTTGGCCACTGTGCATCCTCAGCTGATCACATATTGTGTTGCAGGGGGAAGCATGCATGGATAAACAGCTGCGTGGTGTTTGTTCTAATGGCTGAGAGCAGAGACGGGGGTGGCCAAACACTTCTCACATCTGACCCATATATTTATACCCCTTTTGACAGAGCCTCGGGCCAAATTCAATAACAGCCACTATAATATTCAGATTGAAGATGGTGAAAGTGGAACACTATTCTGAGTGTAAAGACAGAAATATACAAAAGGCATAAATATCTATTAATTTTGCACAGTATGTTGATACTGTAACCACTGTTTCAACAATGATCTATTCAATTAAAAGCCAAAGTTGTTTGTTCTGTAGTAGAGCAACAGAGGAGGCAAGGATGTGAGAATAAAGATTTAAACAAAGGCCTAATGAAGAGACTCTATCTCTTGTGGCGTCTCTCTGTGCACAGACATGGAAGGATCTCTCTCTCGCTCCAAACAGGCTTTTGTGTGCACTGCAGTGGGATGATTATCATGTATTTTTCATGTGCCTTTCCAGCCTTTACGCTTCGCCTGCAGATCTAACATACAACAGCACACAACTGGCATCCACATGGACTCACTGCAGCCCCGTCTGCACAGTCGAACATTCAGCGCTGTGCACCCGAGCTCGCTCAGTCCCAGATATCGCACACATGCAGGTACACAAACACACACTTGCACACCGAGGGGGTGAGCGGTCATGGCGTGACCTCACACACTATCGCTTGATTTCCATTCAGCTGCCAAAAGATACACAGAACATGGTGCATGCACACTTCCTGGAAGTAAATAAATTAGACTGAGCGTATTTTGACAAGGGAGGAGTAAAAGGAAGAGAAGCAAAGGGGTGCTCCTGAATATTTCAGCACAAAACAAAACAAAAAAAAAGGGGGAATTTGAAAACATGCTGGAAAAGGCATGCCAGATGTCTGAGAATTTAATGGGGGGTAAATGGAAATCAATCCTTTTCACTGCTCAAGACGTCCAATCATAACACATTGTTTTAATGGTCCCACTGGATGACATCCACATTATATGAGGAAGGAAGACGGCTCCACCACTGGCTATTATTACACCCAGTGGTTACAAGCGGAGACAGACAGATAAATGAGAAACACTATGAAACACAGTGAGAGGATAACAGTAAGACAGGCTATGTGAAGGTTTAATGTCAGGGTCTTATTTTTAAAGAAGGTCTGCCGTGAATAGTGCTCGGTGGAAGTGAATTATTCATTTTGCCGATTTGGTGTTGTTCCTATTGGATGCTCTCTTCATCATGCAGTCTCACCAAAATTATGTGAGGAGAATATAAGAAAGTACAATTGCAGGTGAAATACACACAGATCAAAATGCTGGTAGGGAACAAAAAACCTTAAAACATTTTCTTTCCATATTATTGTTAATCAGATGTGAACCTGATCTCCATTTGAGGAGCAGCGGATCAAAAACCAACCTGTGTCTTCTTCAAGAAACTGCACAACCCTATGGTGAGACACATGTACACAAAGCAGAACGCACGTTTCAACGGGCCTACCTGGGTCCTTCTCTGCCAGTGTATGAATAAAGGAGTCAAAGCAGACCATATAATGGAAGCCGACACTACGGGGAACTCCATGTCACCAGAGACAACACAGCAAATTAGCTGATAATTAAATTTTTCTCCATTAGGGAAAGAGCAGAGTAATAACTCACACAGTAGGATTGCCTGCTCCATTAATGTCTCTATTTTGCTCATCGAGGAGAACGAAGGAAAGAACCGGGGATGTCAAGAGCTCAAAAACACAGGGAGACACAAGGAGACAGTGGCAGCCACGTTTTCATACAAACTTAATGACGGCAGGAGCAGCGGGACCAGCAGAGTTTCTTCTATGTTCATTGTTTTGTTCCTGGAGTGCACAGCACAGTGAAGGAAGAGGAAAGGAGTTGGCTTGTGGTGGCATTAATTATCCCAGCACTGAGGACTTGTCCCTTTTCAGTGCAGGTGAAGATAATTCTTGTGGACTGTGCACATGTGTTGGTGTGTGTGTGTGTGTGTGTGTGCCCGCGCGTGTGTATGTAATCACCCAGCTGTTGAAGGGGCTTTAGCCTCCAGCTGTTAGCCTGGTGATGACAGCGGTCCATGGCCCCACCTTCATGCTCAGTGATCCGGGTAATTACCTCGTCCATCTGACCCCCTCCCCTCAGACACAACACCACCGCCGCCGCAGCACTCTGACCAAGCTGGCTGTCACAACACCGATGAGGAGTGGAACCGTGCGGCCAATAAAGCCACGTGCAGCTCTATTAAGCGTTGGCGCTTAATGTCATCTCTGCATGTTTCTGTTATTATTATCTAAAGGTGAGCGCTGACAAACCCTCCTCATTTGTGCTCCAGAAGTTCGTAAAGCCATTACCGGCTCACTATTAGAAAATAGAAACATTTAAAGGCGAATGACCCTCAGCGGCCTCCACCGTCTACCTGGAGGTTAAGTTCAGAGTTCCCACGCACCCCGGTGACAATCTCTGTGCACACCTTCATCAAAGGAGGTGGACACACAATTATGCCCAGCAAGATTATTCTCACCAACTGATGACAGCAATGGAAAAAAAAATTGGGATAAAAGGAACACATGGTGAGCCAAAAACCTCCCATCCTCTTTTCATTTATTGCTCCCCTCTGCCTCTCTGAGCCTCTCTGCCTCTTTCTCTCTCTCGGTGAGCAGAAACAAGAAGGACCCGGATGATCAGTAATTTCACAGCTGACAGATTTCCCTTTCCCTGATTTGATATCATTTGTAAAAAAAGAAGGTAAATCTCTCTGCTCTGCGTCTCTCCCCAGTGGGATATAATGCATTCTGTTCATCTCATTTTCTGGAATAGTGGGAGTGTGCAACAGCAGGCCGCTCTCAATTGGGCCAGAGAGGAGGGGTAAAGGAGAGCAAATCGTGGAAAAGTCGGCAATGAAATTAAGACAAAAGCTGTGCATCTGGCCTCCTGAGCTCAGTGGTGTGTGTTTGTACAGTGTGTGCATGTGTGCGTATAAAATGTAACAGTCTCGCTGAAGCCCATATGAATATAATTAGGGCTTCAGTATCAGCAAACACCTGGACATTTGGCCCCGATTCACATTATCTTCCTCCTTACAGAAGGATCTTGGCTTTATTTGTATGTGCATACAGGATTCACCTGCATTTGAATGTATATATGTTTAGACATGCTGTACAGCATGAGGTGTTTAGCATACAGATGCATAACTTCTTCACATTGGTGGTTATACTGGAGTTTTGCACTTTGCACTTGAGTGGACAGTCTGGCTGTGTCCCAGTTGAACCAGTGAAGCCCTTCCCGCACCACCGCCGCCAGCACACCACACACCGACCCCTGAGAGGCTGCGTCAGCTGGACTGCACCAGTGGATCAATGTCGGGGAAACAGCCTCATAATGGCCCGTATTAATGATGAAAAATTTGGTGTCATCCGGGAGGCTTGTGGGTATTTATCACCGGAGAGAGGAGGGTTGCCAATAGAAGCCTCTTAGCTCCTTCCTGACCTATGGGGGCCAGTGGCTGGACAGAAGCACAACTGTTCAGAGCTGGAGCCATAATGGAGGGTATCTCATGGGCATAGAGGAAAATGGAAACTTTTAAATACATAATAGTGTTCCAATAGCTGATTTTGAGAGGCCAGAGCTCGATGCTGTCCCAAGTTGTCTTTCAGAGTCCAGCTCACTTGAATGAACTGCCAGCAAATCACACATCATGATGATTTGCATGCCTCAGGTTTTCACTCCACCTTGTTTGTGTAATAACCCCTGGAGGGCAGAGCGAAAACATGCTACGGAAAGCAGTTTAAAAACAGTGAAAAATATTAACTGCGTGCAAGTGCATTTAACAGAAAATAAAGTCCAACACAGGCCAATAACCCCATACAAGTTCTCCATTATTAGAAAGACGGATAATACACAGACACAATCTCTGAAGGTGCAATCCTGATATCCTGAGAGAGTTCTTTCACCATGAGGATGGATTGGGTGTGCTTTACTCATCTCATGGTGACTGAGAGACAAGGCTATTACAGCCCTGTCAAAGCAGGAGTGGACCTGAAGAATCTCCAACCGCAGGACTTCAACCGGCTCTCCAATTACCTTTCAACAGCCCAAAGTAATATTGCCTTGGAAAGATCTCAGCAAAAGCCCTCCTGCTGAGGGGTCTTAACTTGTCAAGGCGATGACTATCACTCTATGGATAGCTTATAGTCAAACACAATATGTGAAAAAGTGATGTAGAGTACATCCATACTCATGAGCATTGTAAGCAACATCTCATGTGTCGAGCATGTCTTAGCATCTGGAAATTCTGACTGCTCAGACCTTGACCACTAATCATTCAGATCAATAGAGGACTGACAGATTGACAATATTGCCAAAGCAAGAGGTCCCAAAGAAAATAGAGTCTGTTCAACCACAGACTCTTAATATAATGCACAATATTTTGGAGAAGATGAATGTTTCACACAAAGCAATATGAAGCAAACTTTTGGCAAGTTGGTACCTGTAAAAGGAAACTATTCCTCCTAAATATGATTAATAATCATATTTCAGGGTCAAAAAACAGGCTGTGAAATTGATTGGTGTCCTACATTTGAATGTGAGTGTGTGTGGTTGTCTATCAGTGTTTGTCCTATGACTGCACTGGGACTGGAGACAAATACAGGGCGCGTCCTCTCTTTGCCAACAGTTAGGTGGGTTCGGCTCAGGCGCCCTGCGATCCTGAACAAGGTACAGTGGAAAATAAGACGGGAAAAAAGAAATCTCTGCAAAGCATCTCACATAAAGGAGCTGTTCTTCTGTCTACATAAACCTTTTGAAGACCATGACATCATCCATCTTGTTGACATCACAGCAATCCTGCAGGCCCGACATTATTATCTGTTCCATACATTACCTGCAACTCTGTTTATCTTAGCGGCATGCCAGCTCCCACCCTCAGCACCGAGAGTCTGTATGTCCTGAATATTATAAGCAAATGCCACCCCTCCTTTCTATACGCAGCACTTCCACATGGTTAATGCTGCCCCCATTCCCACACTCAAAACACAAGACCTTCATCATCAAAATGACAGTTTGCCCTGTCCCATCAAGCCAGAAATGTTGATTTCTAGCTTTCTGGCAAGAGCACTGCTATAAATCCCATGTCGCCGTGGCACTAATGGACATAAGGCCTCTATCCAGGAATGTGGAATATAAGCAGATATCAGGGGTGGGGATATCGGGAGGGGGGGGGGCAATTAAGAGTGTGGCGCAGGCAAGAGTGCAGGTGTGTGGACTGGTGATAAGGACAGTGGTATTGCCATTACTCATCCCCCAGCAACAACAGCAAATAGACTGCCAGCAGATGACGAGTCTGCTCTGGCAGGATCCGAAAGCTTTTCCTCAGCCGGAGAGGGGAGTGTGTGGCAGAACGGAGTGGATAAGGAATAGATAGCGAGGCAAAGCGCATTTCATCACGCCAGGAAGGACGGGGAGAAATGGCTGTATGCAATGCCGTTGAAGCAAGAGTCATTTAGAAAAATGAGGTGATTCTGCAGGCTGGCTTGTTTCGGAGCAATTAAGATTAATTAAGTGCTGCTGTGGCACTTCATATTTGAGATACTGTTGTGTTGTTATCACTAAAGCTCCACATTAAGAAGCCCTATGAAAACATAAATTTCTTCAGAATAACTTCAGAATTTCACACAATTAAACAATGAATCATTCCGTGATTTTAGTACCCTAAAAAAAATATACATTCTTTATCCTCCAGGGTTAATGGACACTCAGTTAAAGTATGACAGAGAATTCTGACTGTGATTATGAGAAATTGTTAAAACTGAAAACAGTATTCAGTCTTGTTGATGGGTAAGAATAAAAATCAACACAATTGTTTCATTAAAAAGCTTCAAACTCATAATTAACCTAGTTTTTATTCATAGGTATAATTCAATAACTCTACAAGACTCATGAATTAACTATAATAATACTCTTGCTTACACTCTTTGTCCCACAGTTTATCATTCCCTCAAATAACGTGCAGAGCAAATTGGTGAAATGCCAGAAGAGGTCATTTTGAATATCACTCTGCTGATTCGCTGACACTCTACTTTGTCAACAAGATCCAGGATTTGATCCACAGTCACAGCAGTGCATCAGCCTGCCCCGAGGACGTCAGTGGCCCCTTTCTCCCGGTCAGCAGATCGTGTGTTGTCTCGCTGGCCTTAAGGCGAGGAACATCCTGTCTGCCTGTCTGGCAGGGCGGCCGCGGAGTACGACAAGCAGATGCATTCTGTTTCATGTGTAGGAGCATGCATATGGATGTCCAGGTTCGAGTACTTGACAAGGGTTGAGACCTGTGAAGAGAGCATCTCTGCTGAGGGAATGGGGGAAAAGGGCATCTCTGGGCTGTGACAAATTCATTGTCATCTGTGACATTTATCACCGTCGCCTTCATATCTGCATGCCACCATTTCACTCCTCAATCGGAGCAACCTCATAGGTGGCAAGGTGACGGGCTGAATTAATGCACGGACAAGAAACTGTTACCTCCTGCTAACGTAATCGTAATGGAAATTGAACTTTGTCGGGGAGAAAATTCAAAAGATTGCAGGCCATTTTAGTGTTCACTAAAATATATCTTCAAGCACAATTTTTTTTTCCCCCCACTGCACTTTTTCCCCTTTTACTAATGTGACTTTTGGATGCTGAAGTCAGCAGTTCCTTACTTCCAGCCACAGAACCTTGAAACGCAGCCCTCCTCCCTCTCTATGGCCCCTGGCAGTCCGGCAAAATACAAACTCGGTCTATTTAAACAAAAACAACTCTGCTCACGGAACGGACCTGATCTACTGTACTTTACTGTGCGAACGCGAATCCACGTGCAAATAACAGATTTGCAAGAGAACAAACAGACAGAAGCTTTGGTGTGAAAGCAGGAACCGCTGCTGCCTCGCTGTTCGGCCCCTCTGTCACCTGCTTGGCATCGCCTCTCTTTAATTAGCTGGTAGTAATCAAATGGTAGGAGATTAAGACCCCTGAAATACTGTAGGCAGATGATAAATCCTCCAGAGACACAAAGGCCTTGCAGAGGAAAACAAAACATTGAAACTGTTTTTTTTTTACACAGAGCTGGTGGGAAGATGGAGCGGGACAGAAGGCAGGAGGAAGAGAGAGAGGAGAGAGTGCGCTTATCTCAAATTTACCAAAAAACCCAGTGGAGAACAAAAAAAAAAACAATGTGTAAATCACCTCAGCAGGCAGAGGGCTGCAGTAATTAGGCTAAACACACACTGCACAAACACACTCTGTACACACGCGCGCACACACACACACACACGACACCAGACAAAAGCAGAAACAATAAAGCCATTGCTTTTACTTTCCGTCTGTCCAGACAGACTTTACAGCAAATATCTTGGTGGTTTATAGCCGCGTTGCATGTCCACTGCAGTGATTCACTCCAAACACTAGTCTGTTGGATGAGACAATACTTGCTCATGATTCATTTGTCGCTCTGCAGATGTCAGCTTTTATAGTGTAGAATCTCAACGCTTCATATCATAACAAAGTGCTGGTTGTTTTCACTCTAACTCTGAAGAGACTCACTTTATGGAGAACAGTGTGGCGGCGGCATAATGGTGGCGTGCCCACAGTTGTCACCCACATCTGTCCTCTGGAACATTATTGTGGGCGGATCTGGAGCGGGCCTGGCGGCCATTATCATGACGGGCTACTAATGTGTGTCAGTGGCACTGAATGCACAACATAAGCCAGGAAAGTCCACACATTTATACAATAAGAAATCAATAATCTGAGCAAATATGAATTAATGAAACTTGATTTGATATGAAACTGGATTTGTCTGGAGAGCACATTTGTAATATTTTTTTTCTCTGTAAATAATTATGACCCAATGGTGTCAGGTTCTCTTTGTCCCGGAGCCAGAGCGCAGCCCCCCCAATGCATGGACACACAACCGAGTGCTCATACACAACCTTGACCTTTTTCTACAGATATAAGAGGTGAAGGGGGGATCAAAGTGAGGTGGACAGTAATGGCAGGAGGAACATGGGGTTGAATTTTAGCAGAGTCAAACAAGGATGAGAAGCCATGAATGTAATAAGAACTTTAATCAAAGAATAATTTTCGACTCAAATTACTTAAAGTCTAATTTTCATGCAGGAAAAAAAACAGACTTAAAGTCTGTGTTCTGGCTGGAGACACAAAAACACAATCTTGTGGCTTCTCGTGGTGACTGTGGTGCATTAATAGCAAGGGTGAAATGAAGCTGTGGTGTCTTTGCTTTGCTTTTGTTTCAACTAAGAGTCAGTGGGCGAAGGAGGCCTTTCTGGCTTTGATGAGTGTAATTATGCTTTAAAGAGTGCCGGAGGAGTAAATTCATCACCCAGCCAGCGAGCTCGAGTTGCCCAATCTCTCCCAGTCTCTGTCTCCCCTCTCACTGTGCACACAGACAGGGCCTGCAGACATGCATGCACACAGTAAACTCCCCACAGACCAGCCACAGCTATGGGGCTGCAGCTCTGCAGCCACAACCCCCCTCTCCTCAGAGCTCCGGAGCTATTAATTCAAGCCCAATAATAATGGATGAATATGTGAAAAAAAAACAACGACGAACACAAACACACATACAAACAGTAGATACACACATGCACACACACCATAACATCCATCCACATTGATTTTTGCCGTAATCTCTGTTTCTTTACAGAGGTTCAATGTAAGAACTCGCCCAGTAACTATGACCCAAATTTCCTCACACACACACACATCAACATGCATACAGAGTGTAGAGTGCTGATCTTCGTGACAACAGCAAAGAAAAAGCTCCATGACATACATGAACTCCTGGTATGTAAGTGTTTAAACATTGTAAGCTGGTGTATTCATGTATCTACAGACTGGAGCTGGGGTCAATGCTAAAATTGATGGGATTGATTCTCTTCGAGTAAACTGTCTATCACCGGGGGAAAGGTAGACGTGGAATTGACTGGCTTGGTTTCGGCTGATCCATCAATGACCAAAGAGAATTGATCATAACAAACATTTCTAGAGTGAAGTGTGAAGGACCCGTGCTGCTCTCGTGATCAAATAAAATGCGGCAACAGTACAGATTTCTGAGTTTCCCTGTTTATGTTGAAGCGCTGCATTATGTGTTATCACACTGACCCCAGACTTGTAGCTGGGGTGGTGTTACCCCCTCCTTTGCCTGTCACTTTTCTCCGCTCAAGGGAGCGTGGCGATTTGAGACCTCACAGCGGCGGTATATTGAGTATTAACAGCCCATCCATACACAGCACTCACTGCTGTCATTACCAATGTGCATGTGACCGTGTGTGTGTGTGTGTGTGTGTGTGTGTGTGTGTGTGTGTGTGTGTGTGTGTGTGTGTGTGTGTGTGTGTGTACGAAAGAGAGACAGGAAGATGGGGAGGGAAAATGTGTTTGAACAAATCTGTCATTAAGCTTCCTGTAGTCATGCAAATCCTGCACTTTTTTATAATTATTTTGTTTGAATGTGTGACACATCCATCATCCTGTCAAATTGTGTGTCTCTGGAAGACGCTTGCAGTCACTTCATGCGACCTCGATTATGTCTGTCAGTCTGTCTTTGGGAAAAAAAAAATGTCTGCAGCGTCTCATCTCCTCCCCTTTCTCAGCACGTTGGCCCGTGTGTCTGTGAGGATTCATCATGCATCCTTAGGAGTCGATCAAGGGGAAAACACCTCCCTCTTTCTCCCCGCTCTCCCTCCTCCAGCTCCTCTTGCCCTCATCCAACATTAATGGCTGTTGGTTTTTTAATGAGGAAGTGGGTGTCCCTGTGCAGCATGTCCACGGAGGGCTTGCAGAGAGGGGCTGTGTGTGTGTGTGTGTGTGTGTGTGTGTGTGTGTGCGTGCGTGTGTGTGCGTGTGTGTGCGTGTGTGTGTGTGTGTGTGCGTGTAGTGGGGAGGTGGAGGTGGTGGAAGAGATGTACTGGTGCAAAACACATCCCCCGGCTGTGAAGCTCAAACGCCAGCCTAGCTGGGTAGGGTGGATGGGGGGGGGGGGGGGGGTGTGGGGGCACTCTCAGTAAATATTGCCATGCCCTCCTTCAGCCTTCAAAGAGCAAAACAAGCCAACCGCAGCATTCTGCCTCTCCTGCTCTTTCTCTGCTCTGTGAATAGGCAGTACGCATTATGGTGATAGACGTGGCCGTGTAAAGCTGCTGCACTTTGTGACTCAAAAAGGCCTGTGCTCGCAGTACGTAAAGCCATACTTCTTTTTGTTTCTGCTATTGTTGCAATGTGAGAGCTGCCTTGTCCAATTGCGTAACACTCGCACAAATGACTGTATTCAGAATAAGCTTTAGAAATGATCATCAATTCAAAATGCTGTAAAAGGTTTTACAGTAATGTGTTTCAATAATGATCTCATCTTTTTAGTTGCCACTGAATGCAGTTCCTTAACTTTGTATATATAATTGTGATCTTGAAATATAAAAGTACAAAAAAAATAAAAAATTCTCCTTGCTCACTATTTTCCACACACTTTTACAGAGTGGATGTCGGGCGCATTGCTTCTCACTGTTCTGTGGCTTTAGACAGTCCAAGATGTAATTCCACACTGAGTGGACAGTGTTGACATCATGTTTCTGTGGGTGTCGTGCAATCTGCTGCAGGACCCCCCCCCCCCATCAATGAGATGCATGGTCATGTCTTTGGCTGTACATTTGGTCATACTATAACATGGCTAGATGAATTCCTCGTGGTAATTTATTGGATAGAAATCAAGACACTTTGCTCAGAACTGTCAAAATCCGACCGAACAACAGCTGCTGATAGCTCACAGATGTTTATTGTTAATTGAGAAAACTGTTTGCTCATATTAATTCGGTGGTGTGAGGCCATTTGAATGCTAATGCGGTACGTTCAGTGGAAACACTGCGAGAGAAATAGAGGTTTGTTGTCCTTGCATTGTTCCATCTATTAGTGATATGCAGTGAACAGATACAAAAGACACTTGTTTGATGTGTCTCTAGAGCTCTCAGCCATGCCCTGATACTGCACTCTGCCAGCTAAAAGAGTGTAGTGCACACAAGCGTATTGCAAGAGAGTCTGAAATGACATGCAACAAAGACACAGAGATACTGGCAGCCAATTAAATAAAGGAAATGGCCTTCATCATTGTATGATTAATGGAGCGAGCCATTAGTGCCTAATGTTGGCCACCCCCCACCTCCATATCTCTACCTGTGTGAGTGTGCAACACATTCATGTGTGTTTGTGGATGTGTGTGGAAGAGAAAGCGACAGGAAAGGGCGGGGGGGGGGGTACCAGAGTCCCCAGGGTGTAGTAGCGAGGGGTATTCATCGCTCTCTCCTCCCTCTGAGTGATAATTCTGCTGTTATTCAGGCAGGAGTGGGACGGGCAGTGCTGGGCTAGTGATGAAGCACCATGGCCTTTAGAAATTCATTTCCACCCAGCATTCATCTCATTCCCATTCAGCACTGGTCGACACCCTACACTCACACCCATACAGACTGAGAGAGTCATTATAGAGCCATGATCCATACTCAAAGACCCATCTCTCGCTACCAATTATTAAAAAATAAAAGAAAGCTCCACCAAATATGAAAAACAGCTTGGAGCAAGCAGCAGAATGCTTTTCCTCGATAGTGAAATGCAAGGCAGCGGGATGATGGAGAGAGAGAGTGATATAGATGAGAGGGAGAGGTTTTCTGGGCTTGTTGTTTGCTTCCAGTGTAACAGAGCATATGTCCAGACCAAAAGCTGTCAAGATTCTGACAGTTTTCCTGCCTTAGTGAAAACTCCAATCTGTTTTTGCTGCTGTGCACCAAAGAGAAGCTCAGATAGGCAGGCTGGGGATGAAAGGAGCGTTATAATGCGTACGCCTCATCAATGCCTCTCACAACCAGGCAGATGAAAAAATACAAGATGCCTGTTAAGTTAACCCTTAACGTCTACATGACCTTACATCACGTCGTTGCAAGGGGATTACAGTTGCAAAATAAAATCCTCGCTACTAGTAACATCCTGACCATTAACAGAGGGCAGAGCTCACTCCCAGATGTCAAGTCCCCAGCCTCGCCTTAAACATTTTTGGATGAATAGCCTATAAAGAACAGCAGACTCCACAACAAATGTCCTCTCTATGGTCCCCTGACTGCCCTTCACTGACCATGTCACACCCCCAAGACAAACATACACCCCTAAACATCTGCTCAGCAAGCAAACCTTACATCCCCCATCTGCACAAAGTGCACCCTGAACCACTTAGCAGCCACGCCCCCTCGCCGTCCTTTCTACTTCCACTTAGTAGTCCATCCACATCAACACCCCACCGCCGCCACCTCCAAAGTAGACATTTGCACACACACACACACACACACACACAGACGGACCACGCACCGAGCCGGCCGGGCCCCGCTTGGCAACTGGCTCCGCCTGTCCGTCTGTGTTCTCACCCCCCCCTGAGCCCGCACATCAGGATCGCCTTCCCCATGGGGGGGGGGGGGAGGACGAGGACGAGGCTGGCTCTGCTACAGTACCACAGAAGTTCCACAGTGTCTCTAATGGCAGGCAGACTGATGGGTCCCCAACCGCTGGCACCTGCCAATACGAATGTCCTCCTCCTCCAATGACTGTGCCCACACTCACCATCCAGCAAACCCTGGGAGACATCATTAATATGTTCGTGTTAATAGGTGGAGCTATACACTAATTGCGCACTGGAACAGGATCGTGTTTAATATTAGAATCCATTACGCTCCGGCTGTTGCAAGCAGAGGCAAATGAATTAAGACAACACGTTATTTACCCGAGCACGGGGCAAATGGAGACTGACAGCAGCGAGAAGGTTGACACTCAACATGGCAGCTGTTGCTCACATCTGCTTGCTCCCGTATCGGCGGCACACAGCGGCCCTTTGATAGGAGCTGCTCCCATAATTAGTTGACTTCCCTCTGTTTCTCTTAGCAGTCAAATCGAGCTGCAGTGGGCAACACAAAGACATGACCACACGTCGGAGCCCCCACTCAACAGCGGCGTCTTTTCAGAAGGCGAAGGCGGAAAACGCTCTTATCTGTGGCCTTTCAACAAGGTCAACAATATGGAAAACAAAGCAGTGAGGCAGGATGCAAGCAGAATACTATTTAGCAAACACTTGACTAATTGCCAATATATGGTATATAATCAGGTGATAACTGTTTCGTGTGAACTGAAAGGAGCTGGGGGAAAAAAAATCAGGATATTTTTAATAAAAAAGCATCATGAAGAAAATGAAACTCAAGTATAATGAAAGAAAGAAAATTACACATTTCTTTCTCCCACTTGCTTTCCTTTCACCACGTCCCTAATGAGCATGTCGCTGGCAGAATTCATTTCTTATTGTTTAATTGATCTGCAAACAGCTCCCATCCATCATAGGGCCATTCAATACCTTACTCTTTTAATCTCAGTTTGCCCCTCATCATAATTCTGTAGCACAGGCCATTACACACGGAGCCAGGGCTCCGGTATGGACATCTTTAACACTGCTCACACACAAAAAGCGAAGCCATCTCTGCACATTGACCAGAGTGTTACCATTGCTTTCGCTTCCATCCAACATGTTTATATTTATACATACCATCAATTCTGTTTCTATTAAATATGCATCCAAACAAGAGCAGTTGTTGCTGCAGTGCAACCGACTCCAGCAATGAGAGCTGGTTCACCCGGGAGTGTGTCTAACATCTGTTCTATATTAATGACACCTAGCACGGCGCACAAGCTACTGTAATATTCACAAGGGCTAAGAGAAACCAAAGTAATTGGGATGTGTTTAGGATGTGTAAGTAAGTAATGCAGAGCAGGACTGCCTTTTCCTCCAAAATGTTCTGTCGGCACACCCAGCCGTGTAACTAAGATGAATAATATGAATCTGCTTTACTATCCTGGCTATTTAACAATATGGTAATGTTTAATCTGAACATTTGGCTTGCTTGACTGTGCAACAGAGTAATGGCTACGTCCTCTTTAGATGCAAGAGTAATTGTGGGAGGCTTGTCATGTATCAGCACCCACTGACGCGCCCATCCCAGGGGCGACCACTGCACCATGTCCCGTCCGTGACACGCCAGCATAATGAATGGCCCAGCTAATGAAGGCTTACTAATTGATTATGGAGAAAACAGAGTATTACTCACCCAATGATGGCAGCTCCAAGGGGTGCAGAGACACTTTGTCAATGCACTGTTTTCCCAGTCTGTTCAGCCCAAAGGGTCTTTCTATTGACCTTGTGCCCAGCATGGACATCACATGCAGGATAAGGTGTGTTACTTTTATAATATTTCATTATCCTTCTACATGCCCTAGAACCCTGAACATTGAATACTTTTTTTTATGCATGCATCCATTACCATTAATTCAACAAATTAATGTGTTGTACATCTTGCTGCAGGCACAGACCAAGACCAACCAGGTGTGTCCGCCAGTGATGAGACTGAAGGGGGATTTTAAAGCTTTACACTCTAAGCTGTTGTTCAATGAAGCACAAAGAAGCTGCTAAGGTGGGAGGTGTATGTAGAGGGCCATTGTCTTTGATTAACTAATTAGGAGACATTATCAAGACTCAACAGAAGTCATTACGACTGGTCTTTGGTGATGTGCCACTCATTTCCCCATGGACCTCCAACCGCTGTCTCCACAGTGCTGCCCAGCGTGCCACAGCCGAGGTCACTTATTAAATCTATAACAACTAATTTTGCTTTTCAAATGAATCTCTAATTGACTTCAGCATGCAGAAGGCGATGTGGCCAGTCTGGCTACTTCACTCACTGATTGAATGTGAATTAGTGATGTGGTATTGTGTTTGCAGACAATAGAAGCCAAGAGAGGAAGATTGTTGGCTTGACTCTTGATGCTCCTTTGCGTCACACTGGCCAAATCCATTGTCACACAAACATTCATGCGGGTATCTGTAGCGCTCATATCATGCATTTACATTTTTCCATCTCTATCTTTGGATACTTTTCACACCTGGCTCTATGTTTATGTTTTGGGTAACGGTTGCAATGTGACACAGTGGAAACACATAAAGGTACAAGTGTAAATGTTGAATGAATTAAAAATGGATTCAGATCCACTCTGAGCATGCCTGCAGCTGTTCTTTGTGACCGAATTGAATCCAAATGTGAATGCGATTCCATTGACATTCAACAATCACTACTCACCACAACTGTTTTAATCTCCACCTGTGTGGCTGAGGATGAGTGCATGTAGCTTATCATTTGGAGCTAAAGCACCAGCAGCAGTGGTGTTATTCTGTCATCACACAAAGCATGTGCACATATTTGAAATGCAAAGAGATCTATTTTATACTGTTGAAACCCCAAAAAACTGTAGAAAAAGATAGTAGAAACATAGACTATACTGCAGTACATCACCTTTTACAGATAGTATATACATCTAGAATGATATAATGATATTGGTAGGACCATTATTTGTATAAAGGGCGTGTAGAAGATGGACATGATGAATATGCTCTTGCTGTGCTTTGCTAAAAAGTTAATTTAGGAGATTTGAAGATTTAATATAGTCCACAGTATATCAAGCTAAATAATTCATTTGAATCTTTTTCTGCTTTCTTTTTAAATCTGTTCCCTTTAGGTGTTCTCACAGTGATTCATTTGCCTCCATCTCAGCCTATCCTCTGTCTCCTCCACTGTTCTGGTAACCATCTCATTCATTGTTTGAGTCTTCTCTGAGGTCTTCCTCCTCTTCCTCCTGACTGCCTGTCGGTTCATTTCCAGCATCCTTTGTCCAACTTGTTCCCTCTCGCTCCTCAGCCTCTTCCCCCTCTAACTAATGACAAACGTAAAATAAATCTTAAATGAAGCTTGCCTGCAGTAAGCATGTCTACAAACACTGCAATCAATCAAATAACCTTTGTGAAACATGTGGTTTAGTACACAAATGGCAGACTACATCTTTACATTCAAAAGAAGAACAAAGATAAGTTGAGGAGTGCACTGCTCATGCTCCCCATTGCAATCTTCTGCTGAGCTCAGACAAGTGGTGTCCTCACAGGCAGGGGCCAAGCTATAATCAAGAAATTATCATAATTCACTCTAATCATAAGTGAAGGAGGGCAAAATGACTGAAATTAAATTCTGGATTACTGCCTCTGACTGCAGGGATGTTGCAGTAACCACTATTTTTCTGCCATTGTGTTTAATATATGTTTACTCTGTGCGTTCTTCCAATTAAAACACTAAGTCGAGAGGGCTACCACAGGTTTACTGGGAGCAACGCACACATTCTGGTTTAGAAGTGTACGGCCAGTGTGTAATGAGAGGGGCAAAGGCTGAGTGATGCGACTGCCCAGTGTGCCGGGTGGCTGTGCTCTCAGTCTGGAGCATTAGACAGCTCCTCTGCAGCAGCTGGAGCATGCTGGGAGAGGATAGGAGGCAAAATAAAGGTCTGGTCAGAAAGGGCCGTTCTGGTCTAATTGAGTCCTTTGGGCTCTGATCCACTGATCAGAGACTTGTTACAGGAATCCGGTTTCATGGTTTCCAAACAATGAGATTTCAGAGAAGGGATTTGTAGTCCTGAGGGATTCCTTCCTAACCGTTCTCTGATTTTTGTGGTTCTCTCTTGGTTGTCTGGTCCTGTTGTCCTCTGTTTTAAATCCGATTAAACCAACAATATGGAAACAGTCGGTTGAACACTTGAGTTCAGCCAGTGGCGTCCACATATAAGACATCACAGTGGTACGCTGCTGTCGATGTGAATACACTGTTTGTTGATGCAAAAGGTATGAGTCTTGTGTGAACCCTAGCATCTGCTTCCTCATGTCTGGCTTCAATATGGACATTTAGTTCACGACGCTGACTCACCAAATCAAACCACTTGACTGACCACTGGTGGAGAATGTAACGCAGGTTGAATGATGAAAGCTCAGAAGCGTTGTTCTGAAGTACTATCAATCCTACAACCATTAATCAACTCTCCTGTCCAAATGATGTGGTGCTGTTAAGTTTACTGTACAGTCGTAAATTAAGCTGAAAAGTGTTAAAATACTGAATGAAAACGTGCTTGTATTACTGAATTTGTAACAAATTACTAAACTATCTGCTAAACAAAATAAGAAAGTAGGAGCTTTTAGCGCAACGGAGCCCAGATGAGAAACATTTACGTTATTTACAATTAAAGTCCTTGGAAAAAGGTGTATTTTCTTGCAGGCTCTTATTCCCTTTCACTCTTTATCTTTCTTGCTGTCTTCTTCGTTCTAAACAATCCCGGGGAGACTAAAAACAACAAAGATAAATGACTTTGGCCTTTTTAAAGGAGCATCAAGCCTCTCCCTCCAGTGGGCTGTGGATCCACAGAGGTACCCATGTTTCTCGCTCACCTCCTGCGGTGGCATTAAGTAGTGAAGGCTCCAGATGAGCTTCCTGTAGAGCAAGAAAGGCCAGGGCAAACACAGACACTGTGCTGGTTTTTAATAGGCACTAGGCTCACTCAAGTGTAGCACTTCATAAATTAGAGACAAGCGCAGTGAGAGGAAGATGGGAGACTGAGCAAACACAAGCAGCAAACATGTGACAGTGAAGTGTCTGCCCTCTGGATCATCGCTCACCTCAGCATAATGTGACAAGGAATCAGAAAAGAGAGCCAAGATAGAACAAGAGTAGAGGGAAGGGAGCTAATAAAATGACGTGACTGATAACAAAACTGTTACCTTGGGTGTGTCAAAAACAGTACTGAAGCCAGACACGTTCAAAAGTTGAATGCTTTCGTCGCAATTTGGAGAGAACGTGACCATGGGGAGGGACAAGCAGGCCCGACGTGACGCGTCATCCACCTGATGCCATAACACTTTGTCGCACAGCCTCCTTTTGTAGGCCAAAAGTCCAAGGCAGTGGAGAGAGGCGGACACAAAGAAGAGGCAGGACTCTCTGCAGGACCCTCTTTGTGCCGTGGCCACTCACAGGCACCGGGACAAAGCCATCAGCTGCCCGGACACCTCGTTAGCCCGCTCCCCGCAGCCCTCACATGGCACAAGGTTGACTACAGCCCCCCTGCAGCGGCCGGCTCATCGCTACAGTGGAGCGTCAACCATCGACAAAGACACACACTAACACACACACACACGATGTAGGACTGCACAACGTTAAAGACCAAAGGAGGAACACAGTGCTATTAAACACACCTGTTCAACAGAAGGTTCAAGGTCCAACCTTCACAAGCTTCTTCATAGACACTGGATTGGGTTGTTAAAAGCTATTATTTTCAAATGCACAGCAACAAATGTGTCTGAAGCCGTGGAAGCAGTGGGGGCTGGCTGAGTGAGATGAGATCAGCTTTCTTCCCTACTCTTGTTATCTTCTCGTGTATTTTCTGTCCATGGTAGCAGAGACCAGAGAACACAAAGGATTTTAAAGGAGCACTTCAAGTCTAGTGTCGACACACTCAATCTTAAAGATCCCTGACCGAGCAGCTAATTTACAGTGTGATAATTAATCTAGATAGTGAATTAAAATGAGTATAACTCTGCAGACAAAGTTTTTGTCACAAACTGATAATTGCAGGAATGTAATTATTGAGGGAACAACTCTGCAGTGCTGTACGCCATCTTTTATTGAGTGGCTTATTTTCTCTTGACATTTTAGCTTCAAGCTTAACTCAGAACTAAATGACATAAAATAACAAAAGGAAGCTGGAAAAGCAAATTCAAAGACATTAAATTGATCCATGCGTATGTTCATTTTCCATAAAATTATTCTGACATTCTGAGGGTTCCCAATTTTTTCCACTCACAATCTTCCAAAGGCTGAATGAAACTGTTTTTCTATCATCTATAGACTGTTTCTGTTGGTATCCTGAAGAATTTTAAGTAGGGTTAGTGCTTAACTTGCGTAGTCCAACCCAAATAAATATGCAGGAATTAGTTCCAGCTTCAAATGCTGTTAAAATAGGATCCAGCAGTCAATGCACCAAAACAACCCCATTCACCACACCTCAATTCATTCTGGCTACAAAGAAAAGCAAAGCAATTGTCATATTGACACACACACACACACACACACACACACACACACACACACACACACACACACACACACACACACACACACACACACACACACACACACACACACACACACACACACACACACACACACACACACACACACACACACACACACACACACACACACACATCAAAACACCAGCACCAACTAGGGATAAACCTTCCTATATTTGCATCACAATATCCATGTTTGTTTATTCTGTTTAAATAGCAACTTTCTTCATTTGCTGTCAATGCACTGTATATCGTGGTATATAACGCATTTATGCAAGTCTTTCCCCACATTTCCACTTTATTGTGGCTAATTGTAAAAGAATGTTTAAACATTGTGACACATGTTTCTGGTTGTGTTTCTAAAACGAAAATTACAGGAAATAAGTAAAAGAGACAAAATGCTTATATGTTTTCAACCCTTTTTGTTTCCAACTTCTGACCATGACCACCTAAAATTGCTTTTAATGTCACACTGCAGCAAAAATTCTTAAAAACTATCTTGGTGTGAATCTGAATTCTATGAAATAATAAACGCCTCATATACAGTATAAACCAAACAATGAACCCCAGCAACTCAGTCACAGAAGCCACATGGGCCTTTTGGGCTGATGTACCAGAAGGTAGCAATCAGTCAGGCTTACTGTAGCCGCCGCCCATGTATCTCCATGTCATAATTCAGCAGCTGTGGACTCATATGTTACTGTCTCTCTCTACCTGTCACTGTCCATCCACAACCACAACACACATCAATCAAGCAACCCCCGTTGCTTTTTAATCTGTTTCCACCCCCAAGGATCAAGGACGCTTCAGAATTACAGTGAGGAAAGGTCACCCCATCCAATTAGGACATCATCAGGAATGCACACTGGAGGGTCATTCCTGGACCCTTCAAACACACCGTAAATCGCATACCGCCCAAAAAGAACACCCGGTCTGACAGGAATCCCAACGGTTGACCGATTACAGCTTTGGTAATGTGAAGCAGTACGAAGCTTCTTAAACTGTCCCGGTGCTGCTGACTGATATGAATTGTTGTTGCGATAGATATGAGGTGTAATGGCATGTGAAAATGCAGCAATGGGTTTATTCCCTAAAGATGAACCTTGTTATCATCAGTCCATGTATTGACCCCGCGATGACCCCGGGGGCCCAGATCAATCAGGTCTCCAATCAGGATTAGATCAAGCTGCCTTCCGAATTCACCCTCATCCGTCTCGTTTCTCACAAGAACCCTGCCTCATAGTGTGGCGTGTGTACAGGCACATAAAGCCACAGGCCTTCTGCAGGAACAGAGAGCATTTGGATCAAACGCTCCAATGGGAAGCAGCATGTGCAGGCTATTGTCTTAGCTTGGCAGGGGAAAAAGGCTAATGAGAGAGCGAGATGGACAGAGACAGCGCAGGGTGGGTCAGTGAGCTTTGAGCCTCTCGTGGGCTGATCTAAGCCAATTAGAGTCAAGTGACAGCTCAGCTACATGGCCATGACACAACTAGTCCACTGCACCACTTTGAGCCCCAGCACCCCACTGGACAAGCCCGACTTGGACCCCAGCGAGCCCTTAACACTGCGCCCTTAAAAAGACTAAATCCTGCAGTGCCACAAGCCCTTCAACACTCTGGACACAGACTGAAGCAGAGGAGGAAGGCGTGAGTATGCTAAACAAAAGACAGTTGTCCCCCTCTGTCCTGCCGCCTGTGCTCTCCAGCAGGATGTGGCAGTCTCAGCAGAGCCCTCCGCCTGCCTCCGTCACGGTCGGCCACCTCTCCTGACATCTGATGTTGTTGAAAGTTGCTGCTGTGACCTGGCAAATCCACTGACCTTTGCCCCTTTGCTTCACAACTTGTGAACCAGAGACAAGTGAGAGCCAGAGAGCTTTGTGGGGGGATATGTGCCGCTCAGGAGCTTCAATTGGAAAAAGGGGGGTCGGGGTGGTGGGGGGGTTCAAATGACCACCAGCAGCTGTTATTGCTGCATTGCCTTTGTGGCGTGAGCTGATAATGGCTCAGCCTTTGCTGTGTACATGAGCGGAGGTTGCAGGCCACCAGTTTGTGGGTTGTCACAGCTCTCGCCATTATGGAGCTTTTGATTAATGAGACGGGGCATCGTGCCACAAGGAGCCCAGCAGCACGTGGCCCCACTCACTGGTAGAAACAACAAAAACTCCTGACAGGGTGCGGTGGCCGACCTGCCATTTTCACAAAAGAGCTCGAGTCACCACAACTTGAACACTGCAGTGTAGATTTCATCACAAAGACAAAAAACCTTCATCTACACATCTATGCATATCATGCAAATGCTGTAAACAAACTGGACATCCCCATAAAGCATCCTCCACATGACTGAGCATTAATCGACTGAAATCTGTGGTCTATGTTTTTTTTTTTGGGGGGGGGGGGGGTGGTAAGAAGCACAGACATGACGGATGACAGGGAGGAGTGATGGGGGTTGAGGAACACCCAGCCGGGGGTGAAACAGGACAGCCCTCTGCACGTCTAACGTCTGCCACTCAAGAAAGTTAATGATGGCACGTTCCTGGGCCAACCATCCCCCTGCTGAGTGTAAGAAAAGAAACGGGAAGAAAGGGAGGGCAAATCGTAACGTTGCAAGCGTTTGGATACACTGGAAAGCTGAGATGCTCTTACTATGAGCGTTGGTTTAAATTCAAGGTCCGACAATATTTGTGGAAATCATCAGCAAAGCAGACACTGTTGAGTGATTTTGAGATAAATGACACTACCACGCTTTTTTTCCCCTGTTCAATTATACAGCTGTCTCCTGCCTTCATCAGCATTCCTTATCGAGTTACTCATTACAGTTTATATGAAGTTCTGCTAATTTTATTACCAGTCAATCACGTGGTTGTTATTTGATTTTTCATAAAAGAAGAAGAGATGGGGATGGGGGCTTTGGCTGCGTCGGTTGAAGCTGTTATCATCTACAACCCGTCAGGGAACAGCAATTTGGGGAATAAGGGAGAAACGTAGGAGGAGTGGGGGTGGGAGAGTGCCAAGATGCTGAGGAAAGATACCAGATAACAATGCAGGAGGCCCGTTCAGGGTTTTTCTTCCTCCTGTAAGATTTCTTGGTAGTTTAAATGTCTGTGGTAGAAGATGATGGGGTAAATAATAATGATAAATACAGGTAAAAGTCAGAATCTGAGCTCCATCAATCATGAAGCAGGTAATGAGTTGAATCTGGGAGCCAGCTACTGAAACAACACAACCTGAGTACTACAGGAATGAGTTGGATGACAGATGCTCATATCCCTTGGCCCTTAATCAAATTATCTGTACTCTTCTTCCTCTGACACAGGCATAACCCTCCGTTCCCCAGCTATTTCTCCTTTCATACATCTCCCAATAACACTAGCATAACTGTATTAGCAGCATATGCTCGAGATATTTCCAGACTGCCAAATGGACCGGTCTGCAGCTCTGTTCTCAAATGGGGTCAGATGATGGTCAATCAATGCGAGGTCACTTCCAAACCTGGACAAAGGTCAACCTATCTGGACCCAGAGGTACAAGCAGCCCATCAACCATTGAACTGCTGTGAATAGAGCGAAATCAAAAAGACAAATTCCTTCTGTTCAAAGTCAGAATAAACTGATAAGAATAGTAATCTACGGTATTGTCACAATGAACATTTCAAAAGAACTTACCGGTAAGTAATCCAGGGAGTAAGAAGACATTTATCCGGTGCACGACATTTTAATTCTTTAAAGAATGTTTTATTCTTTGAACAAGATCAGGTGAAAGGATAAGTGAATCACTCAAAAAACAGGCAATTAAGCTATTAACAGTTTAGTCGCATGAAATTGCAGATGTATCACACTCAGCAAGTTTTAAATAATATTGCTTCTCATAACCTCCCGCATAGCAAAAGCTGCCAAATCGATATTCATGAAGTGTCAAGAGTTGCAATTTGTGTCTGCTCCACATGAACACCGCAGGGACTTTTAAAAGAAACATGGCAGAAGAGCTCACATGTAAATTTCACAGCTAATGCCTGGGCATGGCTTATGTTGGCCAATTAAGCTGTTCTTTTCGGCTCCATTACAACGCAGTGTCTTGGGGTTCATTTTTTCCCTTACTGTGCCATTTAGGCCTCAAATGGGCAAATGTTCACTGTGCCAGTTGGATGACAACGAGCCACTTTGGAGTCTGTTGCAGTGTGTGTGTGTGTGTGTGTGTGTGTGTGTGTGTGTGTGTGTGTGTGTGTGTGTGTGTGTGTGTGTGTGTGTGTGTGTGTGTGTGTGTGTAGGCACATATGTGCTTCCGCAAAAATGTCATCTTGTGTGTGAGCTCCAAACATCCGTGCGCCGTTGTGCCGGAGTGCCTTTGTGCGTTGGAGGCCTAATTTGCGCATGAAACAGGAGAGCGTTAATGGCTTTTAAAGATCGGTGGAGTCAAATGAGCACGCTCATCAGTTAGACACACACCCCTTGGTGATCACTTAGTGTCGGTAGATTTCATTTCCTGCGGAATAAGGCGATCTTGGTGGATCCAAGACAAATCCTTGCAATTACAGCCACACTTTAGATGATTCAGTTGCCTTCATTTCTGCCTCACCGGGTGGTGGGTAGGGTTGTGTGCGGCATTACTGAATTTAGACTATTGCACCAACAGGATTCAATGAAAATGGACCAACAATATGAATTCTGGTAGAGCCGTATCACTAATGCATTTTTATTAACAAAAAGAGGTGCATAGATAACTAAGCATACACACTGAAGAGAAACACAAACAAACACAGGCAGCACCTGCATGTCCGTTAATAGCTTTGCCCTGTACAGTGTAGAGCACAAGGGCCAGCAGCAAGAGGCATTGAGATAAGATTCTGCTTAGCATTTGAATAGAGAGTCCTGATTTCTATTCACTTGGCCTTTGGCCATGTTAGTGCTGAAGTGGTCTCAGGAAGTCTGTCTTGTCTCCTCTGTGCCAACCAATGTGCAGGCTCATATCTGGTAATGTGCAATATCTGTCAGTGTGGCAAGTCTGTCTGTCTGTCCGTTTGGATGGTCGAGTGTCTGGCTGGTTAATAATCAGCCTGCCTAGCTGCTAATCATCCTCCCAGCTGCAGAAGCAGGTGGCCACGCATACCACAGCTCCCAGTCTCATTCACCATGTGATGTCATCTCACTGCACCTGGTCACACTGCATTACGCAGAAATGAGGTTGCGAGTTTTCCTCTTTAAAAATCATGTGCGCCTCTCCCGGGAGTCGAGGACCTCTGACGTTTATTTCTCAATGGAGTGGACACAGCGTTTTCCCACAGTGCAATGGTGGTGACCGAGTGACCAAATCACCACGGCCCAGATTGGGACCGATCTCACAGCAGTGGAACAGGCAGAGGCAGCAGTTAGGACACACTCCACATCGAAATGGGAAGCCATTAGTGCGGCAACACACAAGGTCACCTTCAACTAGGCACAGCAGCCACGCAACTTCCTCTGCCGACATGCCCAATGGACGCAGCAATACAGTCATGTAAAGGTCAGGCTATAAAGTGGAAGAGAACCACAGCTGCCTCAGACACTACTCTCTTAAACATTTGATCTGGACCCTCACTTCTGAAAGTGACCAAAATACTTTGAGTATCGCTTTCAAACAGCAGGAAGGGAAATGAGAGAGGGGAGGAGGAGGAAAGAGAGTGATAGGGAGAGTGGGGGAAAAGAGGAAAGAGCGGGAGACAGTGGAGACTGGATGATTAGGTTTCAACCGTGGTCTGCAGCTGTTCAGAGCTCAGGTCGCTGATAGGTGTGCCTTACAGCAAATATAATCCAAGCCCAACACAATCTCTGTCTGCTGCATGAAAACATCACCGAGCCATAACACATACAGACCCTTCATAACTCTTAACCTGGTACAGGTGGATGTCCAGTACAAGGGCAAACAAGATTATGGATTCAAAATAAAAACAGGATATTTCAATGTTTTCTCTTCAAAAACGTTTGAGGTGTAAGATACATAATAAAACCCTAAGCTCTCCCAACAGTCACTCGGCAGTTCCGTGTATTTACCATCCCCCTTCCCCCAGTTTCCTCCTCTCTCATAGTTCAGTTCAGAACCTAATGAAGCTGAAATGCTGCATCTCCGATGATCCCAAAGGGTCGCTTTAAGGAGGGGTTGTCCTCAATGTTTGCACAACTAGAAAAACAGCCACGAAGGCCATTCACCTTAAGTATTTTTAAACTTGCACAAATGTGTGTCTGTAGAACTGCATTCATGGGGACAAATCCATCACAGCACCACAGTGCAGTGTGACAGATGGAACCCAAAATAAACAGGATGAGTTGTAGGCCTCGCTCGGTCCTGACCCTTGCACAGCATCAATCCCCAGCAGCATTGTGTGCCCAGGAGTGTTGCGCAAACGCAAGTACGCGTATGAATGAATGTGTGTTTAAGGGCGTGTATGAAAGTCGCCAAAGAAATAAAGGCTATTGGAAGCAAAGAATATCAGCGCAGGAAGAGAGTGGCAGTCTGCACACCATAGGTTGAATCAATTTCAACAACATTCGATTCAAAGCCCGTATCAGCGAGTGCCTGAACTTCAGCCATCCGCCCTGTCACCTCCTCCCTCACTCCATATGATGGATTACCATCTCTGGCATCCTCATGGGGTCTGAGGGAGAGGGGAAGGTGAGGGGTGGGGGGGGGGGGGGGGGGCTGGGGAGTGGGCAGTCGCTGCAGGGACACATTCATCGGTGGGCAGGTCCGGGTTAAGGAATTATAGTATGACTGAGATCTGAGGTGGATAGGAGAGGGCAAAGGGTTCTCCAGGGGTCAAAGGATCCAATCGCGGCTGGAGTCGACGGCAAGCCACCCCGACAATGCAGGCAGTCTTCAGGGATTTAACTCAGGGTCACGTTTTTGATTAATATTATTATCACTCACTTGTCCCCTCGGCCACGTGTCAACAAATAGAGATGTATGTCATATATTAACTGATGAATAGCACACCTGTGTGACAATTTAATATAGAAGAAAGTCTGCAAACCAGACACAAGCTGAGGAGCAGATTAATAGACTGATTAAGGGTGTATTATGAAGGATAGCTTGAACATGATCATCATAAATCTGCTTATAGAAAAACTGAAAACCAAACAGATCTTGAACAGATTTGAACTTCGGGTCAATATTTAAAAAAAAAAAAAAAATCAAAGTGCAATCCAGCTATGAAAGCAAGACCCGCTCACCCAGACTGTGTTTTAAAGTTAATCAATAATCACCCTGCAGACAGATTTCAATAATTCACTCCTCAGTCTGCATCTCCGACTGTCTGACAAGAGAAAAAGAAAGACGAGCTGAGGTTAATTTTATACAATGTTTGTCTCAATGGTTTGTTACAACAGCACTGCTGAGCTGGAGCAAATTATGATATTAATGATATTAATGCAAAGATTTATCTGTTCAGGTACTGCTGAGTGAGCAGCCATGGCGTGCAACATGGGTGTTGAGATGGACGTGGAATTGGTGTGTGTGTGTGTGTGTGGGGGGGGGGGGGGGGGTGAAAAGAGGCAAAACACAAGCAGGCAGGCAGGAGAGACAAAGCAATAGACCTGCATTGTCAGAGTGGAGAGCCCATCAATAAAAGTGTCACTATAAAGAGAGAAAGAAGGAGAGTGTGAAGGAGTGAGAGTAGGGTGTATAAAAGAATCACAACAAAACCCGGTGCGACGGGTGCTTCATCTTGCCGGGCACTAATGGGCGTGAGAAGCGGCTGGTTCAGCATTCTTCGCCTGACGACTCACTCCTCCGCTGACGGGCCGTGGCGTCCATGACGGAGCGCTGTGCACTCGCTTAATCCGGTTTGTACACTCAAAGGTGACACAATGGCATAAGTGGAGAGGTTGGCATTGGAAGAAAAGGAGACAAAAAGACTGATAGGGGCAGTGAAAACTGGTCAAAGGTTATTTCAAACTTGGAAGTTATTGAGTACCGGGTCTGTTTGCCACCTCCCTTTTCCATCTCTGTCCCCAGTTCTCACACCACCTCTCCATTACTGCTGTCATAATTCTGCTGTGCTGTAGGTGTGCAGTTTTTCCTTCTGATGGTAAGGAAGTAACACAGACGATCTATTTCCCCAGGTGGAGCCGCAGAGGTCAGAACAGGGACACAACAAGGCCCGCTGAGGAAAGTAAAAGTGCAGTCTCAGGACATATCATGTGCATGTGAATGTGCTGGTTTGTGTGCGACAGTGAAAGGTCAGAGTGCCGGTGGTGATCGTGCTGTATTTCTATGATTTATGTTCCCTGTGGGGCTTTAGTTTGTACATTTCAGCTCCAATTCTACATGCTGGTCTCTTTCCAAGCACTGAACTTGAGTAGGTCAGTGAAGGGAATTCCGTATTTACTGTTTCCATGTGTAGCTGATAATGGAGATAAGCGTGATTTACCTGCTGCTGTGTTCGATGGAAGAGAACCATGTGTGTGTGAATATGAGTGAGTGTGTGTGTGTCTGTATGTGAGAGCAATTTCCTCCTTTCCAGAGGTCAGCAGACTCCAACTGCACGGACACTGAGCTGACACATTTAATCAGGGATTCTCCTCCAACAGTTGATCAGAAGAAGATATTTTTCACCCCCTTGGCCATTCTCACTACCTCTCTTATCACAGGACAACATCCCCATCTTTTCTGCATCTGCACTTACTTTTCTCCATCATGTTATGACTTTGGAATGTTCTGGACACAAGTCACCTCCAGCGGGACAAATCAATAGTGCTGGAGAATCGTACAAAACAACAATTTATCAAAATGTAACAGACTGGGGAGTCCTTTGCTGATTTTTATTTATTTGTTCAGTCACAAGGTGAAAAGCAACATTTAATTAAAACGCTGATATCAATTACTTATCGGTTGTCCCAATCAAGAATGCAGAACTCTGTTAGGTTCTGTTGTTTTGCACTGACGACACCTCAGCACACAAACACCTTCTCCAAGGAGCAAAACATTGAAATTGAGATTGGACCATGATCAGCTTATGTTTGTGTGCATGTGTGTGTGTGTGAGTGAATGGCAGCATGCATCGTTAATGTGTGGTAATGGCTGCATTGTTGCTGCTTCCTTCATTACCCTTCATTATCTCTCAAGGACTTCTGCGCAGATTAAGCCTCGGCCCACCAGGGTTCGTATGAACACGAGGGCAGGTGTTTGTGCGTAAGTGTGCGAGAGCGTATGGATGTTTGTGTGCACTTGTCACTCCGGCTTTGCTGATTTCTGAACTGGAATAATGAGTCCAGAGGAGTGTGAGAGGGGCTCGGCAACACCTCTCTGTCGGACTCCCCCACCTGGCCTGCTCCTCTTGGCCTGTTTCTTTATTAGCTTCCCCCTCATGCTGGACACAACAGGAACAGCTTGCTGCCCTCCTTCTCTGTTCGCCACTCACACCTCTCCCAACTCTATTTTCCTGCTAATTACCTTGTTGCACCAGAACCAAGTGCTACCGAACGATTGACTTAATTGCAGAAGTGGTGCATTAGATGATAACAAAGGACCTTTTTAAAAGTCATCCAATCCAATTCCCAGCGACATTTACAACCAACCGAAGACACGTGTTTCATTTGGCCGTCATTTGCATTTCTAAAGGTTATGAACTCAAAACAATGCTGCGAGGTCAAAGTTCAACACAAGTGTCTTCATTTCTGCACGATGATTCTTTTTCAGATAATTAGGCTCAATTAATGCAGGAGAAACAACAAACATGCCAAATAGCTTGCATCACACTCCACCGTTACAAGAGAAAGAGTTCCTCCTGAAAAGATGGGACTAATTACATTTTCCTTGGGATCCTATCGCCCCAGGTGTGCCTTGTCACACTTCCATATACACAGATATTCGCAGAGCTAGCAATTTATTCAGCTGTGGTGGCTCCAGCTAGCATTTCTGACACAGGCTTCACAATGATTTATGAACCCGCTCATTGACCTACTTTATTCTGAGAAGAGAAAAGGGGGCACATTTTCTTTTCCACGCCGTATACCCATCCCACCTGGCCTGCAGTCAGGTTTGAAGAGGAGCGAGATTACAAAGCAGACGGCTCAGATACCCTTCAGGCAACACGCTTGCAACTTCTCTTATCGCGGGAAGTACAAAGCAGTGAACAACAGCTAATGAAATCCCCTCCCAAATAAAGCGATGTCTAAGCTTTATCCTCGCACTCCACTTATGCACCGCGGACCCAGATAACACGAGGGAGTTCATGCAGTTCGTGCTCCTGTCCACCCATTTGTGAACAATGTGTGCTCAACATCTAACACTTTAAGGAGATATTGTCGGAGGACTAACTCCAGCAAAGGCAAAATTCTCCCCCCACCTCTGCAATCTGGCCCACATTAATAATGCAGAGGCACCTCTCCAAGGCCTCTTCCCCCTCTTCCTCTGTGCTCCACCTTTCCTCCTCTGACAGAGAGAGCGCTGAGTGCCGCCCAGCTTGATGTCCAGCTTGCAGCAGCGCCGCTCTGCTCGGTGGACACTGAGTTCAATCTGTTTCAGAACTGCAATTCAATTATCTCACCAGGGTCCTGTTCAACCACTCGTGAAAGGAAGGGGGGCAAAGGTGTGTTCAATACAGCGAGTGGAGAGAGTCAGACAGGGATGCAGCGGTGCGGGGGATGTGGGTTACAAGACATATCATAAACACAAACCCAGTTCAACATGGATATGGATTTAAATGCTATTTTTTTCTCGTGTGATTTGCTCTGGCTTTACAATCACTAGACGGATGTCAGGAACTGATAAAGCTAATCACTGCAAAAAAGCCATTGCAGTGGGATTAAGCACCCCCCGCCCCCTCCTCCTGCCCTAGCCCCAAGAAGACCTGACTGGAAGAGAAAGCTTAGGAAGCCCAGGGCCCAAAACACACCAGATATGGAGCTCTACACAAAATGGCCCCCCTCCTCTCTCAGATCTGGCCTCGCCTGATTTCTGTAAAAACACATAAAAACAACACACTGCAAATGGTCATATATTTATGACACTGGAGTAACGTTAATAATTCAGTGATGTCAATGAATACTTAATGTTTATATATATTTTACAAAGATGTGGTGCATGATTATTTGATCCGCTAACTACATTTGGAAATATAGACTCACACTGGTGTAGATTTCGAGAGCGGGAGCACTAAAAGAATGAAAACAGCCGCAATGCACAATAACATAGAGGAGTTCTGCACACGTTCAGACGGTTTGAGTGTCCAATAGGCCAGCAACACGACTGTTTCAGACACTGAACCTGCAGATGGGCTTTAGGGTTTTCCAACTCAATATCCCTGACATTACTTGTTATTAAAATTCTAAGTCATTTATGTCTGTTCATAAAATACGACCAGCATGCCTTATCCATTTCTTCTTGTGTCCAATCCCCATCAAGTGCCTTCCGGGGATTTGATCCGTTCATATTCAAATCATTTCTAATATCCTTCTTTATTAAAAACTTGCTGCACTGTCCCATTACGATCAAGTAACGCAGTAACGAGTGCTGGTGAACTGCACTTGACCCTGTAACAAAGCGTCCTCCTGAAACTGCACTCCGTCTCTGTCAGGACGACACTGTCGTCGCCCTCAGTGTGCTAGGACTCAGGTCAGGTCAGGTCAGGTCAATATGAGCAAAACTGTGCCAAGTAATGTCGCAGCAGCAGCTATAAATGGAATGGAGGGACATGATGTGGCTTTAATGAAGTATTAAAGTCGAAGGGGAGTCGGCCTCAGCAGTGTTCCCTGTGGTGACAGTCATTCTCCTAGAATCCTCATTCCAGCTGTGTGCTCAGGCAGTGTTTGCTGGTTATGGTTATGCTTATGGTAAAATCTGAACAAGAGAGTAGTGTTCAAAGCTTATTATCTAAAAAAAAGCTGCCTTGCAGTTGTTTATACTTCTTTAAGGAAGGTAAGAAATGTCCACCTCTGTAGTGACCAGTCAATTAGTGGAGTACTATTAGTGAAGCTTTCATGTAAACCAGGGGTGTCAAACATATTTAAGTTCACAGGCCAAAAAGAGCACAATTTCATCTAGAGTAGGCCAGACGATTAAAACAGTGTCATAATAATCTTTAAATTCAAACTTTAAAGTTTTAATTTGTTGTGGCGCAGAGTAAGGAACATATGTACAATTTACCAAAGTCAAACAATTACCAAGGAAAACTGACTACAATCTCAGCATAACACCAATTTTGGTACAACATATGGTAAAATGTGCCAAAAAATAAACATTGTGGCGTTATGCAGGTTTTTACAAACTCACTTTCACAACATGGCTTGGATGGTGATCTCAGGGCCTGTGTTGTGTTGTGTTGTGTTGTGTTGTGTTGTGTTGTGTTGTGTTGTGTCCGCTAATCTTAACAATCAATGTTTTCTTTGACATTGTTACGATTTGCTTGGTGGCATGGTGACGAGATTTGAGCCTCTTGAGGAACAATTTTGGCAGATTGGTCTCATGTTTGACATCCCTGATGTAAATTGGTGGCATTTGATATATGTACATCTATTACTTAGGTGTTGCCTTGCAGTTGTTTATTGCACTGTAAGAGGAAAAGCCTGTGTGGCACGGCTCCGCTGGTATCCACGCTGAGCTTCTCTCATAAAACAAGTATCACTTGTAATACCCATCAGTTGCATGTTTTATTTCTTCACCTTGCTGTTTCCCTCCCCATTTCCTCTTCTGACCTCTCACCCAACACCTTTAAGCTTTTCAAACACTCAGTCCCCCCCCCCCCACACACACACACACCCCTGCTGTTCACTACACATTACATGGAAGAAAAGGGTAAGAAACAGTGTGAGAAGGGGAAAATAAAATAATCTGGAGACTTCATCAATTTTTCATGAATTTTCATTTAGACCGGGAGAGCCCTCTTACAGCGATCGATAGATCAAGCTGCTGTCACACAGTTAGCACCTGGGGGCTGCTGGGACGCCCGCGGGAACGCAGGGCACTGGATCAGAGGAGGAGACCAACCCCCTCCGCCTCCATTTCCCAAGGATCACAAACCACACACGAACCCCGCTGCCATTGTAAGCGCTTCAGAAACACAGTTACAGGGCATTCTAGCACGTGGAAGATGTTTTTTTTGTTTGCTTTTTTTCCAGTTCACTTCTTAGGAAAAGCCTAACATTTAATAAGCAAATGGTTTGCTGGTTTTATGTTAACAAAGACGCTAAGTGCAGCATTCTGCTAAACTGCTGATAGAAGTTAATTACAAAGTGGCAAACTTTGCTATTATCTTGAAAAGATGCAAAAATACAAAATGGAATGTTGTAGGAATAATACAAAAAAAAAAAAAAACACATCATGGACGAAGCCAGTCTTTAGATTTGCGAACGCTAAAACATAAGGGCACAGAGGCTTGCCACTCCTCAGCCTTGTGGCAGTTGCAGGAGCTCCATAGGAGGCCTGATCTAAGCCTGCTGGGGGTCGGCTCATCTTCAAAGGTAATTTGAGCCCAAGCTCAGGTTCTGCCTGTCAGTGCTCACCGACACAGACGGCCTGAGTTAAACGTCCTGTCATTCTAGCCCCCACTCACCTGTGAGGGATCCGCCATCATGTCCACCCTCATTTAGCCTGACAGTGGCTTTATGTCCAGCCCAGAGGGTCTGCAGACCTCTTCAAAATAATCCCTTTAAGCTCAGAACAGATCAAATATATCAAGTCAACAGCTGGAAAAAACTCTGCTCCATATTTCACCAGATGATGTTGCACTTTGTGACGTGGTGATGGGGCTTAACTGTTCCTTGTTGTGTTTGCAAATGAGGAACATTGACAGCAAGATGCCACTGAAAAAGTATGATTAAGGTCACATCCACGCAAAGATTCTGTCCACACGTCAGTATGAACACGGCTCAACATGAGGATTCAGGGCATGTCGTACACATGCTGCGCTGTGACTCACCAAACACACCAAAAATGCAGAAGACATGGAGCACATAGAAATTTAGAAGTAGACCCCTGCTCATAAACTTCTATATAAATCTGAGTTCTATAGGTCTATGGCCCCGCTCCTCCTGCTTCTAGCTACTGTAGCTTCTGCAGCTTGACTGGAGCTTGTTGTCCGTGATTGTTGTGGTTGTTTGATGACATTGCGGACCACGGTGGGGAGAGAGGGCGGCGACTACGTCATCTTTTTGCCACAGACGATCGTCTTTGCCGTCCACACCTCGGGATATAGATGGCACATGCCAGGATTTTAGAATTTCCCTACTCTGGGACCTGTGCTCAAAAAAAACCTAAATCTATCTCTGTCTTCACACTTCAAAAACGCTGCCTCGTATGGATGATAGGCCAAAAACGGCTTGTTTAAGTGAACTGGCGTTCTCATGTGGACGGCCCCTAAATATGGCTCAGCTTAAATTCACTGAAAATTATTTCCCACCGTGAAGACAAGGCAATTTTCAATATATATACTTGCTGAAAAGGACAACGGACTTATTCTTGCTTTTGTGTTTTGGATTGTCTAGTGTAAACTCAGTCTTTTCGGTGTTTGTAAGCAGTGAGATGAAGACCAGAGCAGCAGGAATAAACAAGGAGATCTGGACTCACATGCTACTTCCAAAGACGCATTGCGGCTGACAGCTTCTCCCAGGTAGTTCCGGGCCACACAGACGTAGGCTCCCTCATCCGGCTTGCTCCGCCGGCCGTGAACGATGCGCAGGAAGAACAGCGAGCCGCTCGGCAGCAGCATGCGGTGAGAACGCATGTCGTCTTTGTCCGTCTCCACCCGTTCGCCGTCCTTGTACCACTCCACCGTCGGGGTGGGCCGCCCCTCAGCTTTGCAGTTGAGAGTGGCGGGCTCCCCTTTGGACACGATCAGGTCAGAGGGGTGCTCCACGATCCGGGGCGGGGAGTCCTCCTGGCGCAGACGGGATCCTGAAGGGAAAGGGAGAGAACCCATAAATCATAAAGCAGCAGCACGACAACCATAAAGCTGGCTCCTGTTCAGTGACTTTACTGTTTTCTGAGCTCAAAAATGTCTTTCAAAAAGTCACAAACTGTGATCCCTATGTAAACACTGGGAAGACAGTACATACATTAATATACACAACTCATTGCAACAAATTCCATCGGGAGAAGCTGGGGACTGGCTCAGGTGCTTTGAAAGCAAAACAAAAAACACTGAAACACCCACTGGAAGCTTGTCACACCACTTAATATAGGATCAACATTGTAAGTGATAACAATGATTGTTTCATTTCATGTCAAAATTGGAAAAATAAACCTGAGAAATGCTGTATAGCACAGAAAATTCAATTATTACAATTTGATTTCCAGGCAGACATTCAGTTTTCTGATAAGTTATATAAAAAAAAAGTTATCTTGGAGTAGAAGCTCCAAGAGAGGTTTGACCAAATTTACAAAAGCATATTCACATTGCAAAAGAACATCATGCGTTTGAAGATGGTCACCAGGAACTTGTGAAAGATAAAAACGGTGTCTTTACGAGTTAAAGGCATGTGGTTCCATGTCCCACTAAAAAACGATTAATGAGAAACAAATAAAGTATAGTGGAATAAACTTGCCTAAATTCAACCAGACCAATCTATATCTTATCAGAACAATACAACTAACACTTCTTCAAAAGACAGAAAGCATCGCTGAGCAGGACGACATGTGTTCAGGTTTTTCTTAGATTGCTACCATCGCTACTTCAACCCACAGCAACGAGGAACGGACGGGAAGCTGGAACTAATAGCTGCTTTAGCTTTTCCTGGCTTTGAAGCATGAGAAAACACATATTGAACACTTTAATCACCATTATAGACTCGTCACAAAGCCACCGTATGATCTGCTCCAGCCTACATGCAGGGTGCTTATGGGTGGCACAACCCATGAACGAGAGCATAAAGTCAAGAATACATTAAAGCAAAACACACAAATTATACATTTGCCATATATGTTTGGTTTGAGTGAAGGTAGAGTAAAACTGTCGGGTTCAGCACGGAAAAGTAAACGTGTGATGTGAATATGAATGTTGGGGTCCAGACTAATGTCAAATGCTAATCCCCTGTGGCTGAAAACCTCGGCCCACTCCCTTTTCATCACGGCTTGCAGCGGGTGAGCTCTGGGAGTCTGGCAGCTAAGATAATGCTCCCTGACTCACAGTCCCTGTGTGTCTGTGACCAGGTCTTAGCCACAGAGATAACATGCTGTAGGCCACACACACACACACACATGCACACACATACACACCCATCACAGAGACCATGGGAACTGTGCTGCAATCAAATAGTTTGATCCAGCATCAAAAAAAATCAAAGAAGTAGCAAAGGGAAAAAGGGAATAAGGCAACTTTCTTTTTTTTAATCCTCTTTCTTTTGAACTTCATTCAATGTGTCATCAATAACTCTGCTATACTTGGTAGCCAAATGTTATCCAACCAGTGTTGCATTGAGTTGAGACCGAGTGAAGCTTTTTCTCTTAAAATGAGTCGCTGCAGGTGTGCCAGTGACGGAGCCCAGTTGATGACTGTGCCGTTCCCTGGGGCAGAGCAGTGGGCTAATAGGCCCATGCCTGCTTTCCAGAAGTGCAGTGTATTACATGGGCCTTTGTGCTTATGTAAGGGCTAATTTCATCATGGAATAGAGGGGAAACAGTGGAGGTCCTCGTCTTTGTTTGGCCGGGATTGCACATGTTCCAGTGCCCCTCGTAGTGAAATCTCCCGGGGGAAAGCGGGACAAGCTGTACCCTGGCCTTTTCTGCTCATGAGTCAATGAGCTAGAGGACGGGGAGCTGCTGGAAACCTGCTGATCAGCACAAAACACACTTCAAAGAATCTGAGTGGGGTCAATGTGTGTGCACACATGCACGCTCATGCAAACACACAGATTTACTTTGTGCAAATGCGCAGCGGTCGTCGGGAATCAGGCATCAGACGACGGCATATTGACCCCCGAACAGGAGGTAGCCTGTTCTCTCTTCCTCCTAATTTGGGCTAATTCCCTCCATTTCCCTGTCATTGATTAGTGATCAGGCCGGGTGTCTTGTGCTAACAGGGGCCACAGAGGCGTCTGTGGGAGGGGGGTTGGAGACATCCTGCTCCCTGGGATCATGATCTAATCTCTCTGGCATTATGTGGAAAAATGAGGATGTACTATTGGTGGCATAAGAAAAAGCTCTCTTTTACTAGTGGGTACCAGTAACCTACCCCGTAGCTAGTTTAGTGGGGCCCAGAGACTCAGGTTTGTAGCCTGGCAATGAGTGACTTAATAAATGAAGCAGTAATTAACACGGTGACATTGATAAATGAAGGGCAAGATAAAAGACAGACATGGAGACCCCCATTTCTCTCACATGGTGTGTCAAATGCACATTTATTGTTATCTTATTGGAGCATCTGCTTCGCCCATAATCCACGTGCCCTGTGGTGGCTTTTCACTATGACCGGCGCGCACGCACAGCACTAAACTGTGGTGACTCCATTCGATTTATATCACTCTAATTTCTTTAAATCCAATTTGTATTCCAATCTACAGCCTTCTAATCACTTAAACCTTGAGTCTCCATCTGCTCTCCTCTTTCCTGTGGAAATGAACACAGCAGATGCCTCTACAATTGTCCTTTCACTGCCAGAAAAAGCCAAGCGGGGTGCATGGAGGGCCAGACGTGACTGGTCAGTGTCCTTCCTGAGTGGGGAGCGTCAGGTGTAGAGGTAGGAAAGGTTAAAAGCATATCCATATGCTCGGGAATATGTTATAAAAGAGGCCCATCAATCTCAGTCCTGGACGTTGCGTGACTGTTGCTTGTAGTTTCAAACTGTTAGTCTTGCCATGAGAATGAATGAGATGTCTCTATGCAGGTAATGTGTAGGAGGATCACACAAAATAATAAAAAAAAGAAAAATTAAACATTCCATGTGCATGCTCACCACCCGATCATCAGACTTAACTCCTCACAGACACGAAAGTCAATTTTCAGCTTCCTATCAGACCCCCTTTTCCACTCTCTTTACGGTAAATGGGCTTTCTGTTGCCCTTTTAATGCGATCATTGGTGCTGTGCAATCAAGTGCTCTCTGAGCTGAGGCGAGTGCACTTCACTGGGTCTCAGGGCACACGCTCCAATCAAAATGCTGTGTTTCCCCTGTCTGCAATAACACCACCATTACTTTTCACCACCGCTGTGCAGTCATCCACTCTTTGAGGAAAGCGTGAAGCAGAGAACAAACAAACAAGCACACAGACAGGGAATGAAATCAGAAAAGGATTACTGAACCAGAAGCTCACTCTTTTCTGCCTTTTCTTTCCATCTACTTGTGTCAGCTTCACTGAAATGGATGTTATTTCCAAGTGCTGTTATCTAAGAATTGTGCAGTATTTTGTTTTTTGTTTTTTGTTTTGTTTCGTTTTCTTCTTTGTTGCCAACAACCCATGCCTTCACATCCATCTTCTATTATACGACTTTATCCGGTTCAGGGTTTCGGGGCGCTGGATTCGATCTCAGCTAACTGTGGGTGAAGGCAGGGTACACACTGGATAGGTCCCCAGTCCATCACAGACCAAATGCCGTGTGACCAATTGACCTAAGCCACGCCCCCAAATGCAAACGAAACAATAGCGTTCAACTACCAACTGTCCGACCCGTAGAGAAGCATCACGGGTGGTGACGCTTTGTTGTTTTCTGCACTATTTAAGACATTTAAGACGAAAAAAGGGTCAAGCAATGTGCCTGGGCCACATGCAATAGTGTTACAAGGTCTCCTGAAAAAATAAACAACCGGGTTTATCTCATCCCATTTCCATAACAGAAACAAAACCTGGACAAATGTCTCCTGTGGATGAAGCTTCGTGGCTGAACACACAAACTCAACACCACACCGAGAAACAAGGCCGTCTATATGTGTTTCAAAGTTAGAAAATGCATAACCTGAGCAATCTACTCATATAATATCAATCACGTCACGCCAGCAGCGATGAGCTTCGTGAAGCTAGCCTGCCAGCTTCCCTGATGAACACTGATGTTCGCTGCTGGTATCCACGTTGCTAGCTAATCTAGTAAGCGAGGTGGCAAAGCATGCAGTTTCTAAACTGACAAATGCCATGTAATAATAATAATTGCTTGGATTTATATGGCACTTGTCCAAGTTAGCAACAGTAACGAAGGAGGGCGGGGCTTAGTCAAAGGTCAATTAAACCCTCAGTTAACCTCACATGCACACTTCTGGACTGTGGGATGAAACCAGTGTCCAAGCAGGCACAGAGTGAACATGCAAACTCTACACATAAAGGCCAGCTCTCATGCTTCATTATGAGTATTAAAAAGTGATAATAAAAAAATACATTAGAAATGAAAAATGTGTTTGTTTTAATATGAGGAAAACAACATTTCTATCAACCCCTGTGATGCACTGTGGCCTCCTTTGGTGCTTATTGTAACTGGGGATTGACTTCAACTTAAAGCACATATTGAAGATGGACCACTTCTGTTACTAACAGCATACAGCCTATTCCACTGACCACACACAGACAAGCAGTCTTTTCTGTTATCTTTGCCACATATTTATTCATGTGTGCAACAGAAGGTCTGGCCTTTGATGATCTTTTAGTAATTATTTTTATTAGCTCCCAGGAGAGATTCTGGCCCACCAACCAAATCAATAGCAACACCAAAGTCAGGCAGAGCATTAAAGGAAGGGCTCCCCGAAGAGATATTACTTATTCTGCCAGCAGACGTTTGCTGATCACAGGTAACCAACGGCAACCTCAGACCAAGGCAGAAAAGTTCCAGTCACTGAGGCTCCATAAAACATCAAACACACAAAGTGAGGCCCAAGCCAAAATGCAGTAACACTGTAATCTGAGTTATGAAATGGCAAAGACGTTTCGGGCAGAAAGTGCTGAAGTCCAGAAAACTGAGGGAATATAAAACTGGTACAAAAAAAAAAAAACAGAAAACCTCAAAGAAATTTCAGTGGGGATGAATTATGCATTAGCTTCATGTTGTCCATTCTGAAATATACCTCCCTCCCCAACCTTCAACTTCTCCTAAAGCTCCCACTCCGTTTCCTTCTCTGCCTGCTTCTCCCAGTGTCTCAGTCTCTTCTGCTCTCTCGTCCTGTTGTCACTGTGAGGGTGACGGAGTCATATCCGTCATCTCGCCAGGAGGGAAATGTGAGAGAGCAGCAGGGGGAAACTGAGGGTGGTGAAAGAATAATGTTACCGGCCGTCCACGCCTCGGCACTGGCCTGCCGTGACACTTCCAAGCAGCTCGCTCTGCACCCGAGATTCATCTTCTTTACGCCCGGCTGTCAGTGGCGTCACAGCACATGAGCTGCAGCAGATCCCCGATACCAGGCGCGCCGCTCGTCTCCGAGGTGTCACGGGAGACGCCCCGCTGTATCTGCCGGAGCCCATTCCCAGCCCGCCGCATCTGGCCGGCCACTTGATAGCGACGGAATCTCCACAGTGAATCTCCACAGTGAATCTTCACAGTGAATCTTCACAGTGAAGACAGGGAAAGTGAAATGAAGGGTGCTCACAGGTGCAGACCAGATTCTTCCCATTTCATCTTCTGTTGCAAGAGGTGGCTTGAGTTAGCTCGCTAGGAGGCTCACATAATGTGCTCTGTTCTACCTCAGTGCCCCTACACGCAACCCCCCCCCCCCAGTATAGGATCTATACTGTGAGAGCAAACACGGGGGGTAATTCTATGATCTGCTCTCAACCACTCATCGCATCCATGCTTGCCTCCAACAAATATCAGATAGAATTCCAGCCTGAGTGTATTTCAGGCAGTGGTGAGGTGGGGACGTATTGACTCTACATCTGTGTACTTGCCCTCTTCCCCGTCATGCAGATGGAATATATAAATAGATAACTGTGGGAAACAAAATATCTGATTTTACTGCAAAAGGCTGATTCTCAAAGATTGCATTTCAAGTAGTTGCCACAGTGTTTTGTTTTGGGTTTTTTTCCTCAAACTACTCTCATTCTGTTTATTCATCCTGCTATCAGGGGCCATGAGCAGAAAATGTGATGTTATCTCTTTTCCAGCAGATGGCTCATCTCAAAAGAGCTGAGATCGCTGACTTGAGACGGAAGTGTTGAGAAGCAGGAATACATAAGGACATTTAAGACATCCTTACAGCTCGGTTGTGTTGATGAAAGTGCTGCTTGCTCTCTATTTATGGGCTGATTAGTATAAGGAGTATAGCGTCAGCACTGTGGGACTGTCAGGCCACTGGTAGGGACACTAAACTGTGTGATGCAGATTAAATGATTTCCGATGCCGGGGCCACTCGAGCGTGCAGCTCACTGCATACCCCACCTTCCTCAGCCCTCTCTCTTTTCCTGCAGATCCATTTCAACCGCCATTTGCTTGTCCGCCTTTGCTTTGCATCACTACAGCAGCCCCGACATTAAAGCCGTGAGCTCGTGGGGGAAATCAACGATTCAAATCACAGACGTGTAATAAAAATTTAAAAGGTGAAAGTGCATGATTAATCATATCCCCTCCCTCCTCCCCCCCCCAAGGCTTGTCAAGAAACCCTGCGGTTGAGGGTAATGTCCACTCAGCCCAGTCATGCAGTGATCATCAGAAGAAAACTATGGCATTGAGGACAATTTCCTTTGGTCATTTTCATCCCACTAGATGTGCTATAAAATTAGACAAGCAAGCCACAGTGTTTATGTTGATGGTCTCCAGGCAGCTCTATAGGTGTGTGTGCAGCATGCACATGGATGTAAACACAGCTGGCTCAAAAACCTGATCACTTCAGGGAGCGGGGGGGGGGTTGCTCCGAACCGTTGCTGCGCAGGGAATCACAATGAAATGAATGGTATCAATTGATTCTCCCTCAAGCATTGTAATCTCTTTACCTGCATTGCTAAGCTGCTGCTGTAGATTGAATGGGGGAGAAATAAATAAGTGCGTTATTGCTTTAGAAATGAGGGAAGGGTGGATGAGAAGGCCTTCAGGTGTCCATGATACACTGTGTCGAGAGGTGAGTGGATAATTGGAGGTGTGCCGCGGGTGTTGACCTGCAGTGAACACACTGCAGTGTCTCTGCATGTCAATGAGGGCAACCACCACCTCCAGCCACTCCAATACTTGTCTCTCTCACACACACGCACACACACACACACACACACGGGCATGTGAGTTTGAGCTGTGACCACACACCATTGAAGTAATGCACTCCCAGCACAGGAAGGTAATCAAATGGCTCTTATTGCTCACTGTTTGTTTGTGTTTTAGGCACAGCATAGGAAGTCCAGATGAGATTTATTAAATTTCTATACCATGGGACACTTCATCTGGTCTTAGTTTGCCCTCTGGGGTCAAGGGGTGGCGGCAATAAGTGCATGAAGGACTCATACAATTTACTGAGGTCCATATATCCATGTTAACACTGGAAAAAAAAAAAGGCTGGGATAGTTATTAATAGCACTCGCAAACGCATTCACACATATACACCCACTACATTTCATAATTCTTCAGCTGACTCGGTGTTCCCGGCCCCACAATGACAAATGCCCGTGAGCAGCTCTGCAGAAAGAAAATCATCACCATCCTGGAAGGGAACCCAGAAAGTTCAAACGTTCAAGGATATGATTAAAGCTCTTTTATTCTCCCTCTCTGCCGCAATGGTTGTGACACTTGGCTGATGTCGAGTTCCACATTGAGACTCCCACCACAAAGCCGATCTCACCAGGCGCTGCGATATCATTTCCAATAAATCAACCCACTGGCGGTTATTTTAGAAAGCAGTGAGGTGCTATGTGAGCTAAGATGCAACAACATGCTCCAATAATATCAACACACAAGCCTCTACTTCCATCACAAATCTTACAAATGGCATATAATAAGTACTTTGAAAAAGCCATATGGAAACACACTTTTGTACATAACAGCAGATAATTCAATTCCGGATGCATTTTATTTAAATTCACTGCCAGCCTTAGTTGAAGATTAATGGCAGCACATTAGTGCACAGTGGCCAGTGCTTCGGACTCCCAGTGACAATGTCCCCACTTCAAGTCCACTGACAGCCCTTCTCTGTGAGGTCTTCATGTTCTACATGGCATTTCTCCTCTTCACATAGTCTAAAAGACATGTAATCTGAGATTTAATGGTTACTAAAGTACTCACAGGTATTAATGTGAGTGAGCGTGATTGATCATCTCAGTGGTAACCGGTCCAGGTTATGACACTCCTTTGCCCACACATGGCTGTGATCGGCTCCAACCCTCCGCAGCCCCGTGTCGGATGTATTAGTATAGTCTAGAAGATGGATGATAAGTGCAATATCTGTAACTGAACTGTTGAACTACAATCTTAATTACTCCGCATTCATTTGTTGGCGCCGTTTTCACACATCTGCTTACTGTTTACTTGGTTTTGTTTTGTTTTGTTGTTTTGTTTTAATCCGCTGCCTCTTGTGCAAGTTTCTACCTGGCTGCTTTCATTAAAGTGCCAGGAACATTTCACTGTAATTCTTTTTTTTTAATCTGCAATGAAAATGAAACTCCAGTATGTTCTTTTCAGTGGAAAAATAGTGGAAAATGTAAAAATGCTGATTAAAAGATATAAGAAGACTGCTCTAAAGATGTCCACACTGACACACCGGTTGGAGGAGTTTGGAGTGTGTGTTAGATTCCCAGTGTAGTTAGAGGGAAGAAAAGGTACCCTGCTGTCATGGCTGTGTGATGCATAGACCGAGGTGTGGATGAAGATGGCGAAACAAGACACTTATTCAGTGGCTCCATCGCTCCGAACGGCATTACGGCTGCGCTGGACTGCTGCTGTGTGTGACGGATGTGTGCTGGAGTGTCGCACTCCGCCTGTCCGTCTTCACACGTCTCACACCAGGAGACAGCTCATGCATTTTTCTCACCGGGCCTGACCTCAGGCCTCTGCACAGTGGTGGGGGAGACGCTCAGCTCAGGTACAAGTGGAACTCAAACTATTGACAATGAAGAACAAGAAGGTGTGTGATTGACTGAAAACACACTGGAGTGCATACATACTTGATCAGGAATGGAAATATGCACGCACGCACACACACACACACACGCACAAATCTACGCAAAACAAGCAGAATATTACAGGTTGTATATGTGTAAAGAACCTTCCACATTAAATGTCTTGCAGCTCATTGCTACATGTAAACACAACACGTCCTTGTTTATGAGTGACTATGGACCCAAAAGCATATATGAGGGAGTTGTATATACTTGTGTGATTCATTCATTCAACCTTGACATCCTCTCATTCTATCTGAAGGTTGCTGTAAGATAGCCAAGCAGAGGCCGCGCGAGGGCAACTGGACACTGACTAATTGGATGCTTCCACAAACATTTCAGTGCAGCATGTAAAATAGCGGCGCCGAAAAGACCAACAGGCTCGTCCTTCCGCTAGGTTTACGTCACGTTAACTTCCACACATCCTGTTAAGATAATGGAGGCCACTGTAAATAACACAGTGCATCGCATTTAGAAAGAGCACCTTCAGAAGAAGCTCTACTTTGTAACAAGCAAAACAATCCAACAGGAAGTGTTGAGGCCACATTTTAAAATAAGCTAGAAGGACTTTAGGGATTTTGACACATTTCATAATTCAACAAGAAATCAGATTTTACACTTATTCTCTCAATTGTCACGAGTGACACAATAAAGGCTGAGCAGCTGGCAAATACCACAGTGCTGACCTTTGATGTTTAAAAATTGATTAAAGTTGCTTTTTTATTTGTTATGATCAAAGCAGCTGTTCAACAACTTAAAAAATTACCTGATATAAGATTTCAAATGATTTCTTGGACCATCTTCCTTTCAGTTTGCATAGTTTGTTTTGTTCCCCCTGGTTCGTTTCACTGAGGGTTCATTCACGATAATTTAATCATCTGGGATTATATAACGGTAATTAGATCAGCATTTTCTCCTGGCCTGCCCTAAACTCTTAATCAGCTGTTTGGGAAACAGAGGCGGTGACAGAGTCAGGATTATATCTCTGCCCCGGGGCCCCCAACCCAGAGCACAGGTGTGTATTCTTCCAAGTACAGGTGTGTGAGACAGGTGAGGGGCCCTTACCACTCGCTTTACCTCAGCATCAGCATGCAAAATTCATCACCCCCCCCCCCCCCCCCCAACACACACACACACACACTATATGCAGCGGTCGCAGGTGTATGACCTCAGTGTTTGAATTCCACCCTCACTGAGGAGATACTGGCATAAAGATAACGTGTGTCTGAAACACAGAGAAGAAAGGAGTTGAAGCGGTTTTATAAATCATATTAGTAAAGGTGTGACTCATCAACCCAGCAGCATTAAACCTTTACTTGGTCCTGTTGTAAATTTCCATTATTATTATTTCTACTTTTTTTTTTTTTCTCGAGGCAGAAGCATTCAGGCATTATGTATGTTTCTGCTCTGTAAATGTCAGGGGCATGCTTGACTGGGGCTTAATAAAGCGGAGGTAAAACAGGGAAAAGTGGCATTACCTTCCCTGCATTGAGCTGGTCTTCCAGCAGAGTCAACCATGTGTAATGTTGGAGGTTGGCATTTTCTTTTCCACATCTGCATTAAGAAAATGTAGTGACATTTTCCAGTGAGATGCCAGGAATTTAAACCTGGCATGTCTAATTTTACAAGGCAGTCTGAAGAGCTCAGAGTTTGATGTGTTGTGTCCTGAAGGTGTAGAGTGATGCTGGTGAAACCTGATCCACACAGTAGTCGGACTTGGCTGTTAAAATATCACGGGAGTTGACAGACCCGTGTCATTGGTCAAGCAACAGTTACCACTTAGACACACGTAACTTTCATCCCTTCCCTTCAACTCACACTGTGTTAACTCATTATAATCTGAGGATGAACAGCAGAGCTCGCTGGTGCCGAGGAAATCACTTCCTTGACATTGATGAGACTATGTAAGGCAGAAGTGAGGAGTTTCCAGTGGATCTCAGATGAAGGTTCATCATTACAGCAACCCCATTCCGGCAAATGAACCTCAATTACAATAACGCTGCCTAAACGCTGCCAACTCGGGCAGAACAATCACATTTGGGGCGAGACATTGCCATGGCTCTTACACAATGACCTCAGCCCGCCTCATCATTCAGCTCAAGTATTTTAATCTGGGCTTACTTTCCATTATAGACCACTACTTTGAACCTCTCTCATTTAATCATGAGCATCAACTGAGCTGTTAGTCTGTGATGCCCTTGGATAATTTTGCATTATTCCAGCAATTTACCTTCAACAAATTGTATTGGTAAATTGTTATTCTCACATTTTTTTTTTTGTTTTCGATTGCACTGATGCCGTCTCCCCCTCTCCTCTTCTCCCCGACACACACACACACACACACATACACAGAGTGTATTTTGAAATTCTCTTGACTAAGCAATTGTGAAACCACAACCCCACTAGCACAACTGTACACCATCCGCAGCATCACACTCTGTCCCCAGATGTCTGTCTTCCTCCTGCCCTCCACAGGTCTAAGTTGGACCATATTTCAGCCGGGACGGACACGATGTCACCAGCTCCTACATCACACACAAGCATGCAGCAGATCTCAGAATAGCATGAGGTCAGAAGTGCATGCCTACTATGCAAAGCATGTTCTGATCCTGCTTCAGAGGCAGTGTTGGACTTGAGGAGATAACAAGCAGCTGCTGAACAGTGTATTGCTGGAAATCCATCCTCCAGTCGTCACCCTGTTTCACAACAAATCGTCACAGCTCAGTTTCTTTGGGGGGGTCTGAATAAGTTCTTCCAGAACACATTCAGTTTCTCCTCCCATGCTCTCTCAATATCAGCCTTTTTTCTCCTCTCCTGCAGACTGGCGGTATTAATCACAGCACACTAAACAGTGACTGACGCCATTCAGAAGGCTGGGCTTTGTTAGCTCTACTGCCCAGTGAATACAACTCCAGGCCTTTTTGTCTGCCCAAGTGGACTCTTAGAGGAAGCTCCTCCCTCTCCAAGGACCCTCAGATTACTTCTTAAAAGGCTGGGTGATGGGTGAGTTCTGCTGGGATGGGGTGTGTGTGTGCGTGTGTGGGGTGGGGGGGGGGGGGGGTGACAGACGAATGATTGGGAAGATCCACGGCTCCTCTGGTCAGCTCGCAATACCATCAGCCACTGCTTAGCAACCAGTGGGTTTGGCTGAACACAGTGAGAGACGCCAAAAAAGGTAAAAGGAAGGAAAAAGAAAAACATCAAACCCAGCAGAAAGGAGGCTTGATTTGCTAACCGCAGAAGGAACGACCACTGAGCTGAAAAGCTTCAGAAGCAAAACTAGCAGCTGTGACGAACAAAAGCCAGAGATGACAGGTGAAAGAAAAGGAAAAAATGGGACCTTGCAGGCCTTTGGATTCAGTCACAACAAAAAAACCAGGTTCACATCGAGCAAAGCTGTACAAACAACATAAAGCAAACGTACATGTGTGAATCATCACTCACTCGTAATGATAAATGCTCCAGTATGTGATTTACCAGGAGTGTTCTTTGCTCATTCCGTGATTACTGGCCTCTCATTGTCTGCGCAGGCTCACTGAGAAAGGTGTGTCCTACTCAAAAGTGCCACTAAAATGAAGCCAATCCTCAGGTTTAGGATTTACAGAATATGCATATCCATCAATCATCAGCTGGACCATTTCCGATCACGGAATCCACCATCAGAGCAGCACATTCTTATGATTGCGGCCAGTTATCACATTAACTCTTCAGTTCATCCTCCTTTAATTCCTTCATTAAAGTAGTTCATTTGTAGGCCAGTGAAAGCCTTGAAATCTCAGAAAGGTGCTGACTTGGCACTCAGTGGCAGTGTGAGTGAAGAGGGAGAAAAATTAAACGGCATCAATCTAATTTACAATTAACATTAATGCAAATGATTAAACAGACAAGTGGAAGTGAATCACTGTAGCAGCTTTCCAAATTAGATTTGAGCAACTTTACATTGCAATGCACAACCACATCTCCGAGATCCTGAAACAAAATGACCACAGAAACACATCTACTGAGGCAGAGGCTGAGTGTTGGACTGTCACAACTCGTTTAGCCAAGAAGCCAATGGACCTCGGATCCACTGAACTACTTTCTCATGTTTGATGCTACACTGCTTCCAACCATGCAAAGTATAAAACAAAAATCAGTCATGTGCTCCTAAATCCCAAATTATACCGAACTCTGCATCAGGAAGAAAGAAAAAAAAATAAATAAAAAAATAACTAAACCTGAGATTCACTTAATGTTTGCTGTTAAGACTTACTGGGTTCGTAAAAGTAAACGCAGTCTTAAGAGGAACAATATTTTACAATGTGTTAATATTATGAAATACATCAGAAAACCAAGGTGTGTACACTTCACCTGCTCCGTCCGAACAGGAAAAGCAATTATTTCCATCTGATTTTAAATGCCTTGATTGAGATAATGGATGCAGTGGATGGATGGAGGATCTGTTGAATTCTTCATGTTTTTCTAATAAGTTATACAAATGAAAGGAGGGGAAATAATTCAAATAGAAAAACAAAAATTGATTGTTTTTTTAAAAATTATTATTATTAGTTTCCCTTATTTTAAGCAAGGTATCGATTGTTAATCGAAATCATGTAGTAAAGCAAACTTGAATGGAAGATGTTGCTCAGTGCGTAAATAAAATGAACAGGAAGAATGAGAAGAGCTGCCTTTTCAAAAGTCTAATAAAAAATGAAATGAACATTTTTAAGCACGAATGAGAAGTTTGACACAAAGCAGGTGTTTTTAAACTCACCATCAACTTGAGAATACAATAATCCCGTCAGGAGGATGACCGCTAGCGGACCCATACTGGCATATTAAACATCCACGGCTGGCGCGCAAATCCTCAAACTCACAGCAGAAAAATATGTCCACAGTGACACGTCTAGTCTATTCCGTGTCCGTGGGGGACGTGGACAGACCCTACTTACTGACAAAAGCCAGTTTCAGTGTCCGAACACCCAGTGGATCCATTTAGAAGACAGAGAGTTCACCCGGAGCGGCTCGGGGTGGAACAGCAAAACCTTCAATCCAAACTCTCCGTCCCCGCTTGTTCCGTCAAATAACCCGCAATCTCAGCGATTATTCCGGGAGGAACCACTGTACACTGAAGGCACAAACCCGCACAGTCTGCGAGGAGACAGATTTCTTAAGTCCACGCTGGAGAAAAAAGGCTCCGCACGTCTCCGCGGCTCCTTGAGACCGACGCGTCTCTTCTTGGCACCTTTCAGATCTCCAGCGACGTCTCCATACTTCAACAAACGAACCAGCCCCAAACTCTCACACCGTCCCAAAAAGTTGGGTTACTACTACTGGACCCGGCTCCCAGCAGAGCCATGTGCTTAGTCTGGGATATTATCTGAGCAATTGTACAGTCAGAGTACAGTTGAACATCGCTCCTCGTCCTCTGCCGCTAGGAGCGCAGCGCACTGAGCGCACAGTCTCTGCGCAGCGCACCGGTGGCACAACTCTCTGAAGGAACACACACACACACACACACACACACACACACACACACACACACACACACACACACACACACACACACACACACACACACACACAGGCGACAGACAGCACTGCAGGGGGGGGGGGGCAATCTAACTCCGCATTTCTTCTTATTTCTTCTTAACCTTTGCGGTAGTGAGAGTAGGCGCACTGGAGAGGGAGCGAATTCCAGAAAACATCTCATCTGTTCTCCCACACTTTATGCTTTCGCACAAATGTGAGCAATGAATGTTAAACAACAAATAGTTAAATCAGTTTACTTACTGCAACAATTACATCTGTGTTTTCAGATCAGCTTTAGGTAGAAAACAGGTGAGAGTAATAAAGAAAAGAGGCTTTTTTTTAACATCACCATGGTGGGATGTGGCAAAGAACGACTCCAAATTAAACGTGCCCAGAAAGCAGATGCTGGATAGTTGTGTGGACGTATTGAGATACCGGAGCAGAATTGTAAATATGATCTTTGTCAGAAATCAATGAGTGATTGACCCGAGAAGCAGGAGAGATGCAGCTCTGCATACCAACAATCACAAAACATGAACGTCTCATTCAGGCTGAGCTGTGCACACACACTGATAACGCCGAAAACATCTCCACAATCTCACTTTTAATTATGGCCCAGTGTGATTGGACACAATAATAATCTAGATGTGTGTGGTGAGGACTGAGGGAGAGGTTCATGTGTGTGATGTGAGCCACTGCCCAGCAACCCGCCGCACTCTGCGCCCTCCCTCCCAGTGAGCTGTGAGCTGTGAGCGCCCCCTACTGGAGGTCTTCATCGCAGCCATTCCCTTTCCACCCAGCCCTGAGAGGAAAAACAGTGTGGAGGAGGAGGAGAGCACAACCAAGACCAGTGTGACTGACACATGACATGTGTTGTTTTCATTCGTTTCAACTGAGAGTTCCTTTTCAAAAGTAGGTGTTAATTATCAAACTTTAATGACCTTAAAACAACACGTCTGATTTACACGAAAACTTCAGGTTGTGTATATCTGATGAGAATTTGTGGGGTTTTTTGTCGGTAAAGCAAACCTAATCTATGACTTATTTCAGCCCACTGTTGTATCCAAGCCGCATATTGCGACGTGTGTTTGGAGGGATGGGCTGGCACTCTCTCAGGTCGTCAACTTTGAATTTGCAGAAGCATTTATGAGCTTGTAGAAGTGGGTGTGTCAGCAGGTATTCAGTATAGTGTTTTGGTGAATCAGGTCTTAAAGGGCACAGAGGGGGGGATTCAGGTAAAACAGCCGGGAATCAGTGCTGTGCCCAGGAAAAATGAAAAGTGTGAACGCACCAATATAGAACAACGTGAATGTAACAGGTGGAAACTTAAGTTTTGCTTAAGTTTGAAACATTAGCAGTAGCTTCACCTGTTCTCCATATATGAAATCCATCAATTAACAATTCGATGTGCCCGTTAGATAACTTTGTTAAAATCAGTCACCACAAAAAACAGAGGCCAACGTTGTGACATAATGGCTTTGGCAAAGGGAAGCACTTCTGCTGCCTGTAGCTCTTGTTCTCCTTCTCTTTGTGTTTGTTTGTTGAGCGACATGTTGAAACCTGCCCCATAAAAGGCCTGACTGGGAGCTGCGACACGTTCTAAGTCTGCTCTCTGGCTCTCACTGCCGGCAGCGCTGTCAGCCGGCCACACGCCGTGATTTGTCTTCATATTTTAATGTATTGGTGTGCCGCATGCAAATGTTGTCCTCTCGGTGTCTGTTCAGTGGGCCCAGGTGCCAACGGATGCATGATGCCCCACACACACACACACACGCACACACAACTACACACACAAAGGACCAAACAAAAATGTATTGTGTCATCAGTGTTGCTGAAGGTTCAAGGCAAATAAAAGCAGGAAAAAAGGGTATTGGAGAAAGGTCATTTACGAAGAAGAAAAGCCCACTCCAAACATAAACAATGGAGTGTATGGCTTCATTGATGGAAAAGTAAGTAGAGTGTAATTCTCCCCCCCCCCCCCCCAGGCCCAGCCTTTCATTCTTCCCTTTCAATCACTGTGTCTGTGGCAGAGGCACATACTTTCCTGGGTTTCTAAATATCAGCTCAAAGTGAATTTATTTTAATTAAAGTGGCGGACGTGTTTACTCAGGGAAAGGCTCGTTACATAAAAATGAAACAGTGGTGCCAACCAGCGGCCTGATAAGGACACGGTGACGGGAGCTTATGCATCATTCCACCGAGGGAGACACGTCCAAAATCTTTTATTAGGGTGACATTCATCATATTGGAGAAAAACAAGCTTGATTAGTTTTTTTTTGGTTAAAAAGCGGAGAGCCTGCAAATGAAGTGTAACCACAAACAAATGAGTGCGACGTCACTGAGAGGAAATCAAACGAGGCCAGCGGTTTGTAAAGAGCAAATCAAAACCACCAAATGTATTAAAAAATATTTGAGCTGGTGAGCTGGTATTTTTAATCTTTCCATCAGAAGGTGGAGATTATTTGAGTTTTCCAGCAGATGCTGAGACAAATCATTTGTTATAACCGAAATTAATCACTCAACAATTACTGTCACAGCCCTACACAATTGTATATTTGTAATTGAATCAAAACTAATAGTCAATCAGATAATTTGTCCATTATAGTCCACAGAACATCTGCCCATTGATGGATCCTGGGTGGTGCCGTTCATTACTCAGGGTGTTTGGCTTGACCCTCATCCATCCTCCATCACTTCTCCAGTGACATGATTTCAATCAGTCAAGTTGAAGTGCACTGGCTGGAGGAAAGACTCCAAATAAATGGATCCGAGATTAAAAAGTAGACATCACTTGCTCCACATTGCAACTCTGTGGGTTTACTTCAGTATTGTGAATAAAGCAGGAGAATATACATTTCCCTTTATATTTCTCTAATGCCAATAAACACACGGCTTCGTTCACAATGCACACCTCCCCACAAGGCCGTTTCCCCACAAATACCGACAGTCGTTCTATGTTTCACGTGATCACGTTTTGTGATTTGGAACATATGGGAGGTCATCTGATCAGCAGCTACCCGAAGTACAGAGGTCTAAATACAAACGCTGACCGGGCGTTGGCTGTGGCTGGTACGTGCACCATCACTGACCTTGGTCTTTTTAAATCAAAACTCAAAATGGCTTTCAATTCCAAGCAGCATAGTGACATTTTAGCTTAATTCATCTTAGCTGCTGTTGGAAGGGGTACAGGAATACACTTTGATTGATTGATTGATTGATTGATTGATTGTGCCCATAGAATGTTTTAGCCACATTATCAAAAACAATACTTCCCTAAAAATGTCACCATTCTCAACTTATACCTAAAATACATGCAGACTGTTATGACATCACATGTTAGAAACATTGTGGGAAAATCTTAAAAGCTACATGCTGCTGATGCACAGCAGGTCCAGAGACTGACGAGAGAGTCTTTCATTCACACTCAAATAAAATATGGCGCACCTATTTCAGACTAATTATTAGCATTATATTGAAGTGGTAAGCATAGGCTTACTTCAAAGTAAAAGAATCGTTAATTATATACTGTGTTATTAATGCAGATGTTAACAGGTAAAGGGTAGAGTGAAGCTATGTGAACCTAAAGCAACACAGCGCATGCATTTCTGGTGAATAAAAGCATAAGAGGGGATCAATAGGTGGTCCCCCAGTGGAGAGTGTGATATCTATGAGACAATCAGGAGTGTGTGCAGCAGCGGCAGCAGCGGCAGCAGCACGCTCTGGGGGTTTGGAGACTGCACATTCCAGCAGAGACATTTGCAGCATTTTAATTGCATGTAACTACAGTGCGGTCCAAATGCAAAACTATGAATCACACGTGGACAGTGACACACTGTGTAGCTTCAGCAGGAGAGCTTTGGCTGTGTGTCCGTGGAAGAAAAGAGAAAAGTGTTTTTAATTGTGTGGCAGGTCAGAGGTTCAGGTAGCAACATCACTCATGATCAGATCCGAGTGGTATTCGGGGAGCTCTTAGCTGGATATCTTTCATGGCTGAGTATCCCCTTACTGGGTCCAGGTCTCTGTGTGGGGATGATTAGGAGCTGGAGGTGGGATGTGGCGTTGGGGGGGGGGGGGGGAGGTGATGTGCGGAGGGGTGATTAATGTAGATGTCAGTAGCGGCCCTCCCTCCTCTGCTGCCTCCCCAGCATCCGTAATGACACCTGGGGAAGGCAGAATGGGCCTACCTGCAGCCCAGGCTCCCTCAGCAGGGCATGATTCTTCCCCATGATCCTCCTCTGTCAGCAGTCCTGTCACTGGGCTCGGATCAGGCCCTTATTAATGGGTCTCTATGTCAAACATAGATATTAAGCTGTGCTCTGCTCTGCACCAGCCTCAGCAATAATACACGCACACACACACACACACACACACACACACACACACACACACACACACACACACACACACACACACACACACACACACACACACACACACACACACACACACACACACACACACACACACACACACACACACACACACACACACACACAGTGACACTTGTTTCTACACAATACAGTGTCTCACACACACACACACACACACACACACACACACACACACACACACACACACACGCACACACACGCCTAACTCATAAACACATCACTCCCAGAGTGTTAGCATTTGCTGAAATATTACTTCCTCATTTAGCAGGTTTTATGCCGCAGCAGCGTGACGACGACTCCATAGATCTGTGAGATATCTCTGTTGCTCGTTCAGCTCTTTAATACACACAATACAATATCGCATTAAGCTGGAAGAGTGACAAAGCTTTCGCAGTGATGTATTGTCTGACAATGCAAATGGCGTGGCTCTGCACTGGGGACAATCCCAGCAGATTTACTAAACAGAACCTGAGCAAGGCTTCAAGTAAACCTCCACCTGGATATGACATAAACAGACTTAAACATTGGCTGAGCTTCTTCACTGACGACTGCTTTTGCTATTTAGACCTTTTGGCATTAAAATGACACATGGAAAGAAGAGACATTAAGAAGAACCTATGTTCTTGGAGACGTAAACCAGCAAATCTGGGTTTTTTTCACGACAATAAAACATTCAGTGGAAGCCAGCGTGACACGCTCCGATCCGTAGCGTCTGAAGCTCCTGCGAGGGGCTTAAAGGAAGCGGCCAGACAGATGGAGAGAGGGCTGACACCTGAGCTCCGTGGTGAGGGAGGCTTCTATCAGCAGGATGTAAGCCACGTCTGTAAGGCATCGCCTGTTCTTCCTCTGCGCTCCCTGAAAGGCACAGGAAGAGAGATACGGCTGCCCTATCGAGTGTTGCACAAACTACAGATTATTGTAAAGGAATTCTGGCTTTTCGCAACAAGTTCAGCCAAGGTCTGTGTGGACGCTCATCACTTTGCAAGTTTCTGTTAAAGTGCTGCAACTCTGAGGTCGTGACGTGAAACTAAGCCGATTCATCTGTGTCCACATTTACTAATTTATAGAAAGAAAATGAAAGGAAGAAGTTTTCATGTTTGTAATTTGTTGAGGCAAGTCTCAAAGCCCCATGAACTTGGTTTGAATGTTTTTTTTATTTTTCTATTAAACATTCATGACTAAAAAGCAGCAATCAAAGTTAAAGAAAGCTCTTCAGAGATTCTAACACTCAGTTTACCAGTTTGATCGGGGCTCTGTGGGTGTGGTTTGATCAGAAATGTGCTGTCAGCAGACTGCCGCCACCAGCAAAAACATCCTCAGCTCCTCACTAAACAGTGGAATACGCACTGCCACTGAGCGATGTGCGAGTACAGCGGTTCAGTACTTCACTCCCGTCTCCAGGCCTTTGCAGTGTGAAGTTTGCATGTTCTCTACTTGCTCTCTCTCTCTCTAGATTCTGGTTAGTTGGTGTGATTATGTGTTGGACTGTCTGTGTCTGCTCTGACAGGATGTAGCCTGTGAATGTAACCTGCTTTTCACACAATATAAACTAGGATTGTCTCTACTTAGATAAGACCACAAGAATGCAAGGATGGATTCAAATCCCCTGTAAAGAAAGTCACAGATATCCAAATTCAATTTGTTGTCACTTTCTGTTTATGTAAACTCTACCGTGTAAACCTTGGGCTCTGGAGCCAGACGTGGCTGTTTGGCCCTTCGTGGCTCCTTGACCCTTTCACAAGATTATACCTAAATAAACATTTGATCTTGTTTTTATGTTATTTACACACACAAAGCCTCTTGGCTAAAAAGGGTTCAAAAGGCACAACTAAAATAGCTGAAATCCACAGGAAATGGAGGGGAAACTGTTAAAACAGCTTAAAGTAACCACAAATTCAAATAAGAAAAAAAAAAAAAAGCTTATGTGGCTAAAACAGCTAAAATGTAAAAAAAAAAAAATGTTGAAACCTCATAAAAACAATGAAGCATGTAATGAAACATTTACTATAATAAATTGTAAGTGAAACTTCATAAGCAACAAAAGACACAGTTCATGTTCATATATCAAAACTGTATATGACTCATTATTTCTATTTTTTGTGGCTCCAGTTAAATCTCATTAGATTGAAAGTGACAAAAAAATGTCTCTTTATGCCATAAAGGTTTGCAAACCCCAGGCCTGAACCAAGACAGTGATTTCAAAATACGTTTGTATACTCTGCTAAACTTGTGTATTCTTGTCAGAGATATTGTAAAACAGCAGCAAGAGTACAGCAAAATACCACTGCAGCTGCAGTGACGAAACATAAAAAGCCATGCTTGGTATATACCACAATCTTTTATGTTCACAGTTGCACACAAAGTGTATTTTTCTTTCTCTGTAAAATCTTTTTCAAAGGAGCCATAAACTGACTCGTACGTCCAACGTGAAACTGTAAATTCCAGACAAGTTCACTTGCAGGGGATCCAGACTGAACATTCAAGGATGAGTTGCCTCCCTCCTTTTCATGTCAACTTCTCTTTTCCTCCCACTTTTATTAGATATTCCTGATCCTCTTCTTCAACCACATTCCTGTCGTGTGTGGAATTTCCCCGTCTTGGTGAAAAAACACCCCACAGGCCAATCCTGAGAGCTGCAGCTAATGAGCTGGCCGACTCTTCCTCTGCGTCGCTGCTCAGTCCGCCTCTGCAGAGACTCATCGTCACTGTCACTCCCCACCTGGAGCTCAACCAGATAACTGGGTGCGAGTCACCGTCATGACAAGATGGGGTAAACAGTCCGGTCCGGTGAGCGATGGACAGCAGCCGCTAATGAGTGAGAGGTGAATACTTGAGCCTTGACGAGTCTGAAGGGAGGCAACGAGAGGAAAGGGAGGACAAGAGCTTCTCAAGTATCTCTCCAGCCTCCTTATCAGTGAGGGCATTGTCCCTCCTCATTCACTCCTCCTCCTCACAAACACAGCCACACATCATTAGTGCAGCTCTGAACACACTTGGTTTCCTCTGATTTGTAAATCCCTTCAGCCTGCACTCACGACCAGACGATAAAAAAAAACTGATAAGCCTGAGCTGGCATGAGGAAACACACTTTGCTTTTCCAAAAATATCCCCTCCCTGTGAAAACTATTTTATTTATTAATAAACACTGAAGCAAACTATAACAAAAAGGGCAGCGAGTTCCATAAACAACTCAAATAAACATATTTATTTAAGCTCTCAGCAACATCCGTGTATTTTCATTCTCAGTTTTTCATTCAAAACAATTTCATAAAGCAGTGCTAAGTTGACAAAACAAGAAAAAAATTAATTAGATGACAATATGAGCGCATCATATTGTTGACGGAAAACACATGTACAGGCTTGGAACGGTTTCAAATACCTGAAATACAGTTTAATAAGCTTAAAACCCACAACATTTCCATAGTGTGTGAGGGTGAACACAGCCAAAATAGCTTTAAAATGTATTTTAATTACACATAAATCAATCTCTATATGTAAAAAATGATGTTCTAAAGTGTTTTTTGCTTTGACACAACGCCTCCCCCTGATCCTCCAACTTTCTCCTGCTCCTGCGGGACCTGAAGGTTCCTGTTCCACCCCAGCAGCCCCAGTTCTCCCACACTGAAAACAACCAATTTAGATCCTGCACAACACAATGCACGCTCGATATAAGTATATATTGTGTGTGGCGTTTCTTTATGGCAAGTGGTTTAACCAAAATAAATATGTTCTTTCAACAAAAACACAATGAGATTCTCTTGAAAAGGTCTCCAGATCTGTTAGCGTGTTGGCGAGCACCCGGCCTCATGCCAGCACATTGTCACACATACATTAACACATATTTGGACATCTGTGCTGCGGCTTGCTGAGCACTGTATGTTATTACCGGTACACTGTAAATATGAACAAACGGGGATTTTTACTCACAGCTGTTCCTGTTTGGTATCTTTGGTTCTCCCACAATGATAAGGAATATTTACAGAGTGCAACTGAGCTGAAACCGTGAATAAACCTTCTCTTGCAGCACTGGCATCTGATCAACGAGCGCTGTTTGAACGGCGTTTGATTATCCGATCGTCAGAAGTCCTGCAGTTAATTTTGCATTGGAACGGGTAGCAGATGTATAAACCGAGACGTAGAGTCACAAGTGTTTCGTTCATGATGCTAAAAGCAGCGAAGAGGCAATAAATGGTGCCAATCATTTTATCTGTTGTTTACAGATCACAGCTGGAAAATAAGTCATCGCTGGCAGAGCAGCCAGGATGATTGAATATCTGTGTTTTATTTACCATTATTGACAAATCAAAGGCATTCCATGGAGATGAGAGTAATGGGGGGGGGGGGGGGGGACGACGACTATTGTTGTCACTACATTCCATTAACAGCTTCATTTTTACACAGTGCAAATAGTAAACGCGAAATGCATTTGATTTATAAAACATGATTTAAAAAAAGATCCCATGTAAAGTGTTCTGGAACTTGTAAAGCTGAGTACACTGGGTTTCAAATTCAACACAGGCCAGTGTAACAGAGCTACTGCAGCCAAAACCCATTTTAAACCAAATACAAACGTGAACAAAACAGCCTCAAATAAAACTTGGCTTTTATCTGCACGGAGACTTTGTGTTTTTGGACGCAGTCACGACTACCCTGAAAATAAGTACCCCCATTACACTCTCAACTACGCTCTCGCTGTTGGAACGGAGCCCAGAATTAAAAGTGCTCCTCTTGCAGCTTCTCGGCTTCGGCCCTCCTCAGACTCTCAGCCTCGCGGTTCGTTCTGCAGGCTGTGAACTGACTGTGATCCCCGCTGGAAAAGCGACAATTCCGTTTTGCTCTTCAGCATCAGAAACATGTGAGGAGGGCCAAACATCCACACTGAGATCTGGCAGCCAGATCAGGGTCAGAGGCAGTTTGAGCACCCACTGTACCGTAGTTCCAGAAAACAAAAAGTTTACAGTGTGATTTTTTTTTGCTATCAGTAACAAACACAACGACTTGGCATCACTCAAAGTCACTGGCTGGACTTGTCCAAAGATTCACCAAACTCAGCTCACGATTCCCTGATTTTTCTCTATTTCTGCATTGCTTGAGCCAATAAACTGTTTGCAAGCCGGATACAGTAAAGCTGAGGGAGGACCCCGCCCTGCAGGTTGAGTGCTATCGGCACAATCAATCGAAGGCTGCTCGCATCAGAGGTTCAAACTTAATTGTCCACCAAAATGGAAAGTGATTTAGAGCCTTGGGTCACAGTCGATCCCAAATGACACATTAGAGCCTCCCCATGTCTGTGCTTGACCGGGAACACTGTGACCCTGTTGAGCAATAGTGAGGGGGGTGATTTCCAGACAGGACCACCCACCCCCCCCCCACCCCCGGTCCGGCTAGCTCAACTGCCATAAACGCTTCAATGTCACCAATCTCAGATGAGTGATGGTCCGACACGGACGATGCTGGACGTGAGCCGGCTGGCCGATAAATATTTCTCAGCATGAACAGAAGAACGATAAATGTCTTCAAGCAACTGGTTATAAGGTTGATTTAAGAGAAAACTTAAAAAAAAAAAAAAAAAAAACCTTCAGAAAATTATCTTCTTGTATGAAAGCCATTAACAGGTCGGGTGAGGATTGTGATTTAAAGGCAGGTGAGTTGAAAAGAAGATGCAGCTTTGCTTGTTATTGGGCCCCGGGCCCCTCCCGTTGCGCTCATGTGGCAATAAAACAATGCAGATGTTATATTCCACAGGGTGTGAGCAAGATTTTACAGTTAGCGAGGGTCCGCAGCTCCTCCTGACCTGTGACCTCTCCCTGTGTTTGCTAACCGTCTCCAACAAATAACCCCCCCCCCCCCCACCCCCCAGCTGAATGAATTACAGACAGTATGGATTGTCATCGTCTCTTCGGGCCTTAATGGAACTGGGCTTGTGCCCCTGACATTTCCATCCCTCAGGGCCGAGCCTCGCGCGGCGGCCGCCGCCTCGTACCCTGGCCTTGCCACTTCACACTCTAATTGCTGCCTCATAAGCAAGCACCACAGCAACAAATCCAGTTAACGACAGTGGCATATTGATCGCTGGCAGGCAGGACGGCAGGCAGCACCCCCGTCCCTCGGTATGGGAGGAGTGGGTACCGTGGCTTTTACAACCTGACGGATGGCCCCGCACCCAATAAAGACCAGGTCTCTGTGACAAAATAAAAACCAAAAGAGGGTCATGGTGATACAATTACCGCTGGGCGGCTCTGACCCTAACTGTAGGTGAACAATGGACTGCGGGATGATAGTGAAGGTGGGGGGTGGAGAAGAGGGAGGCCCTCATTATAGAGCCAGGCAGGAAAACCTGTTCAATTTGCTCCATTAATGAGCGCTGAAGAAGCACTTTCTCTGCATCCCAGCAGAGCCATTACGGGCCCAGTCTGAGCACTGGAGAAGTCAGATTTCACACGGTGCAACAAATACTGCTGGTAGCACTGGGACATTAAGCCAAACAGACCTTAAAGCTGGGAATACACAAAGACCGTAGAAATTCAGGAAGTCATCCCACACAGACGTGCTGCTCTGCTACTGAAAATGCTTCATGGCTACATGGTGTTTTAATCATCATTTTCACTTTGTTTATGATGCTTTATTGTATTTTAACTGTTGTAAACATTTCCAAACATGCACCAACTGCTATTTCAGCACTGTGTTGCATTCGCTAAATGGGATACCCAATTAGAAAAGAAAACAAAGCCCATTAGTCAAGCTGCTCATTTCCATACTAAAATGGCACAAAGGCACATTTTCACCTAATTTATTTGTGCTGCACTGGAACAGGTGATAGAATGAGGCCAAACAATGAGAGGCTTAGTAAGACTGTGCTTCTGCTTGAATCTAACACCCATCAAAGATGTTCTTTTTCACACATACTGTACAATGTTTGCTATCTGGAGCCCCTAAACATCAAAGTCAGAAACATTCATCAAGGAGCGCTTGATTTCTATTTTTTTTGCCAATTCTATAATCTGTTTTAATGCAGCAATAAATTAGTGTGTTTGCAGGCTTTGTTGTCTAATCTGGCTTACTTTCAACTCGCGGTGTATCAGTGTCTCTCACTCTAAGAATAGCTCTTTCTTCACCACTAAGCTGCTACGACAGACAGGAGACGATCACTCTCACTGCAAATTACACATTTCTTCTGTTTACTGTAGTGCCTCAATACACATTTTACTTGTTTGTAATGTTTACAGTCGTGCTACGTCAGCTGTAACGCACTTGTGTTTTTTATTTGTTTTTTTTAAATTGCAGTCTGGGGTATTTCAACCCAGTCTCACGGCAGTTAGTCAAATGGTAACGAACTGGTCAGGAAATTTAATCTACTTTTTGTATTCAGTGACACGTTTTGCCCCTTGTTTTTCATGTTACACATGTCAAATTTAAAACTAATACATTTCAATTTTATTTAATTTCGATATGCCAGCAGCTTCTTTCCACAAGCTGTTATCAGCCTAAACAGAGCACTTTTATGAATGATCTTGCACTTTATTGAATCTGCTTCAGTCGATCGATTTCACAGTGTCAATTGTTTACTGTTCTCTTTGTTTTATTTCTGTACTTCTATCCTGTTTTATTTATGTACTTTTTAATTAATGTTATTTTATGGCTGTACCTGTCTTGTGCACACTGGGGACTTTTACAAATTTATTCCAATGTGGTTTTACTGCAAATGGCAAATAAAATGAATCTGAATCTGAATTTCATTCATTAATGTATGTGAATGGGACAGTGCATATTGCTGAAGAGACACACAGTGCTGTAAATGTGCCACCAAATACAAACATAGTTACTATAATACATGTAAAACACAAAACACACGTTTATATTCCACATCCCCATTTATGAGAAACAGCCATTAAAAAAAAAAAAAAAAAGAACTACAATTCCCTAAAGCGCTCTTCACACTGTGAAATATGCATCTTCTGGTTTATAAACGTGCTGATAATGTATTACAAAACGTTATTGTGCAAAATACAACAAACACATGAATGTAGAGCAAAGCAACATCCTGTGTTATCGTTTAAGATTACCGTACACAAAATATTTTATGGGGACATTTGAGCGTTATGACACCTTGAGCACTTTTCCCACACACACGGAAGTAAGACAAAATTTGACATTATCCGTTGTCAATAGCTAATTTATAACAACTCACAGACTCAACTTGGTTACAATAATGTGATTGTCCATTGCTGTGATCAAATCTTCCGTTCACCATTTTTCTGCTTGTGTTCTTCTTTTCAGAGCTTTATTTATTTACAGAACAACGAACGTAACAACGAGCACATAGCCCGATGTAACATAGATTTTCTCACAAATAAACAATGAATATGAACAATATTTTTGAGATTGATTTTAGATCAACCTCAGAACAGCGTCTCTCGCCGTCTCCATGGTGATGCCAGACGCCCAGCATCACGACTGTGGCAGAACAATCTAGATTATGTAGAGCATGTACGAAGGTATAATATATATACACACATACACAAGTATGTATTATATATTGACAAGAAACATCATATTCACACTGTGATTCATACAGGCTCTGGCCGTGTTCCTCCCTCCACTTAAGGTGTAGGAAAGAGACCGATTCAACATGTACAGTAAGTCTTGTGACCTATGACCCACTTCCGGTCCTCTCTGGGCCAATCACAGTGAAGAACTCCTGACCTGCAGCCATCCTCATTTCTTGAATGTAGACGGAAGCTTCCAGTTGCTAAGCCTTTAGTTTAAAGTCATTTCCTGGGTCCATGTTTACATCACAAAAGCTATTGTCTCTCTGAATCACTGAGGCCAAGATGGCCGAGCAGCACATGAGAGAATGTTCATATGGGAATAGTTCAACATTCCTCCTTCTGATACCTACTATGTGTCAGCTCGATTTCCTCAGCGGTTTAACATCAACACATGTGTAATTGTATGTTAACGGCTGTTGGAGGTAAACATACTGCGTGTAACTTCCAGGACACTTTTGCAGGGTGCAATCTTTTCACTGACAAAACAATGAAACTAACAGTAATCATACCCTGGGACAATTATGGTTGAATGATGGATACACTTTCCCTATTAAAATTAAAGAAAAACAAGACAAGCAATGAACTGCTGCTGAGATTCATAAGCAGCCATTGCATCTGTTTATGATCTATTTCACATGTTTTGATTTGTGCTTACAAACTACTTTCCATTGTATATGCATGAAGTACATAGTTGACTTAAAGATTATTTTATCTTTGATAGACTAATCAAAATTCTATCAGTGCATCGTGTATATGTGAGAAGTGTGAGCCAATTAGATTCACACACACACACACACATACACACACACGAAAACATTTGTGTCACTACTGAATTGCACTGCGGTCACATTTGGACTCATAAAATGAGATGTTGATCTCTGTTGTTATGACACAAACTCGACTCTGGATAAATTTGGTATCTGGCACAAGCTGTGCTTAGTGGTGGCATCCTTCCGTTTATGGTTGCTGACCCACACCTTCTCTCAACTTTTATCTTCCAAACACTTTAGAGCTGCCTGCTGACACTTTGGTGAGGAGAATATAAAAGCTAAATGGTTTTGTATTTTGCACAGTGCCTGCAGGCAGTTAAGGACTATCGGTTGCATCGAGGACACTGACATGACCACCGTGCCACCCCCTTTTTAAATTCACTGGCCAATATCAAGTTTATGACATGCACGGCCATCCGCACCTTGGTATTCAGTCTGAGGACATATAAGTGCAGAGTTTCATGCACACTCAAATTCTCTATCTTTCAACACAGCAAGGAAGAAGCAGGGAAAATGAGAAATCTGTTGTTTTTTTTCATCGAGAAACAGTTTTATACTTGACAGGGATGGAAATGTCGACATATCAATAAAGAAAAGATGAAGTCTGGCAGATTTTAAATGACACTATAATACTTTCCTTCCAGAGTTGACCACCTACTGTTATCTGCTTTTCACTCTGAGGCCGACAATATAGGGTGAAAACACGTAGCAGACAAAAACACCATTCAACATGTTTGAACAGGCTACATAATGTGGGATTTAAAGTATGTGAAGGGTGTAATTTACTGCTCCTTTATTTACATAAGCCTGATGGTTAGATGGTATTATATGGGAAGATTCAATGGAAACACATGGTTTAGTTCTCTGTAACTTTTAGATGGAAACTCATTTCTTAGTGTCGACACTGCATGCAGGCAGGCACACGTGCACACACACGCACACATCTACACATCAATTTTTTTCTAATTATCTATATTTTACATAACATTTTAAAAAGTATTTGATTCAGGTTTAATTGTTTATTTATGTAATTCAAAATTTTCAGTAGCATCAACGTGTTAAAATTCAATATTCATGTGTTCAAATATGTTTAAAAAAAACATGTAGGCTTTGGTAGGGTGTCTTAATCTGTTTCAAAACTGTAAATGTTTTCATTTGAAAAGTGAACTAGTTTTTATGCACGTTAAGTAAACAACAAATTCCTCTATTGAAAACATGTCAACAGAATCAACTTTGTGTATGTCAACATGTAAAATAAACCCAACACCCAACGGGTTTTCTGGAGACATTGCTACGACTTGTAATCATTTCCTGCAGGTTTGCTCTCCACTAACTATACAATGTGTCAGGGTCTAACCACAATCTTACCTAACCTTACCCTTGATTCTCAATCTGGTTGGAGATACGCGTGTTGTGTATCGAGGTGGCACTTCGGAGGTTGTCTGGTCGTCGCCCACACTGCTGATAAGTGACCATCAGTTGAACAGTTGAACCCAATGACATGTTTTTCTGATGCTGTTTAGGTCATTCCAATCCAGACCACCACAGAGGTCAGAGCCAGACCAATCAGACTGACTCAGATCCCGACAGCAATAATGAATACACATCCACACAGACACAGTCACTAACGCTATTGATGAAATAAAATGATTCATGCTATTTGCACTTCATTTCTTTTTCTCCACTTACTGGTATATGTTATTCTGAGCTTGGGTCCTTGATGCATTTCATATATTTACCAATTCTCAAAGACGGCTGCAAACCCAGAAACAGACTGATACAAATGTCCAATGCTTTAAAGAGTTTATCAAAATTCAGACCAGCGCTAAAGGATCCAGAAAGGGTCAGGAACACGAGCAAAACACCAGAAACACCAGGGAAGATGCGGAATGTTACAACACTAAGATATAATGACGATCTGTCCCAGTAGCATGAGGAAAGGAGGTGTGAAGGCTGCATTTCCACTGTCTTGATGCTCAGATCAAAGTTGCTGCCTAACATTATTTCTTTTTACAGTGTGGGTACACATATTTTATCATGTGACTGAGATCTGATTCTTGTGATTACACTTGCCTACAATGTCAGAAACATTGCTGCTGCGCAATTGTAGTCTTTACTAAACTTCAGGCTACTTCTGAAGCAAGCGCTAGCTGCAAAGCAAAGACAATGGATGGTGAGTTATATTTGAGGCTAATGTGTCCCGCCTGAGAAGTTCACCAAATATTGGCTGGGTTTTTAGGAAGAGAAGGAGGAAAAGGGATGGGATTAGCGCTTCATCTTCTGCATATACTGCAGTTATTTCCTCGGGATTGTCTCCATGCCTCTCGTCTTCACTACATGGTTTCTACTTCGGCAACACAATGAGCTCAATGGTCACAGATTTGATGACGTTAGAGATGCAATGTTGAGAAAATCTCATCAGCCTGGTTACCTGGCGGCCACATTGGCGCATTTATTTCCACATATAAATGAGGATCACTGCAGCTTTCCTGCTTACATTGTCCAAAAGCCAATCTGATCTGTGACACATAACAGCACAAAATCACTCTGACAGTGTGAATGTGGCCTGATACACTGGGCAGGGGAAGACACAGGTGAAACACACAATTAGACACACAGAGGGAGAGCAAACTGGAAAGACAAGTGTGCAATAATACAGACGAGAGCATCCAAAATTAGACAGGAAAGGATGAAAACCAGTAAGACTTTAGAGCTTCGGTTCCACTTCGCAGTATGTGACGGAGCGGGCCGGAACGGGACGGTACGGTACGGTACGGTACGGTACGGTAAGACAAAGCACACCCAGACCCAACTGTGTTGCGCGCCCCACCACAGAGAGTGTGGATAAAATGTTGGCGGGGTTGTGAGCGACTATGTAACTACGTATGTAACATGATTATGCAACAGTAGTCACGGGACCAGTGTGGACGTTGCGGCCGCAGGCGGCGGTCCAAGTGAAGCCGTGAGCCTCCGTTCTCTGTGACAGCATGCAAGACATTTTCATTCTGAGCAGCAGCTCCAGCTGAACCGCCTTCTCTCCTGTTATGCAGAAGAGCGTCAGCACCTTGTCGGAAGACCAGTTATGTAAACAAAAAAGGAGGGTTTATAACGGCCGATGAGCCATTTACATACTGTATTGCGGTTTGTGAAGAGTAACGATCATCACTGCCAATCAGCAGACGGCTGCGTTGTAGCTCCCCCTTACGAGACCCTTTTCGTTGTGCCTGGCGCCTCAACACAAAGGTGACGAAAAATCACAACAGTTGGTAAAGGTTCTTTCGGTACCATCCACAACTTTTGTCAGCGGGGAAGCACGGACATTCGTCCCGTCCCGCCTCGTCCCAACACAAACAGCGCAGTGGGATCGCGGCTTATGAAGACGCAGAAAGTAACCTGACACCAATTCACACGCACAACCAAACCCTAATGGGGATGGATGTTGCCGTGCAAGGTGTTGGAATCTCGGTGCACCAGAGAGGAATTGAACCGCCATCCAGCCACATGAATCCACAGCCTCCTCACAATACACAAGCATGACTTATAATGACCACTTGGTTGTGATGAAGGCAAACACAACTACAGTGCAGTCAGGGAGGGAAGGAGTCTTCTAGCAACATAGACAAACCCTGAGCGAGCTGCTGTCGTCAGTGTCGGTGCCTCCCAGCAGGTAAACAGGATGAGTGCGTGGGCAGGCTGCCTTGGGTCGGCAATATCATCTGGATTTTATAAAGCTGGTCCTGATGTGCAGTGCTTCTGGCCTTCAGACTTTACTATGCCCTATTGAGGTCCAAGACATCAAATCAAAAAGGTCATCTCTGCTCTGAAAGCAGGAGGTTGTTACCTACACAACAGAGAGCCAGACAAAGATGGACGAGAAGGAGAATGTGAGAGAACGTAGCCTTTCTGCTCCGATTTTATTCAGCGACTGCGTATACAGAATGTGTGTATTGATGAAGTAGTAGCTTGAAACAAGCTGTGGAATGTAATAGAATGTAATCGATAGGGTCATCCATGTTGTCACGAGTGTGTTAATTTACCAACAGCTCCCGACACTCGAGAGGCTCTGAAGGCTTGGGTAGCTTAGGTAATAAATGTCCAAGGATGAAATGCCTGACGAGAGAAAATCACTTACACTATCAGATAAATAGAAAACAAAAAGCACAAGCACATGTGGGCGAACACACACATATACACATAAAACAACTATTAATGCAATGGAACAGCTATAGTATAAACTCCTGCTTCTATCTTCCCTTCATTTAAGTTTTGATTGACCCTTGTCCCCTGCAACCAAATGGAAAAACACTACAAAAGATCAATGATAAATTCAACATTTACACCTTCTGAAAACACGCATTTGTTATCAGCAGGATTGTAATGGATGCTTTTTTGGTGTTTATATAACATCTCATTAGGAATTAAAACAATAAAATTTTCTTGGAAGAACCTGTAGGTGTTAATGGAGTAATTTAATAATGTATTAAATGCCCCATAAATTGAAAAACACACTTTCACTTAGACTTGCAGGTTCATTTGTACCAAATATTGTTTAGAATATTTATTTTGTTATGTTGACATATAAAGTTAACTCCCTTTCAGATTATGTCTTTAATTCATCCTCCACTTCCACATCCATGCATTCACAAAATGTACACTCCATAAAAACACATATGGAGCTCCTCTGCACCAACCTCAAAAACATGCATGCAAACCTGCATACTGAAAATACAATGTTTGGATGGAATATATGCAAATCCCAAAGAAAGTCAGGGTATGCCAGTGAGTAAGTTTTGGTACATATTGGTATACGCACTCGCAATTACTCGTTTGTAAAGGGAGTAGAAAATGTTGCAGTGGGATGGAACGACACAAAATAACCCACATCCTGCACAAACAATATTCAATCTGAAACACACCTCCTCTAGTTTTAAGTGTTCTTACTCCAGATACAGTGGGTGAATTCTAGAAGAAAAAAAACCCTCTCCGTTACACAGAGAAATGTAACACTAGCCAGTTAAATCATTTCATACATATCCTGAGCACATGTGGTGCGAGCCTCACGGCGATACAGAATTTGCACACATTTCCCATGTACTCACGACAGGCACCAGCAATTCAGAGCGCCATTATGTTATCTGTTTAATTAGAGGCCCAACCTGAGTAATTAATGCAAGATGAGCAGGTAATATGGCGGCGTGCAGATTACGCTCTGCCACAGTGTTAATGCATTCACTCAGACCGTTTAACTACACCCTGGCAGAGGCGGTGCTGCTGTAACTGTGCCAACGCTGCTCCAAAAGTTAAAGACTATGAGGCAAGGGGGCAGGTAGGTCTTGTCACTTTACAGTACGGCGGTGGTTGAAGGCGAGCCAAAGACATTTGTTCTGTGCTCCTTATTGTGTCCTGGAAAATTCATGTCTATACCATCTTTCCTATCCAATTACAGTTGATGGTAATTGTACTCCCACTATCTCCAGGATCCCAAAAAAAAAAAAGGATATAAGAGAAAACAAGAAAGGATGTGTGGGTCAAAAGGGATTGCAACAATTTAAACGTGGTGAGCAGTTTGAGCTACGCTTAATGATTTCTGTGAGGCAGTGTCATCCAAACACCTCACAGAAAAAGGACCTGTTTTAATAAGGCCCCTTGTTCTGAAACTACCTATTGATTTTCACTGTGGCAGGTTGTGGGGCAGTGACCTGCTCCAGTTCCTGGCTCCCACAAAAGCTAAATTGAGCCATTTAGAAGCCGGGTCTGTCTTTAGAGACTCCGGCTCAGCACTGACTCCCCCAGCCAATTTATTTCCATCAGGTGGAACTTTTTTTCTGGAGCTGCACAATTTCACCACAATGGACCTGCTGTTGAAGATCCTGGCACGCAATTTCCTACTTCCTTCCATCTGCCTGCGCCGAGTTCTGGTCTCACCCCTCCGGTTTATTACAAGTCGGCATTAAATTTACAACTTGTCGGCCCCTCAGGAACACGGTCTGCACCAATACAAGAACGGACAGTTCTGTGGGCGTCGTTTAAAGATCACAATCAGGTAGAACGTGGAGGAGAAAGTTGCAGAGAGGTTTTGACTGTATTCCGTCTCACGCTGTCGCAGCCGCAGAACTCCTGCAGCGGCAAGGTTGAATCCACAAACAATGCTGACAGAGTAAAAGCAGCCTGTGGCATGGAGGTAATGATGTGACAGACACAACGTGCCATTCATAAACCAGCTTACCTGTAAGCACATATAACCCAATGACACATATCACTACTAATTAGAGAGAAGCACCGTGGACTAGTCTTCATTCGTGGTTGGTTGGTGCAGACGTAGGCTTTCGAAGGTGGTTTACTAGTGAATATAAGTGTAATGGGAAGGTGGTAATGAGAAAAAAACTCCAAAGGAAGCCCTTTTCCTCCCAACCGCATTTCAAAATAATGCCAGAGAGTCGTCATACAGTATAGCATCCATGCAGAACGCACTGATGTCCTCCACATAACTGAAGAGTTGTGAAGATAAAACCTGCAATCTGCCAACAATTCATCAAATCTCTATGGAACTCTCCAGTGTGCATAGACCCAGCTACTTTTTGTGCAGAACAGAACAGTGAAAGCCATCAGGGAAGTCGTCTTCCTGACAGTCAGTGAACAAATAATTGGTGCATTACTAAAAACTAGGAAGAAGTGAAATACTGAATAAAAAAAATGTTTAAGTGACAAACAAATTCTGTTAGGTTTAGTTTAGAATGAAAACTATGTCAAACTAAATATATACAAATGTGCATTCATTAGACTTGTTTCAATGGTTGAAAAAAATTGATATAACCTTGAAAAAGCAGTATTTATCTATATGCATTTTCTACAATTGTAAAACATTGTTAGAAACTGTGCAACTGCAATTATTGAGAAACATTTGAATCAAATATCCCTTCATATTGCTCTCCTGATTAAAACAGGAATAATACATATTTGGAGTAACATATACACCTCAGGTGTCAAGTTTCACACCATAAGTGTGTCCTTCTGCTTGTAAAAGTAGTTCCATACCAACACACCCAGGACAACTTTATGGAAAACTGACAAGAACTTACATTAGCTTCTGAGCAGAGCAGGCCATCAGTGAAAGACAACATAATAAAACTAAAGCTCATGTTGAGTAACAGTGATCCTTATTGTCTTTTCCAGTGTTCTGGGAGAAGATATTGATGGCAGCCAACGCAGAAGTGTGTGCATGAATGGGAATACTAAGGTGTGTTTACCATAATACAACTTTAGCCATTTGGATCTGGTGTTTTAATTGTGTTGTTGTACCACTAAATGTGTACTTTTATATGTAGTATAGACAGCCTATTTGGAATTATGGTTCACAACAGTAATGAAAATGAATAAATATAAATGTATATGTGGGTTATGCAAGAGCTCCAAGGACATTGACACACTGCTGCAGCCTATTCAGAACTGAAAAGCTTCCTTTCTCCCCTCACCAAGGCATATATACAGTCAGTGGGCTGCCAGAGAAATACAGCCGCGTATTATTGAAATCCTGGTCAAGGATCACATACGAGCACATAACGTACTTTCCATATTGGTGAACTGTTTGCTGAAAGAGCTAAAGAGATGAAAGGAGGCTGCCAAAGCCTCACAGAAATGATCTGAACCCGAGATCAAACATGAGCTGCTTCATGTCACTTCCTCAATCACAGTTTGGGTACAAATCCAAATATTTTTCCTCTTTTGTGAAGGCATGAATAGAGAACGTGCTTCAGTTGAGAGAATGCGAATGGCGTAGCATAGGTCACTCCAGTTGGAGTGTTTGTAAGGATTTCTGAAAAACCATGAAACTGCTCAAAGGCAGAATGAGGGAAAGGGAAAAAAAAAAAAGTAAGTGAGGGGGGAAAACATTCAAGGTCACCCTCACTCTTTTCCCCCCGGGGCTGCAAAACATTTCAGTGTACTGCGCTGCGGCACATTCATAGCTCAAACCAATTTTACCAGAGGAATCAATATGGCTGAAATATTGGCCTTTTATGAGTTGCTACATTCAGCTGGGGGCCGTGTGAACGGAGTAATGTGCTCAGCTAGATTAGATTTAAACAGCCCAGACACCGAGAAGGGCTGAGACACATTTACAAGAGGAGAACAAAGAGAAGAACAAAGACTATAATTATTGGGATTATTGTTATTATTATTATTGATTGCTGCATCAGTACGCTCTTTAAGTTTCTGCGCATAAATGTAATGTAATAGCTTTGTGCACAATGACTGATTTTCAAGGAATATTTGATAACAGAGAGGTAAAATTGAAAATGGCATGACTTTATCGAGGTAGAGAGACAGAAGATATTAAGATTTTTCTTTTTGGTCATTTTTATGTTAAATAATTCTAGACTATTATTTGATAAGTTGGAGGTTGATGTGTCACATATATCTATCTGCACAGCAACGTTTCTTTTCGGCATCTTATACAGACGTAATGATCTTCCAACTAGTTTTGAGGTGTACTTTTCATATTTCTGAAAGAAAAGTCTGCAGTGCCTACTCACAGTACACAGGACGTTCTCCCCAGGAGCTTTGAGCGAGCGCGTCAACACAAAGTGGTGCAGGTGGCTCTTGTGGTTTCTGACAGCAGCCTCTTTGAGACCTCATAAAGTCTCAGAGGTGTGGAAAAGAACATCGAGTGAGTCATGCTGCAGCAGAGCCACCAATGCCTGAAAAGAGCAGCTGAAAAAAGCCATTACACAGCCACAGTGCCAGGGAAAAGGCTGAGCCACCGGGCCCCCCCCTGGCAGTGTTACAGTCATTAATGCCCTCAATTTGCCTTAATGGCTTTCTCAATCCCAGCCCTCAATTCCATCCGTCCGCACGCCAAACTGTATTTGGTCTTCTCTCACTGCCTGTAATTAATCCATTCATCTCTAAAAGATGGGATCAATGCTGTCTGGAATGAGAGCTGCCATGCCGGGGGAACAGGGCAGAAAAACCACGCAGACTGCGCTTCGGTCAAAGCGCTAAGCAGACAGAAAATGCAATTATTGATAAAGCACTACTTTAAAATTGGCAGAGTGCAACTACAGATAATAACACACTCGCTATGTAACGTCGATGATTTACAGCAGAGACATGAATGTTGTAGAAAAAACAACGAGACACAACGAGAGGGCGTCGGGACAAATCCCAACTCCAACAGTGAGCTATTACAGAACTCAACAGGATCATACAGCCAGCCTCTGTACTGAAGATGATTCTTTTCAATTCCAGTCAAGATCATATTACTTTCCCAGGAAAAATGTCTCGCATGGTACATATAAAAAAATCCATTTCCAATTTCTGTGTTTTAAGGGGAAAAGATGTTGCGCCTGTGGAGTATTTCCTAGAAACCCAGAGCTTCTTACCATCACGACCACCAAGCTCATTAAAAGTACATGTTAGTGTTGTAATTGATTCATTTCAAGGGAGGGAAATAACAAGATACAGCATGTTGAGTAAATTAGTATGTATTTATGTGTGTATCTATGTCAGCGTGTGTTTTTCATGATTCATAAAAGCTGGCTGGCTGGCAATCAGGCCGGACGGCCCTCCCACTGACCCCGGCACTAAATCCCCCTCCTCGGTTTGGCCTGGGATCAATAAGTAATTTTTGGGAGCTGATTAGTTTGCAGCAGGAAGGTGGTCACTGTCCGATCTGTCCTAAGGATATAATCAAGCTCTAAAAAGTGACATTATTGCAGCTGCGATGTGTTGTAATGATAGGATGTGATACATGCGAGACGAGCTGACGCCGAGTGAAAATTATTCAGAGAAGGAGTCTATTGTTCACGCTGGGGGGAAAAAAATAAGCATTTGCAAGTTTGCATTTTGAAATTCAAGAAATGCAACGTGAATTCAAATTGCTTGCTTTTGATCCCTGTGGATGAATATAAAAAAAAGTTTAGCCAATGAAAACCAAGTCACTGAAATCTCAGTTTCTGGTGCTTGCAAACATAATTTTACTTTTCTTCAGATCAATTGTCACAATTTTTTTACAAATGCTGAGATTAAGCTGCTAAAAATTCTTGATAATTCCTTCAGTATAATAAATAGGAATCTCACATGAATGAACCAGTTTGTGTTCATGTAGATTTTCAAACAATATGTAGGACAGCGGTTCCATGCAAATGTTTGGATGCGGCGATGGCCTACTTCAAACTAATTTAACAATGCAGCCTTGAAATAAGCATTCGGAAGAGAATGAAAAATGAGCTTCTGCATCTTTCTTCCTGACACACTTTTTTCCAAGAGATTATCCAATCCAGATGAGACAAAGGGACGCTTCCTGCAGCTATACCATGAAAAGATTAAAACTGACACAAATCACTGCAGCGAAGCTCCAAAGCATTGATACCTTCAAAGTGTTCCACTGAAAATACTTCATCAACCACAATAAATGACCATTTATCATAAAAGCAATGCACAAGCCGAGCAGATAATAGGGAACTACATGTAATCAGGTTCAAACTCACAACATAAGCACCGACTTCACCTCCTGCTAGTCTGCATTTACAAAAACAGTTTTGAACTCCTTCATAGAACAAACTCCACTCCCCTCGTGTTATTTTTGGCAGCACTTCTGACTCTCGTCTTCTACCTGTATCAGTTGGCCTATCGCTTCCTGACAGCAGGCCGTCTTTCATGTGCTCCGGCTCTGAGGAAGCATGTCAACGCTACAGTCCTTTAAAGTCTTCACGACAGAGCAACACTCAACCTATATTTAAATTCATTCCTGAACAGCATGATGCTGCGTTACATAACAGAGACACTCTGTATGTTGTCCATCTTGTTCTGAAAGCTTTGCCATCAAAATAACAGCAGTGTTAGTCCAGTAGAGTTTGTACTATTAAAATGGGTGGAAATGATTCAGCATCCACAGGATTTAGCTTTAATCGATACCAGTAAATCACATATTCCAGCAGGCGTGTCAAAAATAAGGCGTGTGGACCTAAACCGGCCCACAAGAGGCTCCAATCCTCCCGTTAAACCACCAAACAAATGGTAAAGAACTATTGAACTTGCCTCAAAGCCATGTTGTCAGAAGGAGTTTGTTATAACATGGTAGTTGAATTAGGTTCATTATTCTTTAGTTGGCTTATAAATGTCGTCTTGTCTTCTTTTTTGGGTGTTCAAACAGGAAGACCTGAACTAGAGAGTCGTCTGCACTGAAGAGGAACGCCACAAGCGCCGGATGGTGGAGACAGTGGAGATAAAGGAAGCGAGGCCTGAAGACGATGAACCGAGACGGGGGGAGCAGCATCCTGACGGAGCGGGCGGACACCAGTGGGTGTGGCCAATCTGTCAACGGTGACGGGTCGTTACGCCTCTATGACCCCAGCTGATATAAAGACACGTCATCCACTACCATCTGAGGACGGTTCTGAAGAAGAGGACAGAACGCCGTCGAAACGGGAAAAGGGTACGTTGAAAAAAAACTAAAGAGAATTGTAAAAACACCGATAACACAACAGTTACAGGATACGTTTATTGCACATTTCACTGCATTTTGCACCAGATTGTTTGATTAAAATGGCCTTTATTTTGAGATTGTCATCAATTCATGAGGAGAGTGACTGGATTTTGTGAAAATAGAGACATTTTCATCACATACTTCATCGCGTGTTTAAAAATCCTAACTTACTACAAGAAAGAGAATTTAGTCGCTATGGCTGATCATATGTTTAGAAAAAAAGAGCATGCTTGACAGCAGCTATCTACGGCACTAAAAAGTAAAATGACATGATTAACAGATGAGCAGAAAGATCAGTTATTCTGTGCTGTTTTTGGGTATTTCGTGATCAGTATTTGTCATCGGCTGCAAAAATAGTGCAATTCTAATTCCCGCACTCTGAAACCAACAGACGTAGAGGTAGTAATACAGCTGTGTTGCAAGCTGCTGCAATTCTAGGAGGGGCTGCAGCCCACACAAACATCCCTTTAAGAGGCCAGTGAATCTCCTCTAATAGGGGCCGCGAACTCTGAATGCAATGATCTCCAAGTCACATTTCTACGCTGTGAAGAGCAACACGAGAAAAACAGAACCGTAGCTCATCCCAGACGCTTCATACACATATTTTTTGAGAATTTTAAAGTTCACAGAAGAAACTCTCATTGAGATTCGAGTATTGAACTTTGGGTGACTGAGAGTGTTATATATTCTACTTGTTGTGTCATCACAGCGCTGAGCTTTTCTCCCAGAGGGTCCCTGATCCTGCACATAAATTAGATGTGTGTATGTGAAGAGAAAGATGACCAGGGCTGTTGCTTTGCTTCTCACATAAATTGAAAGTTCGACACAGATGATTTACACTCCCCATTTCCATTAATGTTTGGAAAACGAGTAAAATGCAAAATGAAACCAGATACACCTACTGGCAGAGATCATAAACCTTGGTTTATTTCAGGAATAGTTCAAGAGGTTTATGTAACATCTTGGGTTATATTGAAAGTAAGTGCAGCAGCAAACCTCCAAAAAGTTGACAAATGTCCATAAAAATACCAGCAAAAGAAGCAGCATTTGCAGGAAGAGCATAAAACAAGCATTTGGAACAGGCAGGGTTTCTAGGAAGTAACAGTAGGGATAGATATCATAATCTCCTCAAATCTATACGTTAATAAACTCAGTAAATGCATCTCATCAAACTATAAGCCTCTTTTATACAACAGGAGTCTTTCATCAATGGGAAACATTCGACACGTTATTAAAAAACAAAACACATTAACAATGTGTTGAGAGTTTTTTTGCCACGACATTTTACCTTGAAATGGTTAAACATCTCAGATTCTATAGTTGACACGTTGTCTTGTACTGTGACTAAAGTATGGTGTTTGGAAAACACTGCATCATTTTTCTTTTCAAACTTTGCCCTGCAGGTTTACTGATAAATATCACATCAACAAGAAAATCAAAGTGTTGGGAACAACTTTTAACCTCTTTTCTTGCTATCACATAACTCAGCGACCAAATGGCTCATTCTCTCTGTCTGGATAGCAGGTTTGACCTCGGAGAGAAAGATTAGATCACAACTGCAAAAATAAAGAAAAAAAAACAATCGATAAAAACACAGCGTGTTGGAATGCTCTGTTGTTTAAAAACGCTTTATCCCAATCATGTCTCGTTTGTTTGTTTCTTTACACCGGTCTACTGTTTTTGCTGTTTGTCAGGGCAGACTTTTCAAGAGAACAGAACGTGGTAGTTTTTCAAAACAAAGTGGTACACGTGAGGAAGCAAGATAAAAAAAAAATTGCCTTCCATTTAAATCTTAGGCTTCATTTATAGCAATAGAAATGTGAAAAACACTGCATTTTGTAAGTATGAATCCATAATTACATTATCAAGGCAAGGAGATTTGAATTTATTTATGAGTTAAAAACCTAAAAAACACATTACAGTTGACATCCCAAGGAAAAAAAGAACACAATAAAGAAACAATAGACAGGAAGCAACTGGTAAGACAGCCTCTATTCACTGATTAAAGACAAATGAGGAGCTGCAATTTTTGATAAAACAACCCAATTTGAAAAACCTGGAGAGCAAAGAGAGAAATTGGTTTTAAGTTTGCACTAAGTCTGTGAACACTGGAGCTAAAATAGTCCAAATTAGTCAGTTAAATAATAAAATACTTGAATTTGAAAATATAAAACTATAATGAAACTAAGTTCTTCACATTATTAACTACAATACAGTTCACAGACATTTTGTTCTGTTAAGGTCAGTTGGCAAAAAACAACCTATATACATCTAAACCTGGGAGAGTTTCATCGAGACGGTTTAGACAGAAAGAAAGTCTGCTGCACATAGAAGGTCCTCTTCTAAATGAACATTTAAAGTTAGTGTAAACTGCTGCCAGAGTTCCCTGCAGTATATAAGAACTGTAAATGCTTTATATTGTCTAGCAATGGAATATTTCTGATTCTGAATTCCAATTTAAGTTCAAAGTTGTTTTCAGAATATTCTTGACAAAATCTGAATCACGAGATCATACACATTTCTTCAGAGTAGGAAACACAACACAGCACTGAGACCCAAGCTGAGATTTTGAGTTTGCAAAAACACCCATAATGCAACAGCTATAGTTTATTGGACATGTATTGGACATGTATTGCACCAGACATTTTTATTAAAATCGGCTTCATGTTGCGATTGCAGTAATTTCTTTCGCCAACAAAAGTTGGGTGACCGATGAAGTTGGCCGAGAAGGTTATGTTTTCGTCTTCGTGAGGGATGATTTGTCATCATCCAAAGACCAATCAATTAGATTTTGGGACGTTAATGGTGAACCCTTTCCGAATAAAAAAAACAAACAAAACCTGGGGAATAATTTCCCATACAAAGCGGATGAGAGAGGCACCTCAGAGAGGAGATCAACAGCTATCATGCTAGAAATGCTAACTTGGGTCCGCAAACAAATGTGTTGTTGGCGAAGGTCAGCGCTTCACCGAGTGCCGTTGTAGTTTTCTACAGCGATTGTTTGGTTTTGGGAAAATGTAGACCTTTTCATTACATAGATTCTATGCCACAACAAAGAAAATCCTTCCTTAGATGTAAAGGTTATTATGGCTCTATTTTACTGGTCTGACCCACTCAAGATGAAATTGGTCTGGATGTGACTGCTGAACTAAAACGTCATACGTGAAGGTGAAGCTGTGTTTGATGTTGCACTGTGACGGCTCAAACAGCCTGGAGCTGCAGCTCAATCCAGTGTCTCTCACACGTTCTGGAGGCTCGGGCCAGTTTGTCAGTGACGACACCTGCAGGTGAAGCAATCCTGCATTCGAAGAGGCATTAAAAAGACATTTTTACAACTAAGAATACATTAAGGGGTTTTGACCTTTCTTGGCCTGCACCTGATTATGTTGCCTCTCCTCTCTCTGCTCTCTCTTTTTGTATCGTGTGAATTTACCACAGACCCTGAACTGTAATACAAAGTGCTGTACAAAGCTCACAGCAAGTCACAAGGCAACAGTACAAACACGGATTCAGAGCTGCGCTGTGGCGACGTAACAAAGGCACGGTCGGGAATGCTTTACACGAGCCTTACCTGCCCTGTGTGGCACTCGCCCACCGGCCCAGTGGAGCGCACCAGCCCATCTCCTGCACTCTTTCATTTATTCAGTGTCAAAGGATCAGCCCCCGAGAGACCAACAATACAACTTGTTTTATGTGGTTAAATCACGAGACCAGCACGGCGCACACACACACACACACACACATACACACACACACATACACACACACACACGGGAGAACGTGAACATCACTTGCATGAAAGGCACAATAGGACGGAGGTGAATTGAGTTTTGTGTAGAAAGAAAAGCTTTTCTAACCCGTCTATCATGAATAATTGCAATTCGAGTGCGTACATCAGCGAGATGGGTCTGAAGAGAAGCTCTTCCTCCCGCTCACCTAGCAACAGCAGTAAAGGGGGATGTGGGGGGGGGGGGGGGGGTTACATGTTCTTTGAAGTGAAGAGAGGTCTGAAGTGCACCACAGCAGTTTTGGTTTTACAAGCGGGATCCAAATCAAAGCAATTAGACCATAATGTGCTCCATAAAGCTGAAAGAGGGGGAGCACTGAGGAGGAAAATGGCAGAAATACATTTACATGTCCAGAGCTTTAAAGGCAGTTCAAGTTATATTAAAAGAGAAAATGAAATTACTCGGCCGTAGCTCTGAGAGTACGTCTTAAACTTGCTGCTTATACAGCTCAATAATGCCCAACACACACACACACACACAAACACACATGTACACACACTCAAATCACATGACCCCTCATCCGTTGTTCCCTGATAGAAACCACAGGGGGTCTAAATGTGACAAAAAGGATTTCAAACAATCCAGACGGCCATTTAAGGAGGTTAATTGGTTGGTCTGTTGCCAAACAGATCCAATGAACGCTGATTCTGAACTCACACGATGAGACTAAATGGCTTCTTGGTTTCAAGGAAAACAAAGCGCCAGTTAGCTTTCAAGGATTGGCGTATTTCCACAAGTCTGATCAAAAACATCTGGAAAGTGATATGGGAGAAAGTTCATTACTCTGAAGTGGTGCAGTGAAGTCCAACCACATTAGAGATTAGCTGCTGATAACTGGATTACTGATAACAGAGCGGCGTTGCACCGTAGGAAGACAGTGGTTCAGCACAGCTGTAGTTGTTCTAACAAGCGCTGAGTGATCACCAAATGAATGGAGGTTGTTTCCTCTCTGTGACCCCACCTCGCCCACTGGCTAAATGTGGCCATAAACAAGACAGCGCTAATAGTGATGACAGAGCCAGCCAGTGACAAGGAAGAATGTAAAGACTGTGAAATCCAAAATAGCTACAGTAAAGCCTATAAAAGCATACACTTATCCTCCGACGGGCTGCAAGAACGCGTGTCAAGCGCCACGTGTTTCCTTCAGCATGTGTTAAAGTGACATGCTACAAACTTAAACCACTGCATGTACGCTTCCACTGCATGTCCTCAACATAACCCCGCGTTACGACATGAGGTGGAAACGTAGCAGAACTCCTTCACAGAGGTATTACATTTCAGCTCGCCGAGTCGCTCGCTCACACAATAAGAGCCAGAACAGATAGAGTCCACATCTCCTCCATGCAACCCGTTCTGGACCGGACCTTATCTCCAGGAAAACACATTTCCAGCCGGGCCTGTCGTCTTGCAGGAGACCAACCTGCTGACGGTGAGCTCCTAGGGCTTAACCTGGGTTTACCCCACCTCCTCTCCTGCAGCAGATACTCCCCATCTGCCCCAGCCCCCCAACACAACACGAGATCCAGTCCCCACACCAGCTCCTCCACACGGCAAGACACTAGCTCTGCACAAAGGGGTATTTACAGAGCCTGTCGAGTTATTAAACTTTAATCCCACCAAGAAGAGCATATTCTGACAATGAATTATAGATGACACAGGTTAGAGTCTCCTATATGACCTCCATCCCACCAAACCCACCACGGCGAGCTTTAATAAACTGTATTATCAACCGCGTGTGGATGCTGCCTCCACATAGATGGGAGTTTCAAATATAGAACAGGAGAAATATGGAAGAGGCATGAGTGGAATCTAATCCTGATGTGAATTACAGCTGTGGGGGGGTCACGGTCCAGCTAAATCTGTGTGCATAGGAAGGCATGGGACTGAACCTTTACAGCAGATATTCTGGAGCAATTATAAAGAGGCTGTCCTTAATTCAGTTGCGGGAACTCGTCAGTGACCCCGCAGCATTTCATTTGTTTAGTCTTTGGGGAGATTAACTTCAGATTTCCCCATCTGTCAAAAATTGGCAAAAGACAGTAAATGAGTTTTAAATTCAGCAGAGACCAATTGTCCTTCCTTGGAATTATTTTATCAACCCCGTCCAACATGCAAGACGACAAAAAGGCTGTTCTCCTGACAACACATCCACTCCTGGAAAGTTGACTTCAAAAGTGGCATGTAAAAAAATATGTAATTAAAAAACGGCAATCAAATAGTGAGAAAGCCGCTGTGTCCATATCACACCAATATAAAGAAACAATCATTATCACTGTCAGTGCTCCTGGAACCAAGCTTAGATTAAGCTCCATAAACACAAATGTCATTGTAGCTTTTCATCTTTCACAGATCAATTTTGAAAGATTTTATATCAAACGTATTGAAACATTTCATCAGTTAAAGAATTAACTGATTTTATTCATTAATGAATTGGTAATTTCAAACCTCTATTCTTATCTGAGCCCCAAAATATGTATGGAAAATAAACCTTAAAAGGATATGTTAATCTTACTAATAATGAAAAAATTATAATAAAATTTAAAAAAAGGAATGATCAAACAAGCACTTGCCATGAAGATAAGCACGGTTTCATTTTTGTTTCTCCTACTGTAAATGACTTGAATTCCCCCCCCAAAAACATGACTTTCCCACTAAAAAAGAGAAGCTGCACTGTCCATCCATCCGGATCGTCAGCTTGCGGTCACTGTGTTTGTTGCATGACCTGGAGCGAGGGTGTCTTCCTCCATCACGAGCCTGCCCCATGCAGCCCAGACGCTGGGCCTCTCATTACACACTGGAATCCTGCATCCAAATTGTAGGGCATTGGAGGTTGACTCCCTGATTCTGGAGTAATGGGATCCAGGGTCATCATTATCAAGTACACAGGACCTACATCATGGAAGCCTTTTACCGTCTCCAAACAGCTGCTTTTTACCCCCCAAAAAACCACATTCCACTCCCACCCCCTCTCATGCAGCCTCCCCTCCCCGTGCTGCTAATCCAGGCCGCTTGAAAAGCCTTGTGTTTATGGATAAGTCTAAAGAAAGCATCTTGCAGCTGTTGTCACGCTGGGGAAAAAGACAGGTTGAATACTTCTGACTGCACCGTCTACCTGTGGAGTCAATTGTCTTCCTGTGCTGGGATGGAGGAATGGCTGTTTGAAGACCCCTACCACTTCACCGGCTCAATTTACAGAGGAGAAAAAAGAAAAAAACACATGAGAGAGAAAGAGATGTGCGGGTTGTGCGTGGGCATGAAATAAGATGTAATACATGTTTGTCTCTTCGGGGTGCTCTGGGTTCAACAAAAAAGATAAACAGTATTGGAGAGGCACGTATGGCACGTTGCTGTCGAGCCATTGGAGAAGCAGCAGTAGCTGTCATCTATGGACATGACTATCAGCGTGGCGGAGGAACAACAATGTGGAAGCAAACAGAGTAATTACCTCGTCAGAGCACAGGATTGTGTTTGCAGGTAAATGGCAGGTGGTTATGATAAGTGGCGAGGCTATTGTGCCAGCAGGCGTTGCCTGGCCCAGTTAAAGGTGGCAGCCACACGGGAAAGAAGATTACTACAACTCGGTCTCACGGCCTCCGCTGTGGAATAAAACGCTTGATAGCTTGATAGCTGCTATTATAGGTTGCTGTAGAACATTCAGAAGCAAAAACATCTCATGAAGCCTCCCCCTCCCGACGGAAAGTAAAAGAAACTCTGCATCGGTAATTGCATCAACCGAAAAAATGCTTGTTTGAAATAAAAAAAAAAAATCTAATTTCTCTCATCACAGTGGTGGAGTTTCACAGGGGTTATAATTGTACCATTTCCATTTAAGTGAGGTTCACAGAACACTGCTGGGAGTTGCTGTCTTTTCACAGCGTAAAGCTGCACACAACACTAACAAAGACAACTTTTTAAAGAACAATACAGAAAAAAAACACACGTTTTTAATCCACGAAGCAGGCGGAGATGAACGTGGGCCTGTTTACACCTGGTGGTGACCTGCGTTTCAATGTGATCCACTGACATGTGGCGAGCCCTGGTGCAGACTGTTTACACTTGTCTGTATCGTGTGTTTTAGGATAAATACTTGGTATCGGAATGAGTCACTTTCGCTAAATGGCACGGCGTGCAGCTATGACTCATCCAGGGCTTGTCACCTTCACCTGTGATGGGATCACCTGGAACACACGTCGTCCTTGGAATCTTTTTGGTCATTTACATTTTTGTGGGAAAAACTGAGTCGATGATCATGTTGTGGTTTGAGCTTCATGGTACAAATTGAAAATGTTTATATGAATGAAATCTCACACATGACAACGTTTCAAGTGGAAACATCATTTTACTGTTTTCGTTTGCAGAAAAGTTTCACGTTTCCATGAATAGTAATTTGATTACTGATTACTCCTTTAAAAGGTAATGTGGTAACTTTATTGATTACTTGCTTTTAAAAGTAACTAAGTGAGACTACAAGTTACTTTTTTGGTTATGTTCAGCAGGTGCTGGGAACACCCCCCACCGTCTCAATAAAATGACAACGGGTTTTGGAAATAAAAAAAAGGGGGTGGGGCTTCCTGCAAATATAGTAGATGTGTGTGTAGAGGAGAATGAAGGAGCGGTCCGGTTCTGTTCAGTAGTAAAGCAACTTTACAGATAAGAAACTCGTCTTCCTTTCCAACGTCTTGCAAAGGTGCTGCTGTGACTTGGATAAGTAACTGTAATCTGATTACTGGTTTGGATGTCAATGCGTTAGATGACTCGTTAATGAAAGAGCGGTCATATGAGCGTTAAAAAGTAACACTTTAGCGGCATCACTGTACATGACAATGTTTTCAAAATGTCCTTTTACACAAAAAAACAGCAGGAATGTTGAGAACAATATAGTTTTCATTGTCGGCCACTAGTGAGTGTTGTTGGTCAGTTGGTGCGAATGTCTAATGTTCACAACCTAAAATTGAGTTCACAGTTTTCTAATCCATTCCCAGAGTGAAATTGTTGATTTTTTTCTGCAGTAATATTTTCTATTTCAGTTTCTTTTGTAAGCCACCATTAAATATCATTTTTTTTAGGTTTTATGATTCTGATGATTTTGAAATGATTCAAATCTGGCTGTATGGGAAACGTCCTAATTTGTTTATGGTGTGACAAACTCAGAACATATTTATTCCAGCTTAGACTACAACGTCGTATTCCCCTGGGCAGTGGTCGTACTGAACAGCCCAGCTGCCCGAGAGCACAGAGGGCAGCAGGGCCGCTGCAATTGGTTGTGATCGAAACCTCGAGGGGCCAAACCGGAGCGTGATCCGTGGGTCAGCCGAGCGCCGCTCTCTGGTTTCTATTCTCCGTCGAGCTCTTTTCATCCAGCTGTCCGACTAGTCATTACAGGGTTTCCTCTTCCCATCAGGTGGAGGGAGCCTTTATGTGGACTTGTGCTGTGTACACGTCCAGTGTTGCTGCTTCTGTTGTAGCAGACTGGAGGGGCCATAGATTAGGTGGGCTTGACGATGGCGATGTGGGGAACGGAGCTTATATCTACGTGGAGGATTGCAAAGGGAATGGTGGCTATATTGGCTTGACTAGTACACAAACAGCCTCTTATCCTCAAAAAGCAATAGGAAGCGCAACACAGCCAAGCGAAAGGGCAACACGTTACCTTCATGTCACATTAAAGGGACGCCGGGTCGTTCACTGAACACATGCTAGTACTGCATGAACAGCATACACTGAGGTGCCTTTTAATTGTGTTGAGGATGAACTACATGTGCATTTACATTTTATCATTAATCAGTCATGAGCACAGCGAGTGACTTATGAATACAAATGCATCACCGCGCTGATAGTGATGCTGACGGTAGGTGGCAGGTTTGGGATATATGAAACAACAATGATCTCCCTCTGAACCTCCACCACCCACATTCATCACGGAGCTTCACGAGACGCTGTAATTGATGCCTTAAATTTACAAAGACCCACAAAGGAATTTACAAGGTTGACCATGCTAACACAATAAAGGGTCTTCCTGGATTCATGAAGCTGTCACCCTGTTACAAATCCAATGACCATTAAAGTTGAAAACGAGGGCTCCCATTTCGCTGCTTTCAGCAGAACAGTCTGATAGAAAGATTGGAAAGTAACTGGGACACGATCGAGGGGGAAGCAGAGAGACTGAACGGGCAGAATGATTACACATAGATTATAGAGGTTATTTATCTTATTATTCAGTAATCACTGCTCATGTTTAACCTCGATGACGTGTGGAAAAGATTGGTATTTTGTCAATATTCTCCTATCAGAAGGCAATAAGGCTGTGTTGGCTCAACTCCCCGATGCTGGCCTCCGCTGTAATATTAAAAGCTGTGGGGGTTTGATCCGAGCACCACATCCCAGCGAGGAAGTGAGCATACGCCACGAACCCCCAGCGCATTGCTTAGCCACATTACCCAGCACCCACCCACCCAAATTTCATTACTAACTCATTACTGAATGGAGCTCAGCCACGAGGGAGCGGCGCTGAATCACAAAGCACAAATTTAGCACCAGATCCAGCCGCAGATCTTTCTTTATGTCGGCTTCAAGTGCACTGCAAAACATGAGTCACTGTTTCTGTTCGCAACCTTCATGAAATCAACCTCGACTGCATATCAGTGGGTTCAATATGTGCTTTCAATAATTCATCCCACACAGTGTGGAAGGAAGCGCCATTAAAAGCTGAAGTTGTTTGACTACCTTGGTTCATTTCTGTTTTGAAATGAATGGAAAAAAGAAAAACCTTCTGCTGTTTTAACAATTTTTTTAATTAAAACATTGAATTGCCTATGTGTCTTCAACATTATTAACAATGTATTCAGGTTAGTGGGCGCCATAGCAGTCAACCAGAATGGAGGTTTTGTCAAAGTGATTTATTTTTTTTTTTTACAGTGCAGAGGAAAATAAAAGCAAAGCAGGAGATTGACCTGCTGTGGGAACCTGCCCACCCGTCAGCCCCTCATTAGACCCAGAGAGAAAGCTGTCCCTCACAACCACAGGTCCTGCCCTTTCTCCACTCGGATATTTCATCAATTGGCGTCACGCTTCCATTGTTTCCTTTGGTTTATTGCACATATCAATATTTAAGTGGGTAATGGAAAGTGACACGGTGAATGTATTGGTCCACTTACCTTGTCACCAGACAGTCGAATGGAGGAAGGCATCGGCAGGAAAAGGAGACACAAAAGAGAGGATGAGTCTCAATGATTATGTGACTGAGAAGCCAAATCATCATTATAAACTCATAGTGGTCTGACTGTGTCATTAGACAATCATATTCTGAACCTTCATGTGCTCATTGCTTGACTTTTCCATGGAAGATTCTTCAACCTGGAGGAGGATTCAAACCCCGTTTACTCACATTCATTGATGTTTCTCCACAACTTTTACAGTTTATGGCTTAAAATGCTTCTGAAGGGTGTACATTTCTCACTCAATGGCTGCAAAATGTTAACCAGTAATAAGGGAGGCTTAGTGGGAAATACAGAGTGGAACGCTGTGACCTGTTACATTCACTCACACATTCACACTAATGGATTTCTGTGAGCTTCACCAATCAAACATAAGTTAGTTTGTAAGATGTAGGAATTTAACAATATAGTCAGTCAAGGTACATTGTGTATTACTGTACAACGTGTCACAGTAATCTGAGGGTCGTGTTGACATTCGTCACATTCGGTCCTGTTAAAACGAATCCTGTGTAAATAACGAACATTTGTAGAAGTGAGAGAGTGGCTCCCTGTTGGGCATCAAACTAGCAAACGAATAGAAATGTGTCAAAGTGTGCTTGCAAAAGTATTCTAACGAGGTTTGATCAAAGTCTGAATGAAGCTTGGAACAAAGAGCGGCTGACTTTTTGACAATTTTTTAAATAGCTGTAGTTCAGGTCTCAGCAAGTGAAAATACCAGCAGAATAACCTGAAGCACATTCAGCGGCCTTGATGTGGAAGTTATGTTACAGAATCCGCTTTGTTTCCATGTGTTGGTCACACATTAAAAGGACAATTGTGAATTCCCTGAATTTACCAGATGTTTCTAACCCCGACAGAAAACAAAAACTATCATCCACATGTGTAATCCAGACAATGATTCCATATCTCGTCTTCTTTAATGCACTGTGTTTTGTTACATGAAAACTATTGCATCATTTTGGAACACAACCTCTTTGAACAGTGAAGAAAACACATTCTGTCGAGTCCATTGCAAACAGTTACACTATTATTTCCAGAGAATATATTTTCTGTGTTTGCTTTGGTAAATTTTGAAAATAAATTGATTTAGAGATATTAGGGATGTTTACTTGCCAAACAGTCAATATTTGGCCAAATTTGCATTAGCTGAATCTCAGCCACGCGTGTTCCAGTTAATATGAGCCATATTTAGAATATTCACAATTGTGAGAAATGCTAATTCTTCTCTTACGACCGTGCCAGTTTCCCTTTTAATCGCATCAAATTTGGACGTTCATTAAACGCATGCTGGGAACATGTTCCAACAAAATGTTCAGTATTTGTTTCACCTATTACATGTTGACTCTCTCCATGCACTGCGCAATGTTGCTATACATTCTACACATGGGGTGGTTTTGTATATCTAAATAAGACAAAGAGGAATTAATAGTCATGTCGAGGATAATGTAGGTGAAAAAGGATTTATGCAAAAAAGGACAATGTTTGTACTGAAATCATTATGGGGTGAGGTGAATTGATGACAGAAATATGAACAAGCAGCTTTTGTCAACCTCAGAGGAGAACGTATTGACTAATTTGATGAATGGCACATCAGCAAAGAATGAAGAAACAATCCTCTTTTATGTTAGCGGCCATTTCCCCATTTCCATTTTTATCGCCGGAAAAAGATGTGTTTTAAAGTCCGTGTCTGTTCTAATGAGATGTCACTTGATTTAGGGCCGGCCCGCTTAAACACTACAGTGTTTCACACAGGCTGCCCCGACAGTCAATAGAAATCAATACAGCCGATGCAATTATTAATACAGTCCGAGGCAGTTAGATGTGAATGAGACAGATGACATTAGGCCAGATTGATCTGGAGGGAAATGGATTTCATAAAGCACTCAATGCCTTCATTATATCCCACACAATAGAAGAGTGGGGAAGCTCCAGAGGGTCTATTCAAAGCTTCCCCGTACACTAACATGAAGGGAAATTACACTGTTAAATCTAAATGTTGCATTAGGACTCGTTTTATATTGCATTGTTACTTTTTGTGGTTGATCTGGCTCCCAGGACCCGGGGAGGCCGGATGGATGTAAATATTTAACCACATTATCATGTCATTAGCCGTGCACTGGAGAGAAACTCTTTCTGAGTGGCAAACGCTTTTCCTCCCAGCGCCTCACATTCATATGGAAGAAAGACACAGGTGAATAATGAATGTGTTGACAATAGTGGATGGTTCACTGAAACAATGCAGTCAATACCCTGCGTTCATGGCGTCTCTCAGGGAGGATGAGGATGTTTCAGTAAGAAGCTTGTGAGTCTCAGGTGTCAGTCCCAAATGAATATTCACCCTGCAGAAGAGCCCTGCTCCCTGCGGGCCCCAGGCACTAAATAACACAGCATTAAATCTGGTAAACACAGAGCCAGCTCCACATTAGACTGAACAGAATCTGTTTGAATAACCCCGAGCACTCCAGCTCAAGACATAGTAAACCAATAAAATCTGCTTATTGTCACCAAATCCCCACAGATTCTTTAACTATAATAAGCAATGCTTTGCTATTTGCTTTTCACCCCTCTCGTTATGGAAAATGAGCCGGAGTTTATTTGATTTATGTAAGACACACAGCCACTGTGTTTCTCTTTACTAATAACACCATGTTTATGTACTTGGAATTACCCTGCGGCTATATTATCAAGACTCAAAAGCAGCTTTGCAGCAAGACACGGCCCTCATGACAATGAGTACAAATACACAAATTCACATTCGCCAAATCAAACAGGGCAAGATTCAACTCCCCGTTGGAGCTGACAAATTACTTGTATTACTGTCATACAAATGTTAAAATGCTTCATAAAGACTTGTAATGAATAAAGTAATTATGCTTCAACCCACCTCATATTAAAATGGCCAGCATTCACACCATTTGGCTCATCACATGACAGCAGACGATATCAGTCAGGGTGTCAAACATCAGGCCAGAAATAACCCACCAGAGGTCCACTGGGCCCGAGGACCACTATGCACCATGCAACAATTACGAAGAAGCCATTAATTGCATTTTATAAAAAAGATAAAATACAAGTAGCTCCTGCTCTTATTAGCAGATGTGACAAGACTGAAACTCAGGGCTGAATATGGGATTGCAGAGAGATCCTGGATTTTTTTTTGTCTGTTTGTCCACAACAACGGTGCTCAGAGCAGCTGAAAACACAACAATTAACCATTTCATATCATGTCAGCAGTATTGAACAATTTCACTGCACATTTATCATTAATATGCTTTTGAAAGCGTCTGGTCATCCAAACATATTTTTGTCTTGCAGCTGAATAAAGAGCTGATCATCAATGTGAGGATCTTTTGCCATTTCAGTGTGCAGTTCAACCTTTATAAGTCAATATGTTTGACACACTGCTTGACTGGTTAAGACTCTAAATCTATTTTTAATAGTAGTCTTGATGCTGCTCGTCTATACACCCACTGAAGACGAGGCCAGTGTAAGCTTCACTGGCCCCATGTTTCAATGAAAATAATATATATACATTTTACTGGACTTTTTAACATTTCTGCCTAACACCAATGTATTCACAACATATTCAGAGACGTCAGCCTGGTAACTCATGAGAGTAGAGGGAAGCTGGAGGGGAAAGGGCATTGAAGGCTAGAAACTGAATAAGTCAGTGTGGCCACAAATGGGATGGCAGTTGGTGCATGAGCCAGGAAGCGACGGCTGCTACGCCATGCCCGAAACAACCCGTATCCACAGACATGAACTTAAAAAACACACAAATTATTACAAACCATCGGTACTCAGACAAGAGAAGAAACGCACCAGACATGGTGGGGGTTTTTTTTTTCCTTAAATGCTTTCATTCCTGGGAATTTCTGCAAGCTGGTGACGTGGTTCTGCACTAATCCAGCATTTCCTGTAAGTAGCAAATCCTGTGATGTTAAAGCTCTAATAACACTCAATCCTATTTCTGCTGAGTCCATTCCCATGAAAACATGAATGGAAGGGGAAAAAAAAGGATCCAAAATGATGGATCAGCAACATCAGCAGTAAATTCCTTCTTCCAGAACTCAGGCACATTTCTGCAGCAGGAGATTGTCCTGGGTGGATCAGACCACCTTTTTTCTTCCTTGGACCACGTTTAATAGATAAAGACCACTGCAGAGCAAAACTATTGTAAAATACTGTATCCGCGAAGATGCTTTGACCCACTGATATATCCGACATGCTAACAGATTCAAAAGAAAGTGTTATTCATCTCACCTACCATTAGATATGACTGGTCCTTATCAGAAAAAAAAGAAATGCATCTTATTTCTCTGTGCTCACTTTACAATGTGACTTCCTGCGTGCAGGTCAAAAGGCAACTCTTCATTAAACTGAACTTGGATCTGACGACGACATGTTTTCACGGCAGCAGCATTTTAATCTAAATCACACCACAGCTGTAATTATGTATCAGAGGCTCCGCTTCATAGATTAGAACAAAAAAAGCTGAACACGTTTTTTTTTTTTTTTCATTTTAATCACCAGTGTCTGACTATATGTGGAACAGGGCTAATAATTCCTTAATTAACATGTTGACTAGGAGAAGCAGAGGGCACCAGCACTCCCCTCCCCCTCGTCACGAGCATGCTTCCTTACACACATGTAAAAATTACCATGCAATCACACACACTTTTTTTTTCTTAAAGGAATCTGATTCTACTTTTAATTGAAACACAAACCAGATAATTAAAACATCTAAAAAAAAAAAAGAAAAAAGAGCGAGGTAGACGGTGCAGCATCCAAACCAGCTCGTGTTTTCTGACCCTGATGACACTTTGGCAGCTCCACATGTCCAGGACATTCACTTCCTTCTCGGGCAAATGGAATAACATAACTTGTATTGTGACAGCTGCCTGTGCAGGACTGCAGCAGCTCATAGAGGACAGGGAGGCTGTGACACAGAGGTCGTACTGCAGAAAACTCAGTCACACAGCAAAGGTAAACCATGATTATTGGTTTGTAGGTTTCAACTGCTTTGGGACTTACTGTCATTGTTGTTTTAGGGCCCTTTTTTTTTCCCAGGGTGAGCACAGCATTTCACTCTCCTCCCCTGCTCCCTCTATAGATGGGAGCAGAGAGCAGCTGGAGAAAAGAGATAAAGTCATGTTGTGCGTGCCTTAGCCTTCCAATCTACTCGCTGCGAGCACAATGACCGAGGCGTGAGAGGCAGAAAGTAGATTAAAGAAAAGCAAAGTCTCTCACTGCTTTTTACTGCCCACACGAACACCTCGGACCGGTGGGCTTCCCAACGTCTGCAGTTCAAACCTGCATCGTCGTTTGGGTATCGGAGCGTGCGTCGATCGTCCTCTTCCTCAATTTGAAGCACCGACGACGTCTCTAATGATATAATGCAGCCTCAACTGTGAAGCAAACACAAACCATCCCCCATGTCTTAATGAAATTAGCTCCTGCCTCACTGGAGACATCGCCGGTAGCACAGCGAGGTGACAAAGAAGATCATCTTCAAAAGGTTGCTCCCTACTTTTTTTGTTCTTATTGCCTTTCCCCTCGTAATCAGCACAAGTTCATCTATGTCCTGAAGCCATGATCCAAACATTAGAGGGCTGCTGAAATCACATCAATAAAGCATCTTCATAGGATTTCAGCTCATGGAGCCAATATTGAAAATGGCTTAATTCCTCAATAATCATGTTGGTGTTTTAAATATTTCATGATTAGGAGTCATAAAAGATTTGTCATAGCATTAAAATGCCTTTCAACAAGGATGGATTTCATCTGTAACACATTCATCCATTTATGTAGCAACATTAAAAAACAAAAAAACAAAAAAACAAAGATGAAGCAAATGTGCTGAAGCAGTGTGCTTCATATTTACAAATTGGCTGTTATATAACACACATTTAGCCACACAAGTGAGCAAGACTTTACTTGTGAATAGAAAATCAATGTAAATACTAAAAATGGAGTGAAAAGTGTGTGTGAAGCCCAGAGAAAGCCCTTCCAGAGGATTTACTCGGAAACATTTGGGCAAATAGCTGTCGCATTTGGACCCGGTGGACCCTAAATGACCCAATAGGAGATCTTCCAAATACGGCCTGCTGTTTATTGGGACATCCAATCACTGGAGCAATCGCCTCCCACATTTGAATCCCGGTGCGTTATTGCGGCGATCAATCTTGTCCCGGGTCCATTGGTTTACGCAGTCACCTGCCGGCCAGTTGGCAGCCGTCCTGGACGGGCTGGTCTGTTCGGGGGCCGCTCCTCTGCAGCCGTGGCGGGAGGTTAATTAAGCAGATGTTGGTAAACAAGCAGGTCAGTGATGAAATGAATCTGCGACTCAGTATAAAGAGATGGATAAAAAAAGATGTGAACTGCTGCTGCCGCTGCTCGGAGCGCATAAATCTGGTGTCAGAAATGAGCACATATGGCAAAAGAGCCAACATGTGGCAAATGGGTTGCTTAATTTATCTTCAATAGCCTTCCCGGTACTGCCTGGATGAAGGGTTACCATAGCAACAAAGTTACTATTAGGGAAAATAGTTGGAGCCCGCAGTCATCCAAATAAATCAATGTTTTATTCTGTAGCGTTGCCAATAAATAATGACCCGGTGTCATTTTAGTGAGCAGAGGCCTATTTGAATTTTGGGATGACACATGGGCTGTGGAAATTTAAAAAAAACAGACAGTCATCTGTTGCCACCGTGAATAAATGCTGCAAACAATCTTCACACATTCAAGGTTGGGCGGCTACAAGGACGGATTGGAGGCTCAGTTGTGGGAAATCACAGTGAACAGATATTCAGTCAGTCATGTTTGTGAGAACTGAGGTGACACATAGTCAAAGTAAAAATCTTTCCACAAAAACGTTCTTCTATCACACATACGTGGTATTAATATTAGATGCAATGTTGTTTTGGAAACAACACATTTAGCAACCTAACATGAAAACACCATAAGAAATGCCTAAATATTCAAACTCTACAAATTCAAATGAAGAATAAAAAGAGATATGTTCTCCCCTAAAATTGAATGCCAAAACTCTCCTCACACACTATTAATTATATGATTCCATGCTGTACATATAGCGTCATGCTAATACAAGTTGACAGTGAACTTCCAAACATCTTGTTTTGAACCGTTGTTGGGAGTCAATAAATAGAAATATTGGCAGTATGTTCATCAGAGAGAGTTGAGGGCAAGTACTTTATATGGTGACCTGCACTGTTACACCTGTTACACGGATGGTTTAGTACGAGAGCTTATTTAATCATTGTTTTGTATTTATTATGTCAATTTTATATTCTGTACTAAAATTGCGTCCGTTAATTAAATAAATGTCAGATTTGAACTGGACATTTCCGCATATATGCTACCAGGCCCACTTGTGATTTTTAATTAGCTAATGTGACAAAACAATTGCTCCTAAACTGTTAGTTTTCTTTCCCCTGCAAATGACAGCGCTTTCTCTAAACAGCTGTTTGTGTTAATTGCTTCTCCACTTCCTACTGTCAATCTAATATGGCGCCATCCTAACTGCTTGTGAACTGATGACAATATTGGCAATCAACGGAGACAATGGAGTGAGATTATAGCCTGAAAAGGTCGGATTCCTCTCCATAACAGAGGAGCCATGCAGAAGACTTGAGAATCGGTGGCATCTCTTAAAATAGACAGGGTTTTCATTATATGCTAAACAAACACAACAGCTGAAGAATTAATCCTAAATGGGGAATATAACTTGCACTTAGACCATCTGGCATGGTGGGGCACGTTAAAATGGAGGCTGAATTGGCCGACTGAAACTGATGTGCACGAAGAACCGGGCTCTGCGTTTGGGTGGATGGAGATACTGAGCGCAGCTTAAATGCAAAATAATAGAGGCTTTCAGTGGAGCTGCTTTAAAAGATGTGACGGCGTTGCCCTCTGACTGACCCTCTCACACGTCACCAAGCTCAGGGAACTAATTCTGCCAAAGAAGAAAAACATCAACTGTGTATCGGCTCCAAACTAAAATAGAAGCAGCCTCGTCTTTTGAAGAGAGAATTAGCAATAGAGTGACTGAGAGGCAAGCTGTCTCTCTCTCTCGACACACAAAATGAAGAAGAAGAGAGAAGATAAATCCGTCAAAAATGAAAAAAAACAAGTATGAGGACACTATACGACTGTAATTAATGCAAACATTCTGCTTCGGTGATCTTTTAAAGTGTCACTCTTCAGACGGATGTTTGACCTCCTTTGCTTCTCAACAAAACCAAAGTGCCAGTGAGTGTGTGCAACAGGAAAAAAAAATAAAAAATCCTCAGCTGAAGTTGCCTTAAAGCTCGAATTGTAAGGCTGCTGCATCCCAAATGAATATTGCATACGATGTGCTTCCTCACGCAATGCTTCACTCTGTTCTCCAGCCTGCCAGACAGACACAAAGAAACAGAAGATTGGGTTTGGCCCATCAAGGACATAATGGTGCTGGCGGAGGAATATTAGATCTCCGCTACAGCTGGGGCACAACGAGCATGTGGCTCCTCCACGGGGACTAACTTCTAGCACCTAATGCAATCAGCGCCACAAATCACACATAGTACGTGTAACGTGTGTGCGGGCGCACACGCGCATAAAGCCACTGCACGGGACACAAAGGCTTCGCAGCGTGTCGCTCTGTAAGTCAAATCATCATCACTCAAATGTGATTTGGGGTCCAGTGTGTTCTGACTGCAATTTCCTTTATTAAAACAGCGAGGCGTCCAGTCCGGCTCAGCGCCTGTGGGTCACACAGCGGCTCCTGACTGAAGGGCAGGCTGGCTGAGCAGAGGGGGGGGGGGGGGGGGGCTGCTGATGGAGGTGTGGGTGAGGACATTCAGGAGCTAATTGGCAGGCTGTTTAATGACGGTTTTAAATGGTGACACACAAACACACATTGCTGTGGAAGGCCACAAGTGTGTGTGTGATTCGCTGGTTCCACTGGTAAAAAGCACAATAAAAACAAACGTGAGTGCTTCTGCCACCTGACAAGTGTCGGCACACGATCTGAAAACAACAGTTGTCCAACAGCGATATCTGCCACCACGCCCACTCAGACATTTCAAATGTTATCCATGCTTGGACCTTTTGTTTTTTTTTTTTTTCCTGTTATACGAATGAGTTATCCACAGGAATCCACAGGAAAATGTGGACAAATCAAGGTTAGACTTCTCGCTGGTTCCAGACAAGAGCCCCATTCCTTGATTGCTTGTCTAAATGTGACCATCTGTGATTCTGCATTTGCTTTGTGATTCCTTCAGTGAACGCTGACCTTCAGCAACTGTAAGTTTTCACAGTCAAAAAGACCTTCTGTGTTGCCGAGACAGAAGATCATTTACCATGGTAAACAAAACAAAATGACCGCATCGCTTTATAATCATACAGAGCACACAACGTCCCCTGAAAAGTGACGGCGTCTCACATGCGTTCAATCCCATGTGCCAGAATGCCCATCTGTCGTTGTAAATTATGAATGAGCCATTAAATTTTTATCCACATTAAATGTCTTCCATTTTTTAATTATGAGACTTTGGGGTATTGCATCCTGAAGAGTTTTGAGGTTTCATTTCGGATGTGAAATGTGTAAAAATGTTGTGTGTGGAGCAGCAGAGTGCAGGAATTCAGATCCTCTGCAGCTCGGCCCGTTCGGTACATAAATGCTGCCACCTGGTGATATATTGCAGGCACCCCATGTGCACGCAGTAAAACTGCACTGTAAATCTGTCCGGGCATCAGCCACAGATAGGATCAGACTTTCCTCGCCATAATCATCACATGCAACATTTACACTTTTAATTAGAAAGCTGACCAGCTGCACACACGCACACACACACACACACACACACACACACACACACACACACACAATCAGGGCAATAAAGAGTGTGGCGGCTTTCAACACACACGTGCACGCACGCTCCAGCCACTTTTACCCCCACATCAATCAAAATGGCTGCTTTGGGAGGTAGGGTTAATAGTATTATTTGTCATGCCAACCAAGGACGTGCGTGTGCGTGTGCCCATTGGATGTGATGTCTTTATTAGCAGACATGACAGCAGCCGACTCGCCGCACCCTCCTGCATGTGGAGCAATGCCAACCTGGTTAAATCCCCAGAGCCGTTTAACCAACATACCACGGTCTCGACAGCAACTGAAGCTTGGCTCTCATTTGCAGTGAAAACATTATCTCAGTCAATTTGTTTATGCATTAAAATTTTTTTGAAATGACTCGAGTGCTATGTGCCACAGCCGTGTGGGAGGGCAGCATGAGTATGACTGTATACACGTTACTGTCTCGACAGGTGCTGAGATGTCCATATCTATCCAAGCTAGGAGGTGATTGAGAAACAATGAAAGTCCATAAAACACGCGAGACAAACTTGCTTCAGTGACAATGTGTGTTGTTTAGGTTGGAGTTCATAAAAGGAGCACACACTGTATACCGATGTATTCTCTGTGATGCAGAACAGGTATGTTACACACATCAACAGCTGATAACTTGAATAGCCTCAACTTGACCAGCATCGCCTTGGAAACGTGCTGGGAAATCACTTCCAGGTGTCCCGTTTGAGGGCAAACGGGAGGAAGAGGAGGAACGTCTGTGTACCTGAATGAATATAAAGATGCTGTAATGGAGCCAGATCTGGCTTCCCGAGATGAGACTGAGGTTGTTCTCCACTTATTTACTATCCTGAGGGTCTGTTTGATCACAAGTGTGGACATCAATTTGTTTTGTGTTGGAAAAGCAAAAACCGGAACAAAGCTGATAGGAATCTGGTTAAGATGAAAACGTGCAATTCATCGTGGACATTATGGGTAAAATGCCAAATAATAGATTTTTTTTTTTTTTGTACATTCATGTAAACAGGGCATTATCATAGAATTGAGTCCTTATATGCACATGTGAGGAGCGGAGAGGGTGAGTGAGCAATGAAGTTGTTAATCCTGTTAGTTTCTCTATATCTCTGAGCAGCTCCTGCCACGAGCTCCTATCCTGGGAGGAAGGGTACAATAATAACCCACACACACTCGCACTCATTTCTACCGCTGCAGGCTTAAAGACAGGCTGTGAAGCTTACATCTCATACCTTCCTGTTAATATGCAACTCCGTATTTTTACCTTTTCCCTTTTTTAATGGCTGTCTGGTGCAGTACAACGGAGGGTGCTGATTGCTGGGTCCCTGAGTGAGAGAAAACCAAAATACACTCCGCAGAATTTCATATCGCTGCCAGGTAGGAGCTTACAGTGAGATGACTTTTGTATTTTACAATATGTCCCCTCAGGCCATTAACTCGCTTGTTTTTCTGCTTCCTGCAGCTCCCATTTGAACAAATATGCAAGATCTGAATTGGTAAACGCTCCCAAAAAAAACTGAAATAATTATGGAACAACATTGTTAGGAACAACCAATCATGCTTCCCGACATGGGGAGTAATATCGAAACACGAGACGTCTTCGTCTTCATTAGTCACGTTTGAAATCTCCGATCTCGCTGATGTGACTGAGCTGAGTGTGTGTGAAGATCTGCAGATATGAAACCTGCCGTGAGAAAGCAATAAAAAGCATGTCACTCAGGAATACTCTGGGGACCTGAATTGGTGATTGATAAATGTGATTGTTGTCAAGACACACACACACACACACACACACACACACACACACACACAGTCAGACATGCTGTTATGATGTCAGCTGTCTGTCACGTCACACATGTAACAACTGCTTTTAAAACAAGTGGAAGCTCACCACCAGCTGTCCATCCTTCACGTCTGCACGTTGTCTCGGCTTCATTCACACATTACAACACAGTGTGACCCATTTTTCTTTAGAATTACTCGAAACACTTCTTGTTTCTTTCAATTTTTTTTTGTTTTTCGCATTTTTTTGTTTGGACATCCATTTCTTCAACGTGCTTATACATTTTCTTTTCCGGAGCTCGGTTACTAATCTTATTTGTATCAGCATGCACATTTGCCGTAAGACGAATTGCAAAACCAAAGCCATTAGTTGATAATATGCTGTCTGTTTCTCGCTGTTACTCATCTCCAAATTGCATTAATGTGGCACACTCATCGGGGAAACTGTTTGTCTTCCTGTCTCGCCTGTGTGTGTGTGTGTGTGTGTGTGTGTGTGTGTTTGGGCATTGTGCAGCCCTCTCAGCGTTCCCCGGAGAAAGGCTCTGTTAATACGTCTCTCTTGTCAATTTTACGAGAGTTCATGCCAAAGTAAAAATTTCTGTTGAACATTAAAGGTCTCAGCATGAGATTGTGATTGAACTGCTTTCCAGGCCCACTGTTTACATTTACACCCCCATTATTCACCTTCTATACAGCCCCGGGGCTCGCTACAGCACTCACATGATGGCATATACTGTGAAAACAAAAGAAATGCATATGGCTATCAAACCCTGTTAACCATGAGTAAATGTCTTTTTGCTCGTATAATACCTGTCATTAATCATGTGTATTTTCTTGTTTACAGTCATGAAAGGCTTGTAAAGTCAATCCCACATCTTCTCTAAACCACTGATGAAGCATTCCCATCACTGGCTGAATATTTCTCTGGAGCAAAAATAATGAAATATACACATAAAACGTAAAACGTGCATCCAGCTCTGATGCATGAGGCACAACCCTCATCCCTCCCTGGAGCTGCTGTGTTGCAGAGTGAAGACATATGGCTGTTTATGTGTCCTCCTACCCCACCCTGTGGTCTGTCTTTGACACGCTCTCAACTGTCGGGGCTGAAAGGAGGCAGCGAGCAGAGACGCGCGGCGGCGAGGAGTTGGGAAATGGGCCGACCCCGACGGTAGCGCTGCCACATCCACTGTAATCTCTGCCCACTTTGTGATTTATAAGACACACGGAGGTGAATATTTTATTGTAATGTATCTAGGTTAATATTCCAGCTCGGGGTCTGGAGCATTAAGGGGAGCATGAATCCACTGAGTTTGTTTTGCCAGAACCTAATCAATCAGGGCGTACGGTGGGTGGAACAGCTTAGAAAATGGCTCAGTTCTCATTACGCAGATAAATCATACATACCATAATATAAATTACACAGCGATCCTGGGCTCCACTCTGCCGACCATCGAGCAGGAGAAAGGATGCAGTCTGAGGTAAATATTTTGTTTTATGTTGAAATGTGGGCGAGAGCAATGGCTTAAAGGAGGGAAATTGTTTGCAGGAGGCAATATAAATATGTAGCATATTCCTTGTTCCATTATAGTCTTTATTATGAAAACTGAAGGCTTTGAGGTTAGAGACTCCAGAGGGAAACCAGCCTGGTACACAATATGAACGATACCACACTGAGGGAATATGGAACACCGTGAATAGAATTACATTCTCACATTCCAAATGTATTGGCTTGCACTGCCTCAGAAATCACACGACAGGTTAACATCATTCTGCTAGTGTATCCCTTCAAGCAATAATAATGATATCTTTGTTTTGAATGAACCAATAAAAGTCCATCTCGCTTGTTGCTGCATTGGTAAGAAGCTTATACGACTTCAATTTAGTCACTTATGGGACGAAAGGCGGGACGTGTCACAAACTGAAGCTCATCCATTGTTCACAATTTAACTCGGCTGTGGAGGTAAAATCTGTCGTCACATCAAACTGAAGAAATAAATGGTAAACTGTGGACAAAAACAAACTAAACCTGACAGAAAGTGAGTCCAATCAATATCTTTACCTTTTCACCCCCCCCCCCCCCCCCCCCCCCCTTCTTGCCTGGATACACTTGACACATACTATAATAGTACTCAGAGAAATGCAGTTTAATTTAGCTCCAACAACTACAACACACTCCTGCACCTTCCAGAAGGAATCTGACGTCTTCTCAGTCCAGCCTCACTGATAAAAGCTGCACTTTGGAGTCGATGCTCTCCAACTCTCACCCGAGCAAGATGTCTTAACACATCTCCACCACACCGGCAATAAACAGGCACCAGCGGGTTTTATTTCAGGAGGCATCTTCCCCGAACACCTCAAACCACAAAATAGTATTCACAGTGCCTTCTCTCATGCTCATGCTGTTTTTAGTTCATGCTGAACTAAAGGTAAAATACCGAAGGTAAAACATTATGCAAAATGCACTCTCTCGTGGTATTCTAACAGTAACATGTGTCCCCATCGCCTGTATGAGGCCCCACAGGTGAAAAAGTCTGTCATCTCCATTACTTGCTCCACTTTCTAGTGAATGTGTGCTTATACAGGACATTCAGAGATTTGCCCTTCATGATGTCATGCAGAGAAATTGTATGTAAAAAAAAAAGAAAAAAGGAGATGATAGAGGTAGACATGAAATGGTGCATTCAAATGCATTCCGAACTACTAACTGCTACATTGTGACATGTAGACTTTGCTTCTTAAAAATTAAATATTTCCTTTTCTCCAAGACATTTTTGGAGCTGCATCCAATAAACTTTCTTGCTTTGTTAAAAAGTTTTTTTTTCTTTTAAGGTAAGAGCTTTTTTTCATTGTGACGGTTCTCACTGGAACCTATAACTCTACCAGTTCCTGACTCACCTCACTCCAAACATGTACTTGTTTATTCGCCCTGTAGTTTCACGTTGCTTCTATCTGCACCCCTTAACTGTGCATCTGTAAACTTTGATTTCTGAAATAGTTTCTATTATCCTCTTATTAGCTTTTAATTGAATATTAGACACTTATTCATTATCATCAGGCCTCCTACAGCTCAGTGCCAAGGCCTCAGTATGTAGTGTGGTGATGGAAGAAGCACGATTGTCAATACTTTGATTAAAATCTGCCTTTTTACAGCAAAGAATATTTTATTCTTCAATGAAAAACATGATCTGTAGTTATCCAAACATGTGTCAACGTTTTGTGTGTGTTTGTGTACGCTTACATACATGCACCTCCTTCATGCTTTACCTCGAAACAGAAAATAGAAAATTCACTTTGTGCACAAAGTTTCTCTCCTGGTTAAGTCCAACTCCTGGGGCCGCTGGTCTCATTGTAGAACAGGATGTAATACTCCCTACTTACATGAGAATGTCATTAACTCATCGCCTAATGCATTAAACTGTGTTGTGTTCGTATGTTTGCTTCACAGTGACTTTATAATCCTCACTCTCCATGTTTCTACATTTGCACAGGAAGGCAAAACTCTGCAGCAAAGAAACAGAGAGTCGACCGGCGTTGCTCGTCAAGTCAAACGACGTTAAGGATCGTCAATCATCCCGCTGACATACCTCAGCTGCACAGACTTATAGATTTTAGGTAACAAAAACAACCTCTTGGCAAACAGCACAGCTCGTCCAAATGTTCTGTATCAAAATGCAAAGCTTTAATATAAAGTAAATATAACCACGTCGAGTGTGTGTGTGTGTGTGTCAGTTCGTGGGATATTTGTGAGTTTTCCGCTGCGCAGTGCCAGTCAGGCAGTCGGAGCAAGAGGCAGGAGAACTGTGGAGGAAGGGAGCTTGTCAGAGCTGTCTCACTCCGTGATGTTAATATGGCAATGCTAAGCTGGCACAGGACTTAAGCAGCTTACAAAGTACAGGGAAATAAACTTGATGATTCCACAGCAGTTTGCAAGACTTTTTTAAATCCTAAAGAGTTTAAATACACATCCCACCTCATGCTGGCCGCATGACAACTTGGCCGATCAAGAACGTGCACACTTCAATAGGACTATATAGCTCTCATCATATGTTATTAGACTAAAGATGCTGTGCTTGTTACGGCATGAAATGCTGCTGTTTCCTTTCACTGACCTCTGAAGTGGCCTGTTTCACCTGTTTTTACTTGCCTGCTGCGATCTTCCATTGGAATCAATACTCATGTGGGTCATGGCAAGTCCCTCAATTAAGTCAAGGGGGTGAAGCAAGAAGTCACTCCACGTCAGTCCCTGGTGCAGTCTTTCTCCTCTTATCTCCAAAAGGAGACCTCAAGAAGACCTAAAGATCTCATTAAAAAAAAAAAAAAGACTGGTCCAAACAAGCATCATTGCATCCCACAAACCAGTAAATCTTCAGCACACACACAGTTGGACCCGGTCGTACATTTTCCGCAGCACGGAGCAGATCAGGTGGGCTGTCATGGATTCATACTCATTGCTATTAAAGCTATCCATCACTCAAATGACCCCCATAGTTCTTGTGAAATGTAATTCCAAACGTTAGATACTATATGGAGAATACTCCACGTCCATCATAGTTCAGCGATCCGGTGTCACACATGCCTGTTCGGGCTGATGTTTTATTGTTTAAGCGTGATGGTTTCATAGATTTCCTGTCACTTTGTTGGATATCTGCGCTGACCTGGAGATCAACCTTGTCAGAACTGGGGTCCAGTGACGGCAGCTTCCTCGGCCCGACCCCGCCTCTGAATATTCACCCCACACCTCGCCATGCTTCGCCATCTGCTCCCATCTCGGTGTCACTGCACTCCAGATGCCCGCACTCTCAACCAAATTTCTCCTGTAATGATAATACCCCCCAATAACAGTCCTAATCCCAGCATGCCGTGCTGCTCAATTACAGTCGTTAGGAGGATGGGATTAGGAGCAGAGATGGCAGGAGTGGAGGGGGGGGGGGGGGGGGGGAGAAGGGAGGAAAAGGGATGGGGGAGGAGAGAGCACTTTTTTACTGCCATGAAAGGCTGCAGATGAAGAGACAGGCACAGCAGCAGTGGGTAAATCCCAAATAGCCTGTCACCAGCCGACAGCGCACTGGAGCGTGGAGAGCAGCGAGCAGCACAGCAGACTGGCAGAGCGGGTTGAGCCGGGCTGCGGGGAGAGGGAGGAGGTTGTCTGCCGGGGCTGGAGGAGATGTTAAGGGTTGGCCAATTTGACTGTGGCAGCGAGACAGGAGATTGGAGGAAAAATACAGCAGGTGACGGAGACGCGGGGCCGGGTGGCTCGGGTCACGACTTCCAGCTCGGCTCATAAACATTTCTCTCTGACTGTGTGGCAGAGGGACCGAGGGAGAGGGAGGCACAGTACAAAGCTGACAGTAGGAGAATGAGAAGAAGAGAGTCAGAGAGAGAGAGAGCGAGAGAGAGAGAGCGAGAGCACAGAAAGTTAAGCTGAGAAATAAGGCGAGGGGCTTATGTCTCCACAGTGGCATTTACAGAATCCGGGCCCAAATAAACATCCTTCCTCATCCCTTTAGTTGTGGATGTTGATTGAGGGTGCTGGCAGGAAGATGAGCCATAATCAACTACCCATCGCCACCGCAGCCATCTCACACAGTGACACTGCCAGCCGTGCAAGGGATCCTGCAGCCAAGTGACAAATCTGGGTTTGCAGAGCAGATTATATTTGCACACACATCGATGTTCGCGGTGGTTCTGCAGTCAGGACACGTCAGTAAACTTCACAAAGGTAATCATCATTTGAATATGAAACCAGTAATGATCCTGTTCCACCAGATGCAAACAAAGTCACAGTGAGATACCATGAAAGCCCCTCGCCGGGAAAATGATGCTGGAGCCATTATGTGTTGTGTAATACAAACGTATTGTGAAATCCAGTCACATGTTTATCAAAATCAAGGCTAAACTTAACATAACTACAGCATTATAATCATATCCCCGTTTCATATGTGAACATTCCAGTGCTAATTAACGCAGCAGTCAGCATCTCCGAGATAAACAAATGAAATGTTTAGTTCACTGTGAAGTAAATGTTCTGTTCTCTGTGCGCCGCTCGTCTGATTCCAGTTTGCATTTTCTGTTCAACTGTGTGATTTCTCCACTGGAGCAAACTTAGTTCTGCTCATCTGATGCCATTTCCTCATTTTCCTTTAATGAGACGTTAGTTACACCCACCTCTGCCCTCCAAACAAAATGAGCCAAATTCAAACACGTGCATACAGGATGGTAATTGCTCTTTTTTGGCACTAGACAGGCCTGATAGCTATTTAGCAGTCAATTATATATTTCTGATCAGTAATCTAAAAAAAGAGATTTCCTTTTAAGCGACTCCTCAGTAAAGTATGCCGATCACGCATGTTCCCAGTTGATTAAAAGTCAAATTTCTAAAGTAATCAAAGACTATATAATCAATAGGTGTTCACAGCTGACAGGATTTTACATGAGGTCTTCTATGCTTAACTATGAGAGTGTGTGATACCAAGAAAATTAGAAGAAAACTGCTAGAAAGCGGAGAAAGAGTTTTGCTGGGATAAGATTGAATAGCATGTCACACATTTTTCACAGGAACTCCTCAGTACACATGAACATTTTTTTAATCATCTTGTATTATTATCATTTGCACATTTTTTTTGACATTTTGGCGAAAGTGGAACAAATGGAAGTCAAGCTTATGAATTAATGAGGTTAAATCATACGATTTATTTCTTAAACATAAACCAAATATTTCAGGGCAGATATCTTTTTTTTTTTTTTTTTTAGCTTAAAACAGCGCAGCAATATCTCAGGATGATTTAGTGACGATTAAAAAAATATCAGGAAATCTCATTTGCAACAAATAATCAGAAGGAATGTTATTTAAATGAGCGGCTAATTCTGTTAAAAGCACAATTCTGCTATAATCACAACCAGGGATCGTCTGAATGTGAAGCTTGCCTCAACACCACTGTGTGCTAACTAACAGCAGTGTTACGGTGAGTTGTGTTCTCGCTCATCCAAATCAAATCATTACAAACATTCTGCCTTAAAGTCAGGGCTTCTCATGTAAAACAGTGCCTTGTTATGAGGTCATCTCACCAATCATGTATTTATTGGATGTAAAACAAGTAAAATCGGATCAAACAAACACCGAATGAAATGTTTCCCCCGCAGAGAAAGAGTCTTTTTCTGTCTGACGTGGTCCAAAGGGAACCTTCATGTTCTCTTGTCAGGTTCTGTTCGACTGATTCTCCCACTGATCCGGCACACTCCTCGTGTCGAGCCAAAGGCACACATGCAAGCAGACCCTGGTCAACAAAGCCGTGACTACCAAAGCATGAAGTGAAAAAAGTAAAAACAACCCCTGCCTCTCTCCCTCCATCACAAGCGAAAACGGCAGCGGGTAAAAGCGGTGTAGAGTTCTGATGAGCTACCAGCCGTCACAACTCTGGAAAGAAACCAACAGTGACCAAATAACAGAGAGAAAGGACAGTGTTGCACGTGTACACTGAGCATTTCCGATCAACAGAAGGTACACTCAGATGTAAGGTCTTTGTCTTTAACACACACAAAAAAAATAAAGAATTCTGAATTGGAGAAGGTTTACAAACGTGTCTGGGAGTCAGAACCACCTGTTTTATTATTATTAACACAATTAAATGAAACATCCCAGCTTTGGATGGGATATTTTCATCAGTCACTTTCTGCAAAGCTGATATAAAGTGAGACAGCTTTTATTGCCACAGATCAGCGAGACACATAGCTTAGTGGTAAGTTTAAATATTAAAGCAGTCTTTTCAATGTGACCATAAAAGGACAGTTTCGATTTGAGCACAACAGGAATCACGAGGTCCTGATGTATGCCGGAGGTTTCGATTGCCACACTAATTGTGTTCATGCCTGAAAACAAGACACACAACTGTACCTTCATTGTCTAAATCATTATATTGATCGTTTCAATCCAGATTAGTGTTACAGTTATTAAACTGAGATCGACAGTGGCACAACTTTCCCTACAAGATGAAAGCTTTGGTGTGAAGTATTGGCATCTCAGCATGACGCCTGCTGTACATTATTACTTTACTCCACTTTGTTTCACTGAGCGTCTGATGAGAGAAACGTGGCGTTGCAATAAGAACATACGTGACTCATGCATTGTTTCAGGAACACGTACACAAAACGTGGACGTTTACACTGCATCACGTGAAGAAGACACCCCACGGGAATACAGTCCAAAAAGAAGCCAAGTTTTTTTGGACTGATCCAACACTTTTCAAAATGTGTTAGAATGTGATTTACAAACGGTTTAATTACAACACAAAATGATTATGTAGGTTCTTATACAAAAAGAAGGCTGGGTGTAAGAATAAAAGCTACCTTTCAATGTGAATGCTGTACATTCTAATGGTCTTTTCAATTAACTAATGTATTTATTTCAAGGAGGATGTAGTGAAATGTAATTATAGTCTGACAGTCTAATATTCCATGAAAAGTCACCAGTGTTTTTAGAAGTGATCTGGGAATTACATTATTGTGGGTACATTTTAACTGGAAACTTTAAAAAGGTGTAATTACACATGCTACAAACATAATGATGAACAGAGGAAGCAGATTACAGGGGAAAAGATTTTGTGGCTCTGTAGCAGATTTTTTTCTCTCGAACTTTTATCCTGGGTCAAATCATGAACTAATTTGATATTAACTTTTGATCACACATTCAAATCCCAGTGATTAATGCAGGACAATTTGTCTGAAGCTCCCAGTCTCACTTTAACAAGCTCTGAGGTTCACTTTGAAGTCCGAACAAACCCCCGGCCTGCAGACACGGTGTGGAAAAATCCTCTCGGCTTTGCTGCCAAACCGATTCAAGTCGTTTCAAATGCCGTTCAAACAAACAAATTGATTTGTAAATCGCCCTACTTGTACAGCGAAAAGATGTTTCTATCAAGTTATAGGAGAGTGTTTACCCGGTGGGCTGAGTAGAGAGATCGTTTGATATAATTCAGCCTCATTAATCGTCAGGTAGCTTTAATACCACATGTCGGGGGCCTGTGGGGGGGGGGGGGGTGGCGGCGATTGCTCGATTCCAGCAAAGCTGCAAAACATTTAGCTTCGAATGTGAGGAGCAACTGATGCAGCATCTGGCTCCCATGTTTACATGCAATAGGACGAGATTAATGGAGCGAATTAGCATATCTATGTAAGGACCTAAGAAGGGAGCGTTCTAATTACTGCCACAGAAACCCTGCCAAGACCAGTGAGCTGCCTCTGTGGAGGTAGAACGAAGGACAGACTCATCCCGACAGCACCGGAGACGAAAAGCAGCAGGTCAATGATGTCGGCTGTCTGGCTCCATTTTCAGAGTGAGGAAATCAGGAGAATCACCACGGAGGGCAAAAAGGCACCTAAACGAAGGCTCAAAGACACGAGGCACTGTTATTCTTAACTTTCATAACTCCGACAGGCGGATCCCTCCAGCTTCGCAGGACGCATGGCGACGGAGAGGCATCACCGAAGGTTTGTGAACGCATCAATCTCGCCGTACTGTCAGAGCAACAAGCTGCACAACAAGGACAAGCGGTGTCACATGCTCACTGACGGCGGCACGGCGAAGGACAGACAGATGGATGCGATGTCGGCCAGATCAAGGCCGAATCATGCATCTTGTATCTTTTAATAATTACCAAAGTGGATGTGTAGGAGCAAGGTGGCGATGACGCCAACCTAAACAGATCGTCTCATACGACACAGTGCGCCCGCCGGAGACACGAGAGAGGAAGCGTTTCTCCTTTAAAGCCCTAAAGAGGAGCGGCAAACCTCGGCGGCGGCGAATGAGCCGTGCCTGTGTGTCGGCGTGCGATAGGGGAGGTTGGTGCAGGTTGCAGCGCGGCAGAATGACTCTACTGAGAACAGACAGCAGCTCCTTCACATGTGGTGACATGGCTCATTACTGAGGATTCAGCAGTCGATGACGCTCCCAACAGCCGTGTGGGGATCTCATCAAGAAAAAGCCTTCTAGTCAAATCGGAAAGGTCGTGCCGCTACGGCAGCCTACAGCTGGGTCCTACATCAGTCTTAATTTAAGTCTTGATTGAATCACGGTCTAACATTCGGCTCCAAGTGGTGTACTGAGAACAACATGTTCAGAGAAACTTCCGGAAGAAGATGCTGGATGGGATCCATTGACTGATCTGTGTGTAATATCACGTGCAGTACAAGCTCCTCCTCCTCACCTACAAGTCCCTCCATGCCCCCCCCCCCCCTCCCTACCTCACCGACCTCCTGCAACACTGTTCCAGCCGCCATCTCTGCTCTGCCGACGCAAACCTGCTCACACCCACCGCCCGCACTAAGCACAGGGCCTTGGGGGGCCGCCGCCGCCGCCCCCGCCCTCTGGAACTTACTCCCACAACCCATCAGGAACACCGACTCATTACAGAATTCCCAATGACTCCTCAAATCCCACCTGTTCAAACTTGCTTTTCCATAACTCTCATTTTATCGTCGTGGTTATTTTTCATTATTTTGTTTTTGCTATGTAAAGCGTCTTTCAGTGTAAAACAAAAAAGGCGCTAAATAAGCTTGATGTATTATTATTAGATTATTATTAAATGTCAAATGTGAGTAAATGGTTAAATTCCAGCGATAGGTAATGAATATTGTTATAAAGCTGATTAAAGGGTTGAAATGCTGCATCTAAAATGAAACTGTACATGGACATACATACATGCGTAGTTTTATATACTTTTTCCCCAAAATGTTGAACAAATTGTGTGTTCATCTGTTGACAGTAAACAAACTGGAGGGTCTTTCTCCTGTGATTGAACTAATTTCCCTCTGACACCCCTGGATGTGACTGACTGTTATGTGCATATTCATTTGATGTATTGAACGCAGCAATCCGTCGACCTCATGGAAGACGTACAGCTGCTGTATGATCAATGCAGGAGGTGAAGACATGTGAAGTCAAGTCTGTACTTTGTCCATGTTTCACTTTCTGAGAAGATCTTTAACTGAAAACCTGGTTAAAACAAGCACAGGACATGGAAAACAACTGCGACAACAAACTGAGTGTAAACAGCTTTTTTTTTTAATAATAATAAGGAAACTAAATGTAATGGAAATATATTGCAGGCAAAGTGAAATTCTAAAATAAACTATGAAAACCCTGTATGTAAAACAGGTACAGCGCTTGTTGTCAACTCTTTAAGAACAGCAAAGACAAACATTTCATTTTCAAAAATATGAAATTGTCTTCTCCAAGCAGTGACACAAATTACATTTGATTTGTTTTAGAAATTACAAAATCTCTGCCAAAGTCATTCTATTAATTATTGGCTCACAATAACATCCATAATGAAATAACACTGGCATATAAAATGGTCCCTGAATGCTCTCAGCAGTTCTGATTATTCCAGTGTTTGGATTTGTGTAATTGGGTTTCCTGTCTGTCACACAAATATAATTTCACTAAAAATGTTTTGAAACATTAGCATTACCAGATTTTGCAAGCAGGCTTGAATTGAAGCCTTTAAAACATTATAATAAAACATAATATAACAGAACAATGTGATGACAACGAGCTGAAACCTGGATATCCACCAAAGGTGTTCCTATCTCGCGTTGAGCCAAAATCAAAGGTACTCTGTGGAAAATGTGATTTGAGATTAGATCACTACTTTGCAGATGGAGCAGGTGGTCAGGTAAACAAGAACTAAAGTCTCATCAAGCTTGACATGATCACATTCATCCATACATGCACACACCCACACACCATTGACTGTTGAGCTGTTGAAGTGGTTGCACACCATTCAGAAAACCCTGTCCAGTCCTTTGACCAACTTCAGCACATGAACAGGATGCAGATACTGCTGATCTCGTGATTGGAGCCTCAGCAGCCCGGGCATTGCTTCCAAACCGCTGATGCATCGATACAAGGTGACATCACACACCGACACACCTTTTTCTCCACATCCCCGTCACACACGGGCTTCGTAACCACCGCAGATGATGCCAAGAACAAGCTGTACCTTCAAGTTCCCCCCTTTGTTGACATCATGTGTGCCTGAATACTCGACCGAGCATTCACAGGACTCTCTACATTATTGAATACCTCGGATTTTAAATGAAACACTGAAGAATTCCACGTGTTCCTGTGGTTACCTAACCACATTTTATTCTGTTTCGGCCTTCAAACATCCATCGTTCCGATGCTGATTTGTATTACAACCCTGCTGCGGCTCTGCCATTGCCTCTGCAGAAGCTCTATAGGTACACACACAGTGGGTAGAGCATGAGTAATGTACACATTTACTCCCATACAATGAAAGTCACGTCTAAAATTCAAGGACTGGTCAAGTGGTCGAGTGCGTGTGCTGCTGTAGACGAGTGTGAAGGCGTGCAAGATGTGTGCCGATGTGCACCTTGGAGGGAGTGCACGTAATTTACAATGCAGAGCTAAATTGAAATAAATGATACCTCCGCCGTGCCCCACCCTGCACACGCCGAGGATCCAGTAACTGGGTCAGCAACGTAAACATGCTAACACACAAGCTGGGTCGACCATGTTGCTTCCACAGACGAGATGGAGAGTGACACTGGAGATACAACCCTGAAATATGGATGCATTGGGACATGGCTCATAATCCCAGTACCCAGAAATGGTGTGTGTGGGAACGTGTGGGGGGTGGGTATGTGTGGGTTTTTTTTATAGCTGTAGCAGGGATGATGGACAAGGGAGGAAGTACCAGGAGTGGAGGATGTGAACAGGAATGAGGGAGTGGATCAAGAACAAGAGAGGGGATCAGGTGACTCTCTTGGAGATAAAAGCTTTGCCGATTCAAAAAGATGAGGCGGTTCCCTAAAGGTTATGAGCTTTTTACTGCGAGATCCAGCTTCTTTCATTATGCTTCTGAAGAATGCACTCCTAAAGCAACAATTTTGTTGATCTACAAAAAGGAAATGTCCCATTAGACTTTGATTCAGTCGCCTCTCTCTTTTTCTCACAACATTTTAAGAGCTTGTATTTTAAATGCCAGTTGCAACAGTGGGAGTAATATACATAGATCCGCATGAGGCCTGCAGAAAAAGAAAAAAAAAGCTTAAGCAGCTAATGGATCTGAATAATAAAGACTTACTTTACATCATCATTTTCCAAGCTTATCTTCCATCCTCATGTCTTAATGCCCCCGGCAGAAGCAGGATTCCAAGATGAGACCATGTTGAGTATCAGTTTCCAGCCTCTCCTCTGTTTACAGACGCCATTACAGTCTTGAGTAAAAATAATTCCAGGTGGAGCTTAATAATTTATAATTGTGTACAGCCATGAAATATAAACAGACAATTTAATTATGTGCCGGGGCATTTTGATGAATGGCACCGGAGTCCGTGCCTTTAACAATCAAATCAATACTTGCATTAATCAAGTTCCAGGGAGTCATTACTACACAGTGTGAAGTGCAAATGATGAGAAAATTCAGAGACGAGGGGATAATGTGAATCATGTAGACTGGAGGACAACATACCAGCCACACACACACACACACACACACACACACACACACACACACACACACACACACACACACACACACACACACACACACACACACACACACACACACACACACACACACACACACACACACACACACACACACACACACACACACACACACACACACACACACACAAACTGACTGCTGTGCAACAGAGTGGAAATCTAAGAGAGTATAAAGATCAGTGCAACTTTGATTGTTTAATTTGAAACAAGGCAAGAAAGTAAATGAGGCTAACTTGTTTGTAATGAGACTTAGTTTGTTCGGCGCTCTTAAGCAAATTTAATTTGTTGGGTCTCCTTCAGAGCGGAACACACTCGCAACACAAACAGTCTGGGTCTGAAGTGAACAGCAGGTGAAACAATACAGGGAAAAACGTCCTCGGGAACGGCGGAGCTCCGCTGAGCATACATCATATTTCAATATCCTGCATGGTTATTGCCCGAGTTAAAATTGCTTTTTCGCCTCTAAACAGTGTGAGTAAACTCGTTAACAGCACTTCTCCACAAATCCATAACAATCATTCTCCCGCCGCTGTGGGAATGCTGAGGCAGGAAAAGAAATCTTCAAATATCTCCCAAAATAGTCGAAGGTGTATGAAATGTCAGATTAGCTTAAATTCCCAGCGAGCAGCCATCAAAGAGGGAAATAAATGCATGAGCAATGCAGAGTTTGTCTCAGGTGTTTATAAACCCTTTTCTACACACTCTCCTCCGCTGTATGGGAGATTTACATTTTTATGAGTTTTTAACTATAACTGTAATCTGAAATAGCAGATGTTTAAGGTTTCAAACAGGGGATGGAGACCAATTGTCCATACCTTCTATAATATGTAATATGAATGCAGGCAAGGATTTGACTTTCAGTATATCTGAGGTGTGTTTGCTTTTCTCGCGCGCTACACGTTTATAACAGCCGGCACCAACATATATGAAAACATTTTCTGGACTATGTACTTTAATTCTATTCTCCGTGCAGATTCACTACAATCAGGTGAAAATTCAAACAATCTTCCAAACATCAGACAAAAAGAAAATAGTTGTACAGCCCTGTTCAGATAAGCTACTTGTTGTTTTAAAATCTTTTATATTTTGCCGCTGGGATGAAAAGGACCAGAAGAAAACCCTTCTGTCGCGCCGCCTGAAATACAAGATCGCCACTGTATCGAGGCGTCTTCCATTACTTTATTTCTACGAGAACTGACACCTGTTCCAGCTCGCCGTTGGTGAGAGGCAGTGATGATGAGCAGCGTATTAAAGTGTCATGTTCTTCAATACTAGTATAGAAAAACATTACACTTCACTTTGTAATGAAAACAATTTAAGGTGTTCAACAGAATATTTGTGTTTCAAGAGACAATTGATTTAAATACATTTATATAGAATTAATTTTCTCAAAACCCCTTTTAAACTAGACTTGTTTACATTTGTATTTATGCTCATGCATCCCCCCCCAATGCTGTCGGTTTCATAGTCCAGTTCAGATGTCACACTTGTTGGTTACTGCCATATTTACTGTCTCGTTTCTTTTTCAGATTTACTGTTGTTTAATGTTGTCGTGACGTTAGGCGTAAATATTTGTAAATATCATTGTTTATATATGTATATTTTAAACTTTTTTACCCTCATTAAGTACATATTTTCTTTTTATACATGCTTTTGTTTTGGTTCAGTTATGTGCTTTTAAAAAGAAATATGTTTTTATCATAACATATGTGTGGTTTGATTCATTCAATATTAACTGGTCCTACAATTTGTCCTTATGTCTTGTTCACTGAAGAGTGGACACCGTCTTCAGGGGACACTTGCTCTTGGATTTTAGAGAGTCCTTACATCACAGGTTTCACCGTTTAAATCCACCTGTCAACACCTGCCATGTCTAACTGAGTGAAGTGGAAGGCACAATACAGTTCACCACTGTGATTGCATGAAATTCCTAATTAACACTGAATGTCATAACAAAGTTACAAGCTTTTACTACAATGTGTGCAGACGAGTGGACAAGAAGTGAGGCAACTTCTCTCGTCCCTTAACTAAACACATCTGTGTCGGGCAAAGGGAATGCTTAAAAGGTGGGTTCCAATTAGGTGTTAATTCGTCACACAACTTTGCACTTTAATTAAATGTAGCACACCAAATGGAGATGTGAAATATGGGGTTATTAATGTGATGACCGATAATGGCTGTTGCCAAGCGGGGGGGGGGGGGGGGGGGGGGTTCACACCCAGCATAAGCCTGCACCCTCTGTACACTGGTGGCATCACAGCTTAGCCTTAATCCCTCTGCCCGTCAAAAAGACACATTTTCCTAATTGCCTTTTAACTTATATGAAATTAGTACCTACGTAAGTCAAATTATCATTGCATGATGTGGATAATTGAGACTGGGAAGGGAGGTTTCCACCCTGATAGGCTGGGTGAGCTCATTAATTACTGTGTTGCTGGGGAGAGAGAGAGAGAGAGAGAGAGAGAGAGAGCTCTGCATTAGGGCTGCGAGGATAGCGGCTCTCATGGGGGTGATCTGGGGGCATTAGCCCTCTCCTCCAAGGATTATCCATGCAGCGTTCAAGGCACAGCCGGGGGATACGAGAACTGAAGAGGATTTTGGATCAACACCACAGAAGGAGTGAGAGTCATGAGAAAGTACACTCCACCTACAGAAAGTACCCACAAAGAAGAAGAAAGTTACTAATTCATGATGAATAATCATTTCAATAAACACAGCTAACAGTAACAGATTGAGATGGAGGATTTACATAAATCGGGATTATGATTTTAACTGTGTAATGAGTCACAAAGTAGAACTTTGTTATTTCCTCTGAAGATTCTCCTTAAATGAACCTTCCGATTGTTCACAGGACAGCGGGCTGCTGTACTCTCCAGAAAGCCAATGCAGTGTCGGGAGGTGTTAAAATTGATCAAGCATAATGGACTCGTGTTCTCAACAACATGTTTTCAATGACAGATGGCCCAATTCCCAAAAGCAAATAGATCAGATGGCCAACCAGAACTCGGCGGATGAAGATGAGCACAAGCCTTGACATGCTGTCACAGATCTGTTCAAAAGGCCACAGCTTATTTTCAATAATGCTCTCGAGCAGAAAATACAACAATTCAGCTTCAGATATCATTTTCTATGTGGTTTATGTTAATTATATCATCACATGTGAAGGGAATTACATATTAACAATCCAAATGAGCTGTGTTGAAGTACACAAGGCAACAGAAACACTGGACTTCTGTCACTTCTGGCTTATCGTCCTCACTGCCGCCGTTTCCTCCATCCCCATAGCAACTACTCGTCTCCTTATCCTAATCACTACACGTTAACCTTGATAGGAAACAGCGCCCAAGGAAGCAGTCACATGTTCATGCAAGATTCAGAAAAGAGTCCATTTCTAATAATAGATGAAACCTAAAAGTCTAATTCATTATGGGAATCTGAGGAAAAATATTCAATCAAGCAGGAAAAGTTACAAATGACAACAAGTCGGTGGGAGATCACAAAGAATTCACCTATCTACCATATCCAGCCATACATTTAGCACTGCAAGAGAAAACCACAGACTGAGAACACGTATGCTCCACAAACATTCCCATTACAGTAAGTCATGAAAAACTCACTGCTTTGATTTTGACATGTTAAACTCATGGTTGAAGCCTGTTTCATCCTCAACATTATCCAAGTCTGTTCATTGCACAAGCTGTTATCCATCGATTTGACTGCTGGAAGGTAAAACTGAGAGAAAAAAAAAACAAAACTGCCCACACTGTTGTGCAGAGCTCATCATAACTTTAATGATCACAATGCAAAACACAACGTCTCAGAAGCACTTAAGACTACATAAAGTTTCAGAGGTGGTGCTTTTCTTATATAACACCCATTTCCTGTCCCTCTGATGAAACCTGCTGTGACTCTGGCAATGATCATTATCTAGGTATGCAGAATTGTAATAAAGATGAACCACATTGTGTGTGTGTGTGTGTGTGTGTGTGTATAAAATGAGGGAACACACGGTTCAAATGCATCTTACGTGATTCACACAAGTCGTGTTTTTGTGGAGAATGAGGGGAGGAAATGTGAAATGACTGTCTCCTGTTGGCCCAGGGACACTGCATGATGCTTTATGGAAGCACTTTGTTGAGGGTCGCTGAACACATTTGAAACCCGGTGCAGACAAAAAGTGTGTCCAGGAACACTGGAGATCCAGATGACCTATCCCGTTTTTATGGAGCCCTGCGGCCGCGGGGCAGCTAATTAAGACTGACCCGAGGAATGTGTAGCTGCCGGTCAGCTCCTGTCTGCGATAGCCTCGGGCGACCCGTCCATTAAACAAGGATAGAAACTATTTATGAGACAGCAGAAAGGGCACATATGGTAGAAAATACTTTTTTTTTTTTTAAAAACAATGGCAAAATTGTGAGCTTGACCAACCTGTTTACATGAGCAGTTTTCTAAAAACTGTCCAATAATACTGTAACAAAGAGTCAAACTAAATCTACCTTAATAAGCATTTGTAAGAACAGTTATTAAATCAAAAACAAAAAAAATACTTAAAATACAGCAGTATGCTTCAGTATCCCTCAGGTTTTTTTTTTTTTTTTTAAACTGCAAAATTACCTTTTAATGGTCGTCAAAATTCCTCTCAATTTCTGAGTAGTGATTTCAAATAGACAAACAAAGAAATAAATGTGTGAACGTACAGGCTTCATTTATAGACATGAGATATTACAAAATGAAAAGAGTCCTTTTGTTTGTGTTGTTCAGAATTCAACCATCTGTTCATCGATCTTTCACAGTGGCAGAGAGACAGAGCATTAACATGATTGCTAGCTATTGATTATTTGTCTCTTTTTAATGGGCTGATGTTCCTGCAGTCACTATACAACACAGTGCAAATTAAAGAGGGTTACAACTGTAATTAGAGGAATATATTTGAAGAAGAACATGGCCTAATCCTTTGCAGTATCAGTCCAGCAGGTGGTTTTATCAACAGGTAAAAACCCTGCTGTGAATTATGCTTGACGTACAAGCTGAGTGTCAGGTGCATAAATATCAAGATCGATTGGTTCTAACAGCCACGGCCAGCTCAAATCAACAGCAATTGATGGGTGCTTTAGCTGAAGAAAGCTGCAATTCACACGTCCCGAGAAGGCATTTCACCTGTTTGATTGGGAAACGATTGAGCAGACGATTCCTCCCCATGATCACGGGGCGCGGTGATACAACAGACTGACCCACTGCTAATTCTGGGAAACACAATTACCCAGAAACAGAAATGGCTCACGCACAATGAGATGGTATCATTTCGTCCCATTACATTTAACAATTCACACGCACATAAAAAGAGAGAAAAATCTTTTCCAATTGAGAAATGTGAGACAATGAACACTTAATCACCATATTAATGAGATCAAACACCCACGACTGCCTTCTTGCAGACGGAAAGAGCAACACGACTGGGATGAAAATGTTCTGGCTCTGTGTTTACAAACTCTGTGGCCATTCTCCTCAACCCACAAATTATAATTACTGCGCCTTAAATGTGTGGGTGTTGGAAGTAATGCAATATAATTTCAACAACATGAGTTAATGTACCCCAGCAAAACCACAACAAACACAAGGGGGGGGTCAAAGTGATGTATCTGAGCTGTTTACTGTGTTTTTGACCTCGAAACACAAGTTCTTGCAGCAACGTCCATCCTAATTGCACCCGCAGCACAGACCCGTGTGCAAAACCAGGCTGTTAAACAGAAAATAATCATCCACTAGGTTAGAATATTACCCCAGAGTACCAAGCTCTTTAAGCGTTTGTAGCAAAACATCCTTTTTTGATTCGGCAAATTATACCTTGAAGCAACTCAACAGAAGTGAAAAGAAGCGGCGTTTCCAAGGCAAATCGTTATCGCTGTTCTTCAAAGAGGAGAAAAATAATTCTGGAGAAGGGAGGGCGCCGAAGATTGAGAGGAGAGAAACGGTACAACAGAGAGCGAGAGAGAGAGAGAGAGAGAGAGTGTTTGTAATGGAGAAGGTGCAGCGGTGAGAAGTGGCTCTCCATAAGGCCATGAGGTAAACTCTATGGGAACTGTGACTCCAAGCCAGAGGTACTGAAAGGCTGGGCGATAGCAGTAATGAAAGAAATGCAATAATAATGCAATAATGCTGGTTGGGTGAGTCAGCTGGGCCTCTGGCACTTTCTCCACAGTGCAGTAGATGACCTGGTTTCTCTCCTGCTCCGTTCCTCTCCTGCAAACACAGGGCCAAGGTGCTAGCCATCAATAATAAATACACACAGTTACTGTTGCCACAAGCCCCTGAGCTGCACCAGGATGAGATGGAGGCTTATTAAAGTCCCTCCCTTCTGTTATTGTTTAGCCCTGGAAGAAAGTGGTGCTATGAAAAATAGGACAACAAAGAAGAGCATGGCTCGGCCCAGTGTCAGGAACAGACCATCGCTAAATTGCCACTGTCCTCGGACGGAAAATTAGGGCTTGTCTGGGTTGTACGTTCAGACTGCTGCATCGCTCCTGTTTCCATGACACAGAGAGGGTACGGCAGCAGCCAGGAACTTGTCGGTTGTGGGCTCTTACTCAGGGCCGCGGAGCCACGGTACGGTGTGAGAGGGTGTGTGAGACAGTGTGTGAGACAGTGTGTGAGAGGGTGTGTGAGACAGTGTGTGAGACAGTGTGTGAGACGGTGTGTGAGACGGTGTGTGAGACAGTGTGTGAGACAGTGTGTGAGACGGTGTGTGAGAGGGTGTGTGAGAGGGTGTGTGAGAGGGTGTGTGAGAGGGTGTGTGAGAGGGTGTGTGAGACGGTGTGTGAGAGGGTGTGTGAGACAGTGTGTGAGACAGTGTGTGAGAGGGTGTGTGAGACGGTGTGTGAGACAGTGTGTGAGACGGTGTGTGAGAGGGTGTGTGAGACGGTGTGTGAGAGGGTGTGTGAGACAGTGTGTGAGACGGTGTGTGAGACAGTGTGTGAGACAGTGTGTGAGAGGGTGTGTGAGACAGTGTGTGAGACAGTGTGTGAGACGGTGTGTGAGACAGTGTGTGAGACAGTGTGTGAGAGGGTGTGTGAGAGGGTGTGTGAGAGGGTGTGTGAGAGGGTGTGTGAGAGCGTGTGTGAGAGGGTGTGTGAGAGGGTGTGTGAGAGGGTGTGTGAGAGGGTGTGTGAGAGGGTGTGTGAGACGGTGTGTGAGAGCGTGTGTGAGAGGGTGTGTGAGACAGTGTGTGAGAGGGTGTGTGAGAGGGTGTGTGAGAGGGTGTGTGAGACAGTGTGTGAGACAGTGTGTGAGACGGTGTGTGAGACAGTGTGTGAGACAGTGTGTGAGACAGTGTGTGAGAGGGTGTGTGAGACAGTGTGTGAGACAGTGTGTGAGACGGTGTGTGAGACGGTGTGTGAGACAGTGTGTGAGACAGTGTGTGAGACAGTGTGTGAGACGGTGTGAGAGCGTGTGTGAGAGGGTGTGTGAGACGGTGTGTGAGACGGTGTGTGAGACAGTGTGTGAGACAGTGTGTGAGACAGTGTGTGAGACAGTGTGTGAGACGGTGTGTGAGAGGGTGTGTGAGAGGGTGTGTGAGAGGGTGTGTGAGAGGGTGTGTGAGACAGTGTGTGAGACAGTGTGTGAGAGGGTGTGTGAGACAGTGTGTGAGACGGTGTGAGAGCGTGTGTGAGAGGGTGTGTGAGACGGTGTGTGAGACGGTGTGTGAGACAGTGTGTGAGACGGTGTGTGAGACAGTGTGTGAGACAGTGTGTGAGAGGGTGTGTGAGAGGGTGTGTGAGACAGTGTGTGAGACAGTGTGTGAGAGGGTGTGTGAGACAGTGTGTGAGACGGTGTGAGAGCGTGTGTGAGAGGGTGTGTGAGACGGTGTGTGAGAGGGTGTGTGAGACAGTGTGTGAGACGGTGTGTGAGACAGTGTGTGAGACAGTGTGTGAGAGGGTGTGTGAGAGGGTGTGTGAGACAGTGTGTGAGACAGTGTGTGAGACGGTGTGTGAGACAGTGTGTGAGAGGGTGTGTGAGACAGTGTGTGAGAGGGTGTGTGAGAGGGTGTGTGAGAGCGTGTGTGAGAGGGTGTGTGAGAGGGTGTGTGAGAGGGTGTGTGAGAGGGTGTGTGAGAGGGTGTGTGAGACGGTGTGTGAGAGCGTGTGTGAGAGGGTGTGTGAGACAGTGTGTGAGAGGGTGTGTGAGAGGGTGTGTGAGAGGGTGTGTGAGACAGTGTGTGAGACAGTGTGTGAGACGGTGTGTGAGACAGTGTGTGAGACAGTGTGTGAGACAGTGTGTGAGAGGGTGTGTGAGACAGTGTGTGAGACAGTGTGTGAGACGGTGTGTGAGACGGTGTGTGAGACAGTGTGTGAGACAGTGTGTGAGACAGTGTGTGAGACGGTGTGTGAGACGGTGTGTGAGACGGTGTGTGAGACAGTGTGTGAGACGGTGTGTGAGACGGTGTGTGAGACGGTGTGTGAGACAGTGTGTGAGACAGTGTGTGAGACAGTGTGTGAGAGGGTGTGTGAGAGGGTGTGTGAGAGGGTGTGTGAGACAGTGTGTGAGACAGTGTGTGAGACGGTGTGTGAGAGGGTGTGTGAGAGGGTGTGTGAGACAGTGTGTGAGAGGGTGTGTGAGACAGTGTGTGAGACAGTGTGTGAGACAGTGTGTGAGACAGTGTGTGAGACGGTGTGTGAGACGGTGTGTGAGAGCGTGTGTGAGACAGTGTGTGAGACAGTGTGTGAGACAGTGTGTGAGACAGTGTGTGAGAGGGTGTGTGAGAGGGTGTGTGAGACAGTGTGTGAGAGGGTGTGTGAGACAGTGTGTGAGAGGGTGTGTGAGACAGTGTGTGAGACAGTGTGTGAGAGGGTGTGTGAGACGGTGTGTGAGACAGTGTGTGAGAGGGTGTGTGAGAGGGTGTGTGAGAGGGTGTGTGAGAGGGTGTGTGAGAGGGTGTGTGAGAGGGTGTGTGAGACGGTGTGTGAGACAGTGTGTGAGACAGTGTGTGAGACGGTGTGTGAGAGGGTGTGTGAGACAGTGTGTGAGACGGTGTGTGAGAGGGTGTGTGAGAGGGTGTGTGAGACGGTGTGTGAGAGGGTGTGTGAGAGGGTGTGTGAGACAGTGTGTGAGACAGTGTGTGAGACAGTGTGTGAGACGGTGTGTGAGAGGGTGTGTGAGACAGTGTGTGAGACAGTGTGTGAGACAGTGTGTGAGACAGTGTGTGAGACGGTGTGTGAGAGGGTGTGTGAGACGGTGTGTGAGACGGTGTGTGAGACAGTGTGTGAGACAGTGTGTGAGACAGTGTGTGAGAGGGTGCGTGAGAGTGTGTGAGACAGTGTGTGAGAGGGTGTGTGAGACAGTGTGTGAGAGGGTGCGTGAGAGGGTGCGTGAGACAGTGTGTGAGACAGTGTGTGAGAGGGTGTGTGAGACAGTGTGTGAGAGGGTGTGTGAGAGGGTGTGTGAGACAGTGTGTGAGACGGTGTGTGAGAGGGTGTGTGAGAGGGTGTGTGAGAGGGTGTGTGAGACGGTGTGTGAGACGGTGTGTGAGAGGGTGTGTGAGAGGGTGTGTGAGAGGGTGTGTGAGAGGGTGTGTGAGAGGGTGTGTGAGAGGGTGTGTGAGACAGTGTGTGAGACAGTGTGTGAGACAGTGTGTGAGACAGTGTGTGAGACGGTGTGTGAGAGGGTGTGTGAGAGGGTGTGTGAGAGGGTGTGTGAGAGGGTGTGTGAGACAGTGTGTGAGACAGTGTGTGAGAGGGTGTGTGAGACAGTGTGTGAGACAGTGTGTGAGACAGTGTGTGAGACAGTGTGTGAGCGGGTGTGTGAGACAGTGTGTGAGACAGTGTGTGAGACGGTGTGTGAGAGGCCTGTGAAGTGCAGCAGGAAACACAAAATGAAACTTTGGCATAAAGTGATTAAAAAGTGTCAAATCTCCATCTCGGTCTTGTTCCAACGAGCCAGCTTTAAGAGTGCAAGCAGAAGAAAGTATTTTTGTTAGAATGTAGAGAATGAAAGACAAAAGAAGAATACATGCGGATGTGCAGTTACCTCGGTTGGAATTGCAATCAAAAGTGTAAATTGCCTATGACGCTTAAAGAATGTTTTCTTTGGGGTATGAGAGCCATCCATTCATCTTCTATAGCTTTTAATCCTGTGTAGGGTTGCGGGGCGCTGGAGTCGATCCCAGCTGACTGTGGGGATCGATCAGGATTCAGCCTCGACACGTCTGCAGTCCATCACAGAACAAACAGAGACAGACTACCTCTCGCGTTCACATTCACACCGAGGATCAATTTAGCATCACCAACTGACCTCACATGTATGTTTTAACACCGTCTGAGGAAACAAAGTCACACACGGGGAGAACATGCAAAGTCTTATGATACTTATTTGAACCCAGAAATTCTCGCTGTGAGGCGAGAGCAACAACCACCGTGCCACCTTGCAGCCTTGAGCCTCAATACTCTCCAAACAAGACAAAATATTGTGGTGAGTAGTGTGAAGAACAACACCGGAGGAACATCTTTTGCAGTTTGCAGAGGCTTTTATTTGGACACACTGAACAGGAACAACGTGGCAGGAGGACTTCAAACACACAACACTTTCCATTCACAGTTGCAACAATCTTATAATTACTAAACTAAACTAATCAGACAAAAGCACCAAAACACAATAAAACACAACCGCTAATAGCACTATGGGGTATTCCAGAAAGGAGGTTCAACAAACTAAGTCTACACAACCACAGTAAAAAGCCATCATGAACAGCAACAGACCAAAAACCAAGTTATTTTTCTGTAAAAGTCCCGGCGCTGCAGCGGCGGAGGAAACGACTGGGAGAAAGTTGCTGCGTGAGTCCAGGCAAGTTTGAATGCATTACTCCATTGACTTCATATCGAACTTAAGATCGCTGCAGACAGGTAGAAATAATGAATAGATGTAAAATCTGATTTTCATTAAGGTGCAATCCAGCAGGAGAAAGGCAACTTGGGAGCAGCTAAAAATGAAATATAAAACCATAATTCAGAATGAAATGGTTATGTGCATATATGCTATGACTGCACCTCACTTTGATTGTAATTTTAGTATTTAAATTGAATTGGGGTATTATTAATATTATATATCAATGCTATCCTCTGTTAATATCCTACCGCATAGATTAACACAATATTTACACATTTTATTAGTGGAGTCATTTAAAATGTGACTATATGTACGTCAACACTTTATAAAATAATAAGATACAAAACTTACCACACACACACACACACACACACACACACACACACACACACACACACACACACACACACACACACACACACACACACACACACACACACACACACACACACACACACACACACACACACACACACACACACACACACACACACACACACACACACACACACACACACAGAGTGCCAGATGCATCATTATGGAGAAGACAGTAATATTGTTTTAATACAGATTTAAAACTAATATGACTTTTAAACTCCCAACACCTCGAATTCTCATGGTGCTTTGCAGCTCAACAGTTCAGTCATGACAACATTGTGGACTATCGCAACAATATGTTCTTCAATTTTACAGTTTTAAATCTTAAAAACTGACTTTATGTAAAAGAAAACAAACCAACCTGATCAATAGTGCCCTGCAGGCTGTATCCATGCACGAGCATTAAGCAGGGATAAATAATAAAGAGCATCTGTCAACTGAGACTGAAGTCCAAGCTTTTTCATTTAATCCATTTGCAATTACACAAACAAACCCAGAGATGTTATCAGTTACTGATTATTCAGAATCAAATATGCAAATATACATTTCATTCGTTAAGCCTTGAGACATTTTTAACCTAGCTCTACACGCAGAGGTTTGAGTCTGTCATTATCAATTACCCAGCTAATTATTCACTACATTCATCAATACGTTTGTTTTTTGAAATGTTACAAAATACTTGATTGGTATTCCCCAAAGTAAAAATACTCAACCTAAAATATATTGTTTATCTTGTCCAACAGCCCAACCAAGAGATATTCAAGTCACTAAAAACAAACGCCCAAAGTAATCAAAGAGACATTATAGAATCGGGGAGCTTTGAAAAAACAACTGCTTTCAAGCCATTCACTGTTAAATTATTTGTAATTGTTTTCTGCATATGGTCACAACGTGGTACGATAGTTAACAATCCAGCCTCACAGAAAACCGAACCCTGGTTCTGTGTAGGGATTGCATGTTCTCCCTTGACATGAATCCGATTCCATCAGGTACCTCTGTTTTCTCCTGCAATACAATTACATGTTAAGTCTTCCCCACACTGTGCGAAATCAAAAATTGGATCGTGGGAGAATGGCAGTCGTTGCTTAAATCGGTGGCCGTAACGTCACGCTGTGTGCAATGTTTACCAGATGACTGAGTTGGTGATCGTAAACCTGCAATCAACACCAGACAGTGTCAGATATTTGGGGAAATCAAAGCTTCAGCAACCTGCAGCCAAACTGGAATGTGTTTTATTGGAAAATGAAAGCCCATAACAGGAGAGGTTCATGTAAAACGCTAGTAGATGCGAATAGATGCTAACAAGTACTTACTTTAAGACCTTATGACATTAAAAAAAGCAATAAAAAACAAGTATAAAGTATTTTTTCATTAAAACGTCTTTGTCATACTGCCGTCATCTGCTAATAAACACATGTGAAAAACAAGTGAAATAAGTCATGATCTTCGATCGCTGCCAAGCAAAGAAACAGAAATATATTTCTGACATTTCACATTGTCCAGCAGTAGTTGAAGACGTTTTTCAAGCAGACGAGTAAGAGAGAAGGTTCACGGGAGCGTTGGAGGTCAGACCGTACAGACTTGAGTCGTATGTTGACAGTGAACAGAAGCACTACGGCACAGAATCTGGTGAATCTGAAGACAAGACGCCAACAACGATAATCAAGGTGATGCGAACGTGTCCATATCAGTTACAGTAGGAGACGACAAAATAAAGACTGTAGATCTGACGTGACATGATGTTCTCTCGACTGCTCTCACCACATCCCTCTGAGCCTCACAGCCAGAAGCTCCCCGGTTCAAATCCCAGCAGGAGCCTTTCTAATATGGATTGTGTATGTTCTCTCTGTCTGAACAACCTGCACCGTGACCCCTTGAGCAAGACCCCCGGCTTCCATCGGCGCCCTCCGAGCGCACACCAGTGGCCCAACCTACTAACTATATTGTTTTCAGCATTTCCATATAAATGAACATTGTTTTCAAACCACTGCTGTGTAAATGCTAAACACTTCTGAAATGAAGATGCAAAAATGGTGCATTTTCACTTGTTGTTAATGTTGATCCTAATCCTGAATTGTCCATGAGTGTGTTATTCCTGTGATGGACGGCCAATGTTATACTCAGCCTTTCTCCCACATCAACCAGGATCCTCCCTGCTGGGACCCAAAGTACAGTATCTGGTCTACTCTCCAGTACTGGACTGTAGCTGCAGCACCATCATCATGTCAGGTCCTGGAGCAGTGCAACTCTATCAGCGCTTTTCTACTAATACCTCCTCACCCTTACTTGATGCTTTCCCACTTCCCGTTAGTCCCGCCACCAGGTACTTTCATGGTTCCTGCGAGCCGAGGTTCCAAGCGAGTCTGAGGCGAGCCTCGGGAGGTCTCCAAGCCGAGCTGTTTGGATTAACTGGTTTCCTTGTTAACTGGTGACCGGCTGCTTTGAGCATCTCCTTTTATGTTAAAAATCCGTAGCTCTCCTTATGAACACTGTTTAACTGCATTTCCATTCAAGTATAAAGCATCATGCTGTTTCTTTGTCTTATTGTACCATCAGCTGCTGCCAACGGCTGGTGGCAGAAGTCACCAGTTAACAGGGGAACCAGTGGAACTGAAACACCGGACAGTGAAGCGCCATCATAACAATCCACATTTTGTAATATCATTAATAAAGATCTAAAAACATATCCTATCGTATTCATCATTTCAGCTGATATCTGATGCATGTTCGCTCTGCATCATATCGGGGGTGATTAATTGTACACGAAGGGTAAAAGCTCCGATGACCCCGCCCACCCTGCAGTCGTAATATATCGTATTCCAAAACGACCGAGGCTGAGCCGAGCGGAGGCAAGGTAGGAGAGTCAAGTCGAGTAGGGCTGAGTAGGAGTTACTGGAGAAGCACCATATGTGATGACTCCCTCCCTTCACCTGCATCACATCCTGGCTGTCCTGACAGAGGCCCGGGTCGCCGTGGAAGTCAAAGTCTGCTCTGCATGCATGTGTTTTATACGGCTGATGGGATCTTTGGGGGAGCTGTTTGTCCATGCATCCGCTCTGTAATCACTGCCATAAAAGAAACAAGAGGCAACAAGAGACGAGCAACTGGCAATAAATGACACGTCCTCCCAGTGGTGTAATAACTTCCTCATCCATCAGTCAACCTCTGCTCGCACGCCTCTCTCACTTTGTGCTATTCCACTTCCTGCTCCTGCTCGGTTCACTCCAGCATTCCTCTCTGGGGAAGAATTACTCGAACGGACAAAGGGATTGATTGAACTAGGCCACCATTTGATGTTTATTTCAGCTCAAATGAAACTGTCTTGTCCCCTCAATAAACCTCTGGCACAGACAATGTGGGCAGCAGAGACCACAGCCACATGATAAATTACAATATGACATCACACCTTCATGTGCTCCCTCTGTTTCAGACAGACCATACGTTTCCCCAAAAAGACCTTGAAATTAATCTGCCGCCCTCCCAAAATTTACTGTTGTGGCAGGATTCTCCGTGAGATCGATTTCACACTGTATTCTTGTAAATGATGGCTGCTGTGTCAAAGTGTCCTGCTGAGACAGGGGCAAAACAAAGACGAGCAGAGGAGGAGCCGAGCACCAGGGAGAGCCGGACCGGGGCAGACCATGCAGACAAGGGGCACGAAAAATGTTATGGTAAAACAATTGAAGCATTACAGCGAGGGATGGGGCCGATCCGATCCAGTATTGGCATCGGGTTCCGATATGATCGTAATTCACGGGTCGGAAATAACCTGCAGAGGTTTCCAATCCATGAAGCTTCATCTGTGCTACAGTCCACAGTGTTTTTAGTAGTAATGAATCAGGAATCCCATTCCACAGTTTGCAGTCAGCTTAGCATGCTACGGAACTAGCGCCGTTATGCAAACCGACTTCTCATGACATGTCGCTGTTTGGACGCTCAAAACACCGCAAAGTATCGACGTGAATGTTTGTAAAGGCGTTTTACAGCGAGGCGGACGCTCTCATCACTGTTTTAAAACAGCTCGCTCCTCCACTGTAGCAGGTGATTCACACCTGCGTGAAGCTGCGTCCTCCTCCACACTAAACTCCCTGAAAATAGTCCCAATCATTTGTGTTGCATTAGAGCTGGAAAATTGCAGTTTATGCTGCGTTGATAAAGAATTTCTCCAGGAATTAATAAAGTGCTTCTGAGGTTTTAAAGACAGAACTAGTTTAGTATGAGATGATGACGTCATGCAGAACCTCACATTGTCCTAATGGAACTAAAATAGTTTGTCCTGCTTCCTTTTCAGACGTTATACTAACCTCAAGTTGAGAGAATACATGCATACATTCCTACATTTCATACTTTACTGTAGAGAGGAGTTTATTACTGCCTCATATAAAATCAACAATAATAATAATAATATTATTAAAGCAAACAGAGCTCTGGTATTGGAATAATATCGGTATCAGCAGATATTCAAATTTGGGTATCGGGATCGGATCGGAAGTCAAAAAACCTGGATCGGTGCTTCCCTAACTACTGTATTAACTGAAAATCGTTTGATTCTCTTGCTGGTTAATCAGACACAGTAAGAGGTGAGTTTGCAGACATGTCAGAGAGAGAAGCGCCTTCCCACCTGGACCGCACTTGCACGAGATAAGCTCATGTAGGGTGGATCATTTACTAGAACACTGCTCAAGCAGCCAACTCTGTTAGCGCTGAGTTTCTGTATTACATTATACTGAAGTACTGAGGCCCATTAGCTGATTTCAACATCATACCTTTAAGGCAGGAAGTCATTTTCTGAACATGTCTGCACGGAGTGAGAAGGTGACGTTTAAAATAGGGTTGTCAAAATATATGTGTCACTGCAGATGAATCCAAACCATAATATTAAAACCCATAGTTTATTTGTTTTAGAACAAAATGAAACATGGCCAGCGCAAACAGCAGGTGCCAGTCAATACTGTGTACACTGCAACGGTTCATACATTCATGGTTTACAGCAGGGGTCCTCGAGGGCCCCCGTCCTGGATGTTTTAACTCTCTCCCAGATGCAACACACCTGATTGCAACGAGGGGCTCGTTATTGGGCTTTTTCACAACCTTGGTGATGACGTCATCATTAGACTCAGGTATGCTGAAGCCGGGCGAGACTAAAACATGCAGGACAGGGGCCCTCGAGGACCGGGGTTGGAGACCCCTGGTTTACAGTAATCGTTACAATTGTGGAATGTCGTCTTTGTTCTCCCGCCCCTTTCTTTTTTTTTTTATTGGCTTGTGGCATTTTTCTCGGCTGCTGTAAATATTTTAAAGGAATATCTGTAGCTGCTTTTCCCTTCATCTGGACAATCTCCTAAGTAAAGCACAAGGCAGGAATTTAGTATTTTCAGCTTCAAAATCTCAATTATTTTTCTCCATACATCTTCCCAAAACTGCTGGATTCCAGGAGCGCTCCAAAAACCTGGTAATGATCACAATTCCTCCAGCATGTCTGCGGTAGTCCGAGCTGCATTGTTTTAGGTTTGGTGTAATAAAAAAAAAAAAAAGAATAATCATGATTAATCTTTTAATGGCAGTTAACTCATCTGCAGCGCAGAATGACTGACGATCCCTGTAACATTTCTGGCGACGCATTTTGTGCAGTTGCTCCGGTACAGAACTGACTGAATACGTTGAGACTGGATACTAAACAGCATTTTGGCTCTCGGTGGGAAATTTAGTAGGAAAAGACAGAACAGTGGGCTGACATAAAGTATAATCCACATGCTCTTCAAGCTTAAAATCCCACATTAGCAGGGATTTTGTGTCGCCGAGCAGGATTGCTGTTGCAACAAAACATCATCAGTAGATGAACAGGAGAAGCACAATTCACCATGACGGCCTTTTTGATCCTTCGATGTTTTTTTCGATTATTCATCCACTAATAGGGAACGACAGCTAGTTTAGACCATCATGAGTCTGGTCAGTTTTACCCCTGCTGATGATTTGTTGTCGCAATAATAATTCCAGTAAACAATAGATTTTGATTTTTTAACTGAATCCAACGTTGGTCTGGATTCTGCTGACTGTTCTCAGCTGCAGCTACTTTGGAAAGAAGAATCCGCCGGCTTTCCTGCCGGACAATGTCAACAAGTTAGTTTGTCTTCGTAGCTGCTGCAGAAGGAGAAACATGAACACATTAAAGTGGATAAATATTTGGATTGAAAAAGAGACAATTTTTGCTAACATGAACTGTGAAAGGTGTTTAGTGAACACGTTGAGTGCAGATATAGTCCCTTCTTTCCTCAGTCTGTTTGCTCATGCAAAATGAAACACGATTAATGTAGATGAACAATTAATTCTGTTTAATCAAATTTAGTTGAATAATCTGATCCAAAAAATGTTAATTGTTTAACATTGTCATTGAGATGCAACAGGTCAGTATGTCAGCTGGAAAAACCAAAGAAGAAGAAACAGTTCGTGGCTGCTCTCGTTTACTACAGTTAAACCTGCAAATGAAGGTATATGGAAAACAACTATTTAAATTTCCACAAAGTGATGAGATGATACAGTTAAGAAAGCTGAGAATTACAAATGGAGTAACTGCGTTACACTGGACGGACATAATTGGTTTGTTTTTATGGGAGAGGACAGAAATGTATGATTTATTTGTTGAGAGCTGAAGTATTTCCTCCAATCCCACAGAGAACTGGTACTATTAAAACTAGAAATTAAACTGACAATGAATTTGCATCACTAAGGGTCTGTACAGTATATCGTGGTGCAGTGGTGGCCAGCTGACGTGACGCCTGGTGCTGAAGAGGGTTTCTGAACAGTCTGGTCCACTGGCCGCTCCGGTTACGTCCGGAAGGGCATCTGATGTCAAACTGGAGCCAAATCAAACTGATAACATGATTCCCTGTGGCCAGTCCAGAAAAGCTCACTCACTCACATTTACCGTCATATATCTTCTTTGTTTATCTGTTTTATTTTTATATATAGACACGTAAATGATTTTTATTCAAATGTATATGGTGTCAGATATCCAGAATCTAATTTTATCAATGCTTTCAATAACTTCAAGTTATATCTTGGACAGCCTAAAAAAAGTCTTTTCTTTTTTTTTTAAGAACTGAGCAAAACAAATTTCTCTCAGATTTCATGATGCTGCCGAGTGTGTCTGCAGATGGTGAGTGATTCTGAAGTGGGTAATTCAGGACACCGCTCTGAGAAGGACTTTTAGAGTCTCCATTTGCTGTTGGATGAGGCCGATCACCTCCGCTGCCAGACCATCATCTCTCTGTAAGGACCTCTTTCTGGGATGATCACCCCATCTTTGCTTTGGTTTTTCCCAACGAGCTGCAAAGTTGAGAAATATCGCTTATTTGTTTGAACTCCATTGCATCTGTCTGACAGCTGTGGCCTCGCGGTCCCTGCAGACATCTCGTGTCGTTTGTTTCAATAGAAGGACGATGAGTTACAATCTCTGAAGCTCCACACTGCAGACATGAGACTGTCGGGACGTCACCAGCTGCTGCCGCCACTGGAACAGAACTTCAGGGGTGAACACGGGCTTCAATGGTTTCCAATCACCAACTTCAGATCAAAGTTTTCACTAAATGAAATGATCAAGCCTGAGAAACAGTTTGACATGTTGGAAAGGGAGAGCAGCTTAAAAATGGCCTGGATTCCTATAATGACAGCATCAAATGTATGTATTTGTTTTAGTGCAGTGGTGTCAAGGGGCCCACAGACCAACTCCATCTTGAGAGGGCTGGACTGGTAAAATAGTACCATAATAACCTTTCAAGTTACATTTTAAATATTTTCTTTGTTGTGATGCAGAGCATACGTGATGAAAATGTCTATTTTCACAAAACCAAGCAATTACTACAGAAAAGGGCTACAGTCTCAAAATAAAACCAACTTTAATCAAACTTTCCGGTTCAAAATACAGTGAAATGTCCAACAAACTTCCCCTATAGCTGTTGCATTGTGGGTGTTTTATAAACTCCCCCTGAGGCTATGGCTTTGAGGCTGGTTTGCCATCTTTCATGGCAGCATCACAAGATCTCAGCTCGGGTCTCAGTGTTGTGTTGTGTCAGCTACTCTTAAGGATTTTTTTTTTTTTTGGGGGGGGGGGGGGGCGGTTTGAAGCCTTTTGCAAGCTGATTTGTCACAAGCCTTATAGTCCATATCTAGTGTTAATATGAAAGCATTAATTTTCTAATTATATAAAATGATACATGTCAATTATTTAAGAACTATTAATGCTTTGATTGACTTCAATACACTTGGATTTACCAAATGATTGTTTGTACCAATCATTGTCGTGGGTTTTTCACTTCAGATTCATTATGTTTATGTTCTTGTGTCCAAGAAGAGGAATAAAGAGGAAACTGGAGGACTGTCGAGCACTGTGTGAGAACACAACAACACACTAAAGAGCCAAAGCACAATGTGTCCCTCCACAGACATGGGGAGGTGAGGAGTGGTGGACCTGGAGCGATGCTTATTTATCTGCGGGGAAAGTCACACGTCAGGCTTCCCTCTGCCTGCCTCCGAGACGTCATAAATTACCTGTCCATGAGCCGTCAATCTGCACTGCAGGCGACAGCTGAGCTCAAGTTTACACTCAACCTCACACACAAACACATATCAATATGTACACCACACACACACACACGACTTGCAGCTGCACCATGTGTACAAACTTTCTTCATTTGCATGGTCTTATAACGCTTCAATATTAAAACATTTTTAAAAGAGTTTCACTAGTGTAGCAGAGGAAATAAATTAGATTCACTCTCAACACTGTGGAGTTTAAAATTTAATTTTGACGTATTTAGGTTCGTTTCACAATTACCTTCAACCTGGAAAAACAGCGACGCGATAAAAGAGAATATAGTCATTCTATTTTTACTCGGTGAGAACAGGAGTGGACAGACGAGTCATCCCATGAGCCGCTGCTAACACACTTTGATGAATTTGAGTTTTTCTTCAGTCTGAACACAGAAACTTCCAGTCACATCCTGTTACATCCCTTCAGCATTAATAATGCACAAGCCTTTATCTTCTTCCTCTGACCTCTTAAATCACTATCACAAAGCTTCTGGTCATGGAGTTAAGACTCCCTCCTGCTTCCATCTGCTTTGCCTCAATCCATTCTTCTTCATTACCTATAATCTTATCTGCACTCTCTTTTTTTTTTTTTTTTTTTTCCTTTACGTTCCACAAAAGCCATGAGAATCTCCCAGATTATTCATGGGGAGATTACCTTTCTTTAGTACCTCAAGAAGCCGAGTCGTGAACAGCTTGTCCAACTGTGGGAACACATGAAGATGCAGGTCATTTAAAAAGAAGAACATCTGGCTCAGTGTAGATACGCCGAGAAATGGAACGAAAAATAGCAGCAACGGTGACCAAGCTGCAACGTCATGCTGCTGTGTGGGAGTTTTGCAACATTTCACATTTCTCAAGTGTGTGTGTGCGTGTGCGTGTGTGTGCGTGCGTGCCCATAAATGAGAAAGAGAGGGAGAAAATCTGATGAATTGTCTCATATATGGCATCCATCAGCAGTCTGGTGATTTATGGGGTTAATAACAGAGTCTATTCACAAGCCCGCAGTCCTGTTGTTTTTCTGTTTGCGGTGGGATGACAGAAATACTACAGCCGAACCACCCATTTGTTCTGTCCCATCCTCATTCAAAAACCTATAAACCTGGTGCTTGTATCATTTGGCACTGCAGGCAACACCCGCTTGTACGCATGTGCAAACATTCTGGCTCCATCTGCATTCGCACACTTCGTTCTAAGCAAGGCAAACGCTATTAGAGCGGGAAAAAAATTTTATTCAAGGTTTGTAAGTATGCAGGGAAGGATAGGAAAGTCAATTTAAGGGGAAAAAAACTGTTATCTAACCTGAGATTGAATGGAATATACCTTGAAAAGTGACAAGTGCAAGGACTGCAAAAAGCTCTGAGTGTAATGATGACACATGGACTGCGCCCCAGCTTTTGTAATGTTAGCCATTTTCTGCTGTGATCCCTGAAACCTTTTAAACCTCCAGTCCTGAAACATGCATATGCTCCAGTCTCAGCGTTAAATAATGCAGCAACGGCAGGTAAACCAGGAACGAAGACGACACTTTTGGTACGATTTCCGTATGGTAATCCACAATAATCCTCAGTGCCTGTGGGCAACATCTCTAACAGATGCTCTGCCCTCTATGAGCTCTCATATTTTATTCACCACTAGGTCTCACTGTTTCTCAAAATTACACGTAATTCAGATAATATGGTGAATTCTGCAAACAGCTATGGTGCCATCGATAAAGAAAATTGCCTTTATTTTTGTCCCAGGAGCTCCAGTAGTGCACAACATGCTCCACCTTTTAGTAATGATGATAACCACATTAATAAACAAATACCATAAAATAGTGTGCAATGTATTTGCAAAACTATTCCATTGACAGCCAGATCACTCATTACAGATGAAGAAATAGAGAAAATGACCAAAATACACGACCGTGTTATCAAAAAGACATCAACTGTAATGTAAAATAGATGCACCTGTTTCGGTGCCGTCTGGGGTAATGTAATTGTGTACATCGTCTTGAGTTTTATAATGGGGGCAGTCATTATACATGCAGAGTAATAAAAAGATAATTATGAATCCCCCAACCGTGCTCTGTCATTTGGCAGGCTCTTTAACACAAAGCATACGTTCCAGTGAGCCTCGGCTAATCTTCACACGAGATGAGGAAATTGGCTCTCTTCAACCGACTCCATTCCACTTTTCATCTGTGGAATTGCCAGTTTTGAAATCAACATGAAAGATTGCGAGGATGAGGGCAGAACAAGAGCAGGGGAGCACATGAAAGCTGAGCTGGCGAGGCGGAGCAGCGGAGCAGAGGGGTGCAGCGCCGGGCTAAACAGACGCGAGGGGTGCCCAACTATCAGGGAATAAACGGGTACAGGAGAAGGCAATATGTTTACCCACTTTAATGGTGCAGCGGTGCTGATTGCTTTATCAACTCAGTGAGCGGAAGCAGGAAGATCGATGAGGAAAAACATGCAAGAAATAATGCAAGACGGGGAATATTGTGCAGGTTGTGTTTTGAGGAGTGGAGACACAAAGAGGAAATACCGAGGAAGCGTTTGCCCCGTCCACTTAATAGCGCAGCTGCCACAGCATGCTACAGGTTACAACATGTGATTGTGGCAACTACCCTGAGCTGGCAAGAGTTAATGGGAAGCTGCAACCTCCCCGGCTCTCTAATTGCTGTATTAAGTGGCGGGTAGGAAGATAAAAGGGAAAGGTGTGGGGCTAAATGTGTGAGGACTCATAATGTTTGAGGTGCAGGGGGAGACAAATTAGCCTGTTGATAATGGCAGCATGGAGGGAAGGATGGTGTGTTTGCAACGTCGTCGCTGCTTGATTGATCACTGTGCCACAGCCACGTGTGTGTGTGTGTGTGCGTGTGCGCGCCTACTGGTGTCTTATAAATGTACTTACAAACGGAGTGTGTGATTAATTTCTTTGCGCATCCTCGGGACGCAATGAAGAAGGGAATCAGCTTTGGACACTGTGAGAGTCGTACAGTTGCATAAATATGTTGGACTAAAATTTGTCTCCATACTGAGGATGCAGTCGCTAAATTAAAAGCGACTGCTGTCAGTGGGCACTCTAATATGCATATGTCACAAAAAAAAGGCAGACAAAAAAAATCCCCATGCAATTCAAAATAGCCACATAAAATACTTTTTGTAATTTTCTAAAAAATAAATAAATAAATAGATAAATGAAAGGATGTAAGAAAGGTCTTTTGCATACAATTTGTAAAAAAAAAAGTTCCGGCTTGGATTTGATAAAAAGATTCTTTCTTCAAGTGACTATGCTTTCAACCAGCCTTGAATGTCTGTTGTCATACTAATGCAATTTCTTTTGACAGAGACTCCTTCAGCCCAAAATAGACCCATCGGCACTCTCAACATACTCAGTACTCACAAACACGTCTCCACTCAGACAATCCTCACATTAAAAATCTCACACTGTGAAGTTTAAACTGCTCTATCTATGGGCACACGCTGTAGATTAGGCGGAACACACACACACACACACACACACACACTGAGGCTTATAAAAAAAAATCTGCAGCTCAAGCTCGAGGCCTTGATATGACAAAGACACAGCTCAGGGATAGAAAAGCACTTTTCCCCTCACCAAGGCCGATTGCTGTGAAATGGAATGGAAACAATGATACCTATAGCGAACAACAAGCGGGCGGACAGACAAACAGGGAGACCGAGCTAACGTCACATCAGTGCCGCTGCACCAGCCTCGTTTCACCGACAGTCAAAGCCATTTAGACGGAAGCGGTTGGAGCCGGGCTCCTTGCAGCCGCCGCCGCCTCCCGGAGACTTCACAGCCACATTTATCTGCATTACAGATTAAAGTGCTGAGTACAATCAGATTGGAGATGGCTAATTCCACAGCTGTCTACCCGCAACATTTAACGGCACAACAGTTGACCATTCCTCAGACGTATCTCTTGTGTGGGTTTAGATGAAAGAGCGTGTCGTCTTTCTTCCCTCTTTCCCCTCGTGGTTTTTTTTTCTTCCCCCCCCCCCATTGCTTGTTTATCACCCAACCTCCGTACTGCATCCCAAGTCGTAGTGGTTGGGTTCAAACAAAATGCCTTCCTGCTAATTATCTGCAATTCCTCATCTTCACAAGACCACTCTCCCCCCCACTTTTGCAATTGAATGAATTTGCATAATAATGACTACTTGGCTGGGCGCAGTGTAAATAACTGGCTGGTGCAGGCGAGCTGTGCTAATTTCACTCCTTGCTTGAAGACAGGTTCGATTCCTGGAGGACTTGCTGTTGATGATGTTGACGATACTGACGCCAGGTGATCTGAGGAAGGCCAGGCTCTAACTGCTGCTGCCACGTCTTATTATGTCTCTTTACCGATTCATCTGGTGATTTTATTTACCATGTAAAAACATTTTGCGCTTCCCAAAGCCCACAATGGAATCCAATCATCAAACCAAACCTGGAAAACACAGAAAAAGACTTCCCACAAACGCTATTAGAGCTGACATAATTACACGATTAATTAACTGCTATACTGACTGAATCTTGTCCAACAATAGTTTTTTTGTTTTTTGTTTTTTTTCCCCTTTGCCAAAGAAACAGAAATAGGAGACAGGATGTAGTGAATTATGTTTCACTTTCATGAACATTGCCAAACAGACCATTTGGCCTATTTAATAATACATCCTAGATTCCTGCCGTAGTAGTGAAGCTCATCCTGGACTATTCTGGTAGAAGAACTTCACACCGCAAAGACAGTCAAGCTTCAGTTTTTCAAATTCATCCAGAAACATAACGTTGTGGTTGAAGATTTTAATAACATTTTACTATGATCAAACAGTATTTTACTGACCTTGACAGAGTTTAACACTCCTCCACTGTCGTATTGTTTTCTTTGCACACTAAGCCTTTCAAGAAGTGATTAATAAGAACAAAAAATTGCACATTTTATTTTCAATGTGACAATTTGTACGCCAGTTTTATGAACTAAAAAACGATAAAAAAAAAAAAAAATGTTTGAATGAAGCAATTTGAAGAAAGAAAATGCTTCACTAATCTCAGAGATTTCATTAACTTAGCAGTTAACCAGTGAATGAACGTGAACAGCCAGCAGAGAGAACAGTGCAGCAGCTTCAATGGAAAGTCACCATCAAATGAAGACATGAGCTGGAGAAAGGAGTGAACGGTACGTTCGTCAATGATGCACAGCCGAACGCTGTTTTCTATAAGTGCGGCTATTCATCGGCTGCACGCTGCTCTGTGAAGAAAACCTTGCTGCCCACGCAGATCGGCTGAACGCTTACACCATTACCTCTTTCACTTACTTTGTATTGACCCTCACACCTGCCACCGAGTAGCTAAAAACATTTTAAATTGTTTTCCACCCACTTACCTGACTTGGACCGTTGAAGTGCTCCGTTCGCGGCGGACCTGATGACTCTCCGTCTGCAATGTGGGAACTTGTAGACGGATATAAACAAACAGTGTTCTGGGCGGAATGTGCTGCTGACGCACAGAAACCACCGGCATGCCAACAAGAACCCCTTCAGTCGCTCTTTTTTTTTTAAATAACCAATACAAAGAAGACTGATTTCACTCACATGCTCAGATACTAAGATACATGTACTTTTTGTTTTACTGCATGCAGCAGAGAACTACAGGTGGAAGTAACTGAGAAGGCAGACATAGGACACTGCTCATTGGTTTGTGTCTCCCCTCAAATGAACTGTATTGTTTTATGTCAATATTTGACATTTTCCTGTGATGTTTAAAGTCCTATGTCCCTTTGGATGAGGCTAATGAAAGAATCAGTGCAAAGAAAGCATTTCTTCTTCCATTATGGCTCTTTTTTACCGTTGATTGAAATGATTGGATCATTGCATGTGTCTAATGACACTTCGAATAGCCTAATTGAACATTTTACAACACATCAGAGTACTAAGATCTTACAAAATGGATTGATTCATGTTAGATTAAAGAAAGACTAGTAAAGAATACAATTATTGTATAATTATTGATAGATACAATTCCTTTAGTAGTAAAAAGACAGTGAAGGAGGTGCACCAAGGTTTAGGGGCAACTCTGTTGACAAGTGTAAACAAAAGTACAGTGAGATGAAAGCAGATCTGCCTCCTCTTCCTCCTCCTCCTCCTCTTCCTCCATTGCCGTGGCGGAAGCACAGATGATAAATTGTTGTACTCTGGCACCAGCAGGGACAATTCAAACTCTGAAGGCTGCACAGTTCTCACTCTTCCTTCAAGGGAAATCCTTTATTAGCCCCAAAGCTCAATCTCAATAGCAGAAGATTTAAGCCTATCCCTTTTTGGATTCCAAGCCCCACATCTCAGCATTATTCCTCTCTCGCTGCAGGCCCTGACGAGAGCTGTCCACCCTCTCCAGGCGCCACAAGCTCCGTCTCACCACTGTATCGCCTCCCACCCGGCGCCACTCTGCATGGTCCCTCCTCTGCTCTAATCTGCGATTCAAGCTCCACTGTGGGTTAATGCCATTGGACACACTCCCACTCGATTCCAAATCTCACCTCTGGAAGCAGATGAAGAACATGTGAGATGGGTGGGGCAATGAGTGGGAGAGACGGAGAGCGGGGTGGATCTCGCTGGATGCTACAACTCCACAGCCGCCGAGGCATCGGCGCGCAGCCTCCACCGGAGGAGTAAGTCGGGATTACTCCGGAGCAAACACCCTCTCCCGGTGATACGGCAGTGCCGGGGATGAACGCTCTGCACGACCCACACAAGATTTGTGTGAAACAGAAAACAGGTGACTGATCGCAGCAGCGCTGCAACACGGGGGAGAATCTAAAGAAGCCCCCCCACCACCCCCCACCCCCCCGGAGATTAACTGTTGCAGGCGAGACTGAGATAAAGAAAGCGGTCACCTCATGTGAATCAAATCAGAAACACTTCAGTCGCAGCCGCCTGTTCAGACCGAGCCTATAAGGGACGGGACGATTTGATGCATCTGAAATGGCACATAATGCGGCGGGCTCAGGTGGGCACCAGCTGCTGGCGGCGCAGAGGCTCCGGTCGGCCTCCCAGCAACCAGCTGCAAAAAGGAAGTGCGCTAAAAATAAAAGTTTAAAGTATGATAGCAGAAACTCTGCTGCGTGCACACATAAATCACTGCAGGTGAGCAACAAGCACAACACAACAACAAAGTCGCGGGAAGCTTGTGAGTCTCCAGGCGACTTGCAGAGGGACTTCACTCCGAGCTGTTGTTCATTTTGGTGGGAGTGTGTGGGAGTTTTCGCCCAGAGGGAATGTTTTCTACCTCAGCTGGGGATTGTAAAGCTCACATAAATCTGGTTAAAAGTGGGACACCTCTGTTTGGAATATAGGACCATCAGCAAAACATAGAGTATGCCATCAGAAGTACTATTTCAGAACGGAGGTGTTTAGAGATGTTGCCTGTGTTTCTTTTATTGCTGCACATTCTCACTGAAACACTAACGGAATATTGTACGAGTCAACTTCACCAATTACCTTGATAATTTTTCCATTTCCAATGTCATGCTGGTTATCAAAACAACTCAGAATGTTTCTGTGTGTTCCCAGAACCAGAACCAAACAAAGTGAAGCAGCACTTAGTTCACTTGCACCTCACTTGTAGAACAAACTTCTCAAACGCCTGACGTCTGCTCAAACTGTCAGCTTCTTTAAATCAGGATGCAACACTTTACTGTTCATTGTCATTTTATTAAACACCTATTGACTTCATTCATTGGTCATATTTGAAATGTTACTCTGTGAGTTGATATGTACTTTGTCATTTTTGTTTTATTTTCATTCTTACTTATCTAATGAACTGCTTATATCTGCCGTCTGTTGTTTGTACGATGTATTCAATTAAACTCAAATGATCGGAGACCACTAACACTGCTCATGTACCTCAAACTGTTGATGACAACCGATGACATCAAAAGTGTTGTTCCACAACAATTCAAAGACATATTGAATTGATGCCTTTGTTAAATGTCTCAATATTTAGTTAAAGACAACACGCACAGTGTCACTAATACTCATGAAAGAAAAACAACTCACTTTCACAGCCACTGTTGCTTTTCAAAAATCACAACAACCCAACAACACAATGTATTGTCAAGTTTGGTCTTTTTCTGGTTTTGTTCACAATGTTACTGAGAAAAATAAATGACCGCACTTCACCTTCACTTTCTGTCCTTGTTTTAAAAAAAGGAGCGACACTTCAAGTGGACTTTGTTTGTAACATTGCAATGTGTTTTGCTGTGGTAAGTTGTTAAAATCCTCAATGGATCTCTATCGTTTCATCTGTAATTAGATGGGTTTTCTATTCTTTGGTTTTTGAAGGCCAGGGCGGAAGCTATAATAGGAAAAAGGAAAAAGCTGATAGGATGATGGAGATATACTTGGAAATGGGTTACATGGTATGAGGAGCGGTCACTCCTCTACAAGTAATTGCACATGACATTTAATTGTGAGAGTGGCGTGCCGTTTAATCAGATGTATCCCCGAGCATCTAATTAGTCTTCCTCAAGAAAAGAAAAAGGAGAAAAGAAAATCCAAGCGCAAACAAGCTCTCATTGGTTTAGCAGTGTTAAAACACATTTCAGCTCTCAGATGAGAAATAATCGTTTACTGGGCGGTTTGTCCCACTAAATGTGGGTTAATTGATATTACATTGTATGACTTGGTGCGTGACACACAGGAAAGGTGTGTGCATGAGTGCGTGAGTGTGTGTGTGTGTGTGTGTGTGTGTGTTGGTAAATGCCATCACATGAGCCTTTGACTGCCATCTCTGCCTTGCAAAGAGGAAACTTTTGTCCATTTCGTTCATTACCAACCCCCTCCATATTTAACTCAGGCTCTTAAAATGGCACTCTTGAGGTTAAAAAAGATTTTCACTTCTTGAGATAGGCAATTAATGTCAAGTGTAAAATTGTCAATGTCACTGAAGCCGGGAAAGTATGGCTAATATCCCTCATTAGTATGATAAAGGTTTTCAGTCTCCTTCAATCTCCATCAGGCCTCACTTGCTTCTCAATGGTCCTAATGTGTACCGTCCAAGACTTTTTCCTCATTAACCATTCAAGTCAATCCGGTGCTTTTTAAAAAAAAATGTAAATGTCTCCATTAAATAACATACAAACGAAAATGTGATCTTGTGAATATTTGTTGACTGCACCAAAGCTGCCTCAGCACTGTGTGAAACGCCACACGTGAATTCACGCTGCGCACACGAGCCGCAACCTTTTTCAGTTTTCTCCACATTGTAATCGTCTCAGAGTGAAGTCCCTGTTCAGTCATGTTTTCCCGACATTAGCATGCAGCTCAGTATGGAGAGTGCAGAGGCCCATACCTAATGAGTCATGTTCCCTGTCCTCCCTGTAGCAGGCTGATGTTCCCAATGAGCTGTGCTCCATTCTCATTCCGTTCTCCCACTCCCACTCTGAGGAGCACAGCCCACCTCCTCCTCCCCCTCCTCCTCCTCCTCCTCCTCCGACAGCCTTCGTCCGTGATGCTCACCTGGAGCCCCTCACATCAGCACCTCCATAATGGAGTATGGAGTGTGAAAACATTTAAGTGAGAGGCAGGTTCATTTGAGCTGCATCATTTCCGAGCGGCGGCCGACAGGAGACGTGTGGCTTTCATTACATTTAATGTCCAAACAGACATGTGCCGTTTGCAGGTGCCGCTGAGTGCCATTTGCAGTTTCCCATTTATGTTTTACCTTCAGATAAATAAGAGCCAGGGGGCATGAGAACTACAGACATGGTAAATTCAACGCCTGGTTTGATAGGCCTGCGACATCCCGTCACCGATTCAGCGGCAAGCATGTTTGCACACATTCGTTGTTTCACTGCGTTATCAGAAGTGACCTCTTGCACTCCAGGGTGTTTATTGACCCTGCAGCTCCACCGCATGATGACTGGTGCTGTTTTTTTTTTTTTTTTTTTTATTCTGAAGATGCTGTGTGCACGGGGTCTGATGCTGCAGTGTGGCGTTAAAAGGCTTGGCGAGTGATTGTTTACGTTCCCGTATCTCCATCCTCTGGGAGGTCCTTTATTGCACAATGCTGACCACAGGGACATTTCCACCGAGCGTAGCAGCCTGGTGTCCTGCTTGTTTATTAACAAACAAGCGTGATCAGCGGTGGCATGAGCACTTCACATGAGCCCTATGATAATAGGAAACTCCAAACTCTGCGGTCAGCACCTTCGCCACTTTGACCCTTTTGATGATGTCATGAAGTGGATTCCCCTCCTCTTCCTCTCTTTTGTCATGGTGGCCAGTTTTGCAGCATTTGAGAGAGAGAGAGAGAGAGAGAGAGAGAGAGAGCCCCTCCTGACTAATCACTGCTGCCCTGCTGGGGCTTTTTTCTCTGCCCTCAATTCCATCCATATGTCCTGTTCTTAAATTACCCTTGCTAAGCACCCTCTCCCGCTCTACTCAGGGCCATTATGCCGCCTGCCCTTCCCCGTTTGACTGCCAGGGTTTCAATACTTGGAGTGCTGTGGGGTCTGCCTGACAAGTCAGGGGGTCAGACAGCAAAAGCCTCCTCCTCAAATTGCAACCTTCTGCCAACGCAGGCGTCCTCGTCTGTCCACCAGTGAGGCATCAGCAGCGCCCGGATGGTTTTCTCCTTCACCAGTCTCGTCATATATTATGCATTTTATTTCTTCGCGACGGAGGACACTTCGACTATGTTCTCCAACAGAGAAATGTAATGAATGGCAAAAGTTGAAAGAAGACAAAAAGAGATGCACAGCCAAAATATAGAGAGTTTAGAGTCAGAAGAGAAGGAGGTGGAGGCTGCTGGAGTTGTTTTTAATCAGGTACTGACACACAGCCTGTGGCATCTTACATCTAGAGGTCATTTCCAATCAGCCTGTCAGCTACAGTATAGGTCAACCCGATGGTTTATAACTGCTTTAATATTTCAGTCCCTCATGGAGAGATACCAGCCCTCCCTTTCGGCCTTCCAGTCCATGGGTGAGGGATTACACTTGGTGGGATTCTGGGCCCTAAGCAAGCTTCTCTTTTAATGCCAGCCCCTCTGCAAGCTGTTCCTGGACTTCTGCAAAACCCACTGTTTTTCCTCTCACTGTGCTAATTTATCTAAAAACATAACACCCTGACAGCCAGGACCCCGAGCGGCCTCCACGGGTTAGGAAGGTGATCCTTATCCAAAGCCACTTGGCCGATCCATCTGTTTGGCCCTGGAACCCGGGCATCTGCTCACTGCTATTGTTAGGCTCCCTCAGATGACAGGCCAAGACCCTCATGGGGAACCTTGGTCAACTCCAATGCACAGTTATGAGCGCGCACACCAGTGCACGTGGTTGCGACTGCCTTCGAGGGCCAGAGAGAGAGAGAGAAAGGCCAAGTGCTGGCTCAAGTCGCCGTCTTTGTTTTGGTGGCCGGCGGAGGGAGCGGCGGAGGCCAGGAAGCATGCTGGGAGTCCTTGTGTCATCCCAGCAGACCTGCCTGAGCCACTTCCAGACACGCCAAGAACTCTCCGCTCGGGAAGTGGCTTAAAGACGGACTGTCACACTGCACACGACTTCTGAAGTGTCGGTCACTGGCTCGTTGTGCTTCTAGAAGGACCTCCAAATCAACGTGAAATGTATTTATATGCACAACGAAGTGGATCGAGAATACACTGACTGTCAAGGTGACAAATTGACTTTGTTCCATACTGCGTGCTGTTAGCCAAAAACAAACACAACGTATAGAAACACAAACAGGATGAGAGAGCAGACACAGCATTAGCGTGACCTTACAGCAAACAGACGGCGCCGTCTCTGTTGAAGTATGGGAGGATTAAAATGTGGCCTTTCGCCTCGCAGCTATTTGACGCTGATTAAACCATTTTTTAAATTGCAAAATGCTTCATGTCGTGCACTTCAACAGGACAGGAAACAGTTCCCTTCCCGTATTCTCCACTCCATTAATTCAACTTGACTTTCACTTTGATCCAACACTGTGGCCAACTCCGAGCCTCGGTCCCCAGCAGGTCTGCTGTTTCAGGTCAAAGATCTCTCCTGCAGCACTCGGCCCATTCTGTCCTCTGCCCTGCATTAAAATTTTATCAGGTAATTAAACCCCGTCTTCTTCCCTGGTGCACATTTTTGACTTGACGATGAGGCAGTTGAGAGATGCCTTGCTACACAGCATGTGGCATGAGGCCTTTACTTCTCCACATTCATGTGCATTTTGTTTTGCTTATTCCTGGATTCATCTCCGCTGCATTTTTTTTTTTTCACATTCGACTTCTTGTACATTTTGCAATTTTGAATAATTAAGAATGTTGATTCCCAAATCATGAAAGATTAATGTGTGAAGGATGCATAATTAAGTCCTGTAATTCTGGGCTTTCTCACGCACTGTGTTTAATTATCATTTTGAGGGTAGGTTAAAAGTAATGGGAGGAGACACATCTGCACAAAGTGATGATCTAAAAAAATATAAAACTAGTGACAGTCAAATGTGATGCTTATCTTGCAGCGAATGCATGAATATGTGCGGTCTCTTCCATATCTCTAAACGAATGGAGCAAAATTGGTCACTGCACTGAGATAACTTGTGGTTAAAAAGTGGATGCAGTCACAGACAGAGAGACATATTATGTAAGTTTTCCTTTTCTTGTAAAAATGAACAAATGGACAAAGAATTGAAAAGATTCGTTCAAGAGAGCCTTGGAGCCAAACAAGGTCCCTGCAGCTAATTTACTTTAGGTTTTCAGTGATGAATGGAGGCTATTATGCAATGAATAATAGCAGTCAGGAGAACTTATACAACTTGGAAAAACTTCAATAACACACCCAGCACTCACTACACACCAGAAGCAAACAACTTCCTTTACAAGACAATGCAATGTTTGTGTTCCATATAGAGTTGGTAAATGCAACTTCAGAACAAACAATCTATTGATCATTCCCATAACCTAGAATAAACAGACATCATTCCAGTAGCCTTGAACAGAACCATTAAATATATGAGACAGAACACATGCACACAGCGACCTACTGCATACACATATTATCTTTAAAAGATGATCAGTAATTAATTGAGATGATTACATAAAATTGAGGGACCTATTGTATACTAATGCATTAGTCCAAATAAAATCTGTTAAAGATGTTTGCTAAAGTGAAATCAAAGGTTTCAAAATCAGACAAACAGGATCAGAAGCTCCATCATATGTCTTGTAAGAACGGCCTGATAATAACCGGCTGGAGAATAAGTTGAACAATAAAGCTATAACATAGCCACACATGTATACCAATACAAATATAGCAGTCCAGTTGAAAAGGTCAGTCAAGGACAGCTCAACCATGCTACACATGTAAATGGACTGAATATTACATTAAAAAGTCTTTTTTTTTTTTTTTTTTTTTTTTAAAGGGGAAAGCTTAATTTAAAGTAGAGGTTAGGTCAATATTTAAAATGTGCCTTATGCAGCTTAGAGAGGTGAAAACAGGGGTGAATCTATAAAACAAACAATGGAATAATCAGGGTTTTAAAAGTTAATCAGTTGAATTATGCATATCTTATTGTCTTTTTTAAAACAGCATTTTTTCTTTACACTACATGCTAAATTGAGTTTTTAAGGTCAGCTAAAGGTAATTTTTTTTGTCACAGGCAGTAGAGAAACTTGTTATATTACGTAGCCCTTTTGAATTATACATAATAAACATTTGAATTATACGAAACAATATAATCCATAAATGGTGCAGCATTGAGGTATAAAAGTCTTCAATATATTAGTTAATATCTTGGAAAGGTCATTTCAGAGAGAAACTATTCCATTGCAAACTGCATGCCGTATATTTGATTGGCACTATACTGTGCTCGTCAACTGAAAGAGTGTAATCATAAAGAAAGAAAATGAAAACGAGTGGGGAGCAGACCCGTCAGTGAACATCAGGAAGTGTGTGCTTCATGTGAGGCGTTTATCAAAAGGTAGCGTCTTCTGTCCTGGGAGGAGCCAAAGAGACACAGCGGCGTTGCTGCTGGTTAACTTCTCAGCCTCCTCCACACATTAATTAGTACCCAGAGGAAAATAAGCAGAGGGGGAGGTGGGACACAGACATGAGGAAGATGGCTGGGGGTTACCACGGGGATCCCTGATGACAGCCACAGCATGGCACGCACTCCAGAGGACACACCAGTAAAACACAGGTGAAGTTTCCGCTCTGGATCATAGTGTTATTTTTACTCTCTTTCCCGCTCTGAGACTCAATCCATCAATGTGCAGCAGAAATAATAAAGACTTCTGTTTTAGGGCAAAGAACTGAGTAAGTCTGGCTGCTCTGCTTTCGTGTGGTAAAGTTCTCAAGTTCTCTGAAACTAGGTTGGTTATACTTCTGCAAAAAGAAGCCAGTACTAGTTGTACACTAAAAATATCTGCAGCCACACCCAAATGCTGGAATTTCAGCATGAAATACAACAAATCATATCAAATCAATCATATGTCTCTTGCCTGCAGTTTTTCACTATCATCTCCTATGAATTTGTTGGGTTAAAAGTGTTGTTGTCTGTAAGAATGGCAACATTTATGCTTTAATTCAACACATTAACAGGATCTGAACCTAAAACTGACTTATGTCTGTCTAATAATATAATATTAAGTGTTTGATAGTATGCATGTACAGTGAACTTGATCTGCATCATATAAAGATAAAATTCAAACCTTCACAATTTTCTTTGCAAAACACTTTAATCTTTCTTTTCTCTGTTGGTGACATTAAATGGCTTTTGACAGTGATAAGAAATGTACTTATTACCAAGAAATCCCAGACTTGCTTTGTAAATGCAGCAGAAGTCATATTAAATGCAGTGTTTTCCGGTTGCAGAGAGTAAAATTCATCCTCACTATTGTTATTTATCGCCACTTCATTTGCATTCATCAGATGCCTCACAGCAGCTTTGATCACGAGTCAAGCTGTGATAAATCTCCAAACAATACAGATTCCAGTGCCAATCCTGGGAACCCCAAAACGGTGCAACCAAAACAAAAACATGACTCCCCATGCCAAAATGGAACATATACATGTCTTACATGTGGAGAAAGGGCTATTTGAAGAGTGACAGGGCACGCCATTATTATGTGAAGGAGCACGAAAATGAGAAAGTGTCACATTTGCATCAAAAGATTGCTCCTGTTATAAAGTGATAATCAGAGAGAACATCTCGGCACAGATAAATCTCAATGGGCCAATGTTGTTTAGAAGCAGAAAGCTCACAAACGCTGAAGTGGAGCCATTAAATACTAGAGGAATCTAGATAAGGCTTAGATGAAATGCTGCAGTCGAGATCATCAGTCGCCCAAAGGCAACATTTCTTTTTCAAAGAATAATTAAGCCTTACATTATTAGGACCAAGGGTGTATCCTCAGTAATTATCACCCTCAGTATTAGACTCAGCAAGACTGCATGAAAGCATCCTCACTAATGCGCTCATGTTTTAATATTCTGCTGCTTTTTAAAAGACACCCAAATGGCGAGATGAGTCTAATCCTGTCATGCAAAACTGACACCCTCGTATGCCATCTGTTTAAATACAGTAAATCTGGTTTAACATAACCGGCTCATAATAAAAAAGATAGTAATCCTATAAATTGGGGCAATGAGAGAGACCAATATCTTTAAATGAAAACTGCAGCTCAGCCACAGAAGCTCCATATTTCCATTTATTCAGTCAGAGCAGCAGCAAAGTCTAATGATGCCGAGGATAATTTCCCATTTGTTTGATGTGTTGCATGGATTCAGGTACAGTTTCCATTAAAGTGGGTCACTCCACTGCGTAAGTGAATGGTGGACGTGCTTACAGTCAGGCGATCACGAGGGGCGGCAGTGGAGCAGATTAGCAGCTACCTGCTGCCAGTTAGCTGCTGCACTGGAAGCACCAGAGATGGAGGTTAACAGAGGGGATGGGGGGGGGGGGGGTGCTGGGGGATTTTGTAATTTATTATCCTCCGGCAATTAGCCAGGAAATGCTACAGGGTCTTTGATTGTGGGATGTTTAAAAATGGAGGAGATAAGAGTGAGCCACAGATGTAGCAGCCCGTCCTCACGGTAGACACTGGCTGCAGGCGCAAGAGATAGCAGGAGCTCCGATAGTCTGCTCGTCACACGGAAAGGGCCAGATAGGCTAGGGCTGAACTGATTCACTGGCGATAACTCCTGTCAATCAGGCCCTGGGTCTGATTAATACATGCAGCTCATGGGAAAATTAGGCCAAACGGGAGGGGTTGATGTGAAGGGTTGCGTGGAATTGAGTTATGGAGGATGGGTGGAGGAGATGCATGGAGGCAGGGTCTTAACCAATGACAAAGAGTGGAAGAGAAACATGCCAGTTCGGTCAACTCTTTGATGGGGGGGCTGAAGGCTCGTCATGGCCGAGACGTCTGACTCGGCTCGGCACTGGCGTGTCAGCTCAGGTCGAGGTCATTGCGAATCTGTCACTGTCTTATGGTTTCAATCAAAATTCTGATGAGGGACTTGGTTCTGTGCACCACCCCTGCCCTTCACTGTCATGTTTGAAGTCCATCTTAGCGGTTAGTGGCCGCAGGGACGTCTCCACTGCGCTGACTTGTTCGTCACATTGTGTGTCTGTGTGGAGCGCCACTGAATCCCGGACATCCCAATATGTGCCATATATACGTCCTTTAAAGCAACGTTAACCCAGAAGTAAAATGCTTAATAGTAAACGTATGCAATTGCTTACCAGCTTTGCATAAAACGTTAAGCAATCAAATCATGGGTCTTAGTATCCTCTGCATTACACTCATATCTATAAACATAATCGAGATAAACCTTTAGATTGTTTTGGGCCCAGAATAAGACATTTACTACCTGCTGGTTAAACAACCATCCCACAACAACCAAGCCTGGAAATTACCACATGGCCTTATAGTTACTTCCTTTTTCACAGTTTTATCAGAGCGGATGGAGGGGAAAGAAAAGGTCACAAACTGAAGATTAAATCCAAGTTAGGAGCTGCACATCTCATTCTGACCTATTCTAACTTCGGCTGTAAAATAAACTCCTCCTGCAAAAAGTCAATGCTGTTGAGTTTTGCTCGTGTTTTCAAACATGCTCATTTTGGTGCTGAGCTCGACTATTTCACAGGTTGATGATATACGGACCTTCCTATGTTTGTTAATGGAGTGGCTGAAATATTGACAACTCCTGCAAACCTAATCAATTTCCACATTATTCATCAATCAAATCTTCTAAGTTATGCTCTCGTGGGCCTTCGAGCGGCTCTGGCCAACACCGAGTCAAACGCCACGGACAGATTTACAATCAGACGCTCACAGTAAACCCAGACGGCCTCTTTCTAACTAACCAACAAGGTGTGTTTTGTTTCTGAACACAGGGAGAGCAACGCCAACACCACACAGATGTGCAGGAGTGCTAACCACTGCAACACGGTGCTGTTCAAGGTCAACACACTAATGATGTACTGTACAGTTCTCACGAGAAGAGCACTGCCTAATAGAAGAGCTCCGCCCTTTTCCAAAGATATGGAGCATGCAAAGAAAGAACAAATCTCAATGATTCTGGGCCTCCCGTCAACAAATGTTGAAAAAATAGACCTTGAATGTGCATTTTAATGCATTGTGAACGACTAAATACTACATTGTGACGTAGTAAATTGTAGGACCAGTTGATATTGAACGAACCAAACAACAAATATGTTATGGAAGAAACATACTTGTATAAAAGCACAGAACTGAAGCATTATAACGATTGTGGCTCACAATGTACATGAAGAAATTGTCTATACTTTTGCCAGATCACGCAGTTTGTACTGAAAATGACTAGATATCTCAACATAAAATTAATTTTGATGAATCATTCTGGTGCAAAATATGGTGAAATGTCCAAATAAAAACAAAAAACTTCTATATAACCACCTTGCTTGGTGATTCTGAGGTCCAATTGTAAACATATTTATAACGTCTTTCAGCAAGCCGTTCACTATTTTTTTTTTTCGAAAATTGACAGTCCAACGTCTGTGGCTGGACGGCTCGCTGCCGAAAACTGTGCCTGATCCCAATAGACCGTCGAGGCTTGCACTGGCGCACACTGCACGTCTATTGGGAACGACACCCTAGTCATTATCCCTCTGATGACCCTGGACTGTCAAACTCATTCCAGTTCAGGGGCCACACTTTCTTCCTGAGTGCGCCGGATTACAATAGAACCATAATAACCTTTAAATTTAAACCTTTTCTTTTTTCTGGCGTGAGTATTGTCTGTTTTTGCTAAATATGTAACAAAAACGATGGCAATCTCAAAATAAAGTCAATTTCAATTAAATGTTCTGGTGTCGCTGTTGCATCATTGGTGTTTTTACAAACTTCTCCTGACCGCACGGCTCTCAATCTAGTTTGATAACTGTCATGGCAGCATCGCCGATACTGTATTAAGTCAGTTGTTTCTTTACTGTGGTTTGAATTTGCTCAATCATTTCCTGGCTGGATTGGAACCTCTGGTGGGCCGGTTTTGGTTTACACGCTTTATGTTTGACACCCCTCCCCGAACAGTTTACCCACACAATTTATGGCAACGGTGTTTTACTGGGCTGTGTCACATTGCTGCCTGTATGTCTGCAATAAAAAGTAATACTTGCAAAGCAAAGACACCAGGAGGTTTGAATGCGGTATAAAGAAAAACAGCCACAGACACAGAAGACGAGCAACAAATGTGAGGTCAGTAAAATTGATTATATGCACATTTTTCACCACCCCACAAACCTTACCACCAAGTTTTCTATTTACCCCATCTGCTTTGTACTTGTACTATGAGTGTTATGTTCTGCACATGCCAAGAAAGAACAAGCGATATCGCTGCGTTCAGCACAGAAAGAATATTATAAGCATTTGACACATCTCCGAACAAAGCCTCGTTCATCCACACAATCTGCAGTGAGAATATGAGTAAAGCAAACTTTCAGTTATGAAACTGACGTTTTATAATCACAAAACAAAACTCATTATACAGCAGGCTTCCCCGAGGAGCCCTCGACACTAGAACCACAACAGGAGCTGCTGTTAAGCATCATATTGATTCTTTTCATGCTCATCCCACCCTGTTTTACGAGATGTATTCAATTCACAACTGTCCTTGAAGCCTTGTACTTCAAGACAGAAACACAGTGGAACAAATCTCAGCTACATGCCATCCTTCTTTTACGGCGTTAACCCTCGTGACCCCAGTCAGAAGAGAGGGATGGGGGGAAAAAAAACTAATTCTGTGTAACTTTTTAATGTCTGCTGCTGATTTAGATAAAGCCAGTCTGTCTTGTCTCTTAGTGATTCTCCTTCCCACTCCTCTCTGGAGCCAATTTTGTTTGGTGGGGAACAATGGCAGATAAAGCCGAGAGCTGGCGAGTTCTCTAATCTGAGGAGCAGCGCTGGAGCAGCCGGGTGACGTGAGGGAGCAGCGTGCTCTCAGTGCACGGGCAGATAAAAAAGAAAAAAGAAAGCTACGATTAGCATCAGGAGTTTGATGTTGGGTGTAAGATAACAAAGACGGCATGTCATACCAATGGGGCAAGATTGAGGAAAAACACATCCTCTCTGCCTTTTGTCGGGGATTTTCCTGATGCTTAAGCTAACTAAAGGTTGTGATTTAATATGTGAGAGAGAACGTATTTCCTTATTGGATGTTTTATTCAAGCATCAGTTGTTGTTTGAAACCTAAATGTGAAGGAAGAGTAAAGCTTTTTCTGATGTAATTGCAACTTCTGTGTTCTTATGAAATGAACGATAAGTGAACGGACATGTCCAACTACAAACAGGACAACAGACGAGAAGCAATAACTTCTACAGGCCGGAGTCCAATTTCCTGACGCGACTGGTGTAATAACTGCTATTCCATGTGAAAGTGCACAGGGACAACTGTTTGGCGATGGTACTGTACAAAAAAACAAATAGATCTGTCGAGAACACAAACTACTACTACTCTTACTACAAACGCTTTTCAAAGATAAATTCAACCAACGTTCAGGAAGCAGGTTTTCATCAACATACAGCCACCATTTATGTTGGAATGAGTATAAAACTAATGGAGGCATTGTGAGAAAGCATAGCTGCCGTTACATAATCATCTGGCCAACGGAGTAATAACGGATTAGTTATTGGGGAGCAAAGCGACAGAGTAGGTTCGGCTAGCGATGCTCTTCCCATGAAGTCACCCATGACGGCACAGACAATAAAAGATTAATGTGTGATGGTGATGGCCTATTTACAGAAAAACCACACCTTCTCCATTCAAGCGGCTGTACTGCACAGCTCAGAGGATTCTGAGTGTTTGGGCTTCATCGACAACTGTACACCAATCTGCTTCTCGAAGCAGGAAGCATGCAAGTGTAATTAATGTATTTTACAACTAAAAAGACAAAAATATTAAAGTAATAAATCAGTGCAGATTGAATATTGTTGAAACCGTTGTGAGTGAAACAGGTTTTTAAAAGGTACATCAGGATATTTCCGATCTAATTATATTCATTAGCTTGAAAATGTTCAAACTATATTGCCTTGTTGAAAGTGAGGCGCCGTGATGACACTCGGGTGTGAATGGGTTGTGTTTTCCATCGTATCATCACCATTAGATTCACCTGTGGTCACAAACTGTCAACTCACATCTGCTCATTCATCTGTTTGAGTCACAGTCGATCCTCTCAGCCGCCCAGCACAGATTTGGGGCATGTGTGGGCAACGGATGAAATGATCTTCATTAACTGGAACACTGCTCCAATATGCTAATGGCCTCTTCTTAATCACGTACGCAAGTGGACTGCAAAAAGATTCCCGGCTGCATCGGCAAACTGAATAATTACACCACCACTCTGACAATGTCACACTAAGTTCTGGAGGGTTTTTTTTGTTTTTTTTTTCTCCTTCCTGTGGTGAATAATATCAGTCAGCAGCTACTTGAGCAATACTTTTGAAGCTGTTTGTCAAATTGCACTTCTGCAGTTTTACTTCTCAGACATTTGCGGTGCAACGCCCCTCCTGAGCTCCCGTTTAGAAGCACCAACACTTTCCAGCAGCCCCTCACGGCTCCTCCGAGGCCCTTCTTTGCTATGCAAGTGCAGCAGAGCAGCGAATTCAGCCTCCGACGATCGTGCACGATGTGAAGTGAGGCGCCCTCCTTTCTTTTGTCTGAGCAGGTGTGATTCGAGCTAAGACGAGCTTGTCACAATCTAAAATAAGATTTGAGACTAAAAGGAGTGGCGGGATCCTGGATGAGCGATCAGCTATTTTTGGAGAAGAAAAAGTTATTCAGACAAATCGACAGCAGAACAGAGAAATACAGACACTTTAATCTTTACCAAAGGGTCCGGTGATGTTGTTGAGACGGCGAACAAACGTTTATTCCTTTGCTGAAATGTACGCGTTTGTCAAAACGGTCCTGTATAGCATATTAAAATCTCGCAGCTCTATTCAAGCGCTTGAGCTACAGTACAGGATAAGAGCTTCTCAGGGAGCCAGACAGCCATTCTTCTTCTAAATTTGCATATCCTTCTGAGACAAGCTTGGCTTCAGATTCAAAAGAACAGAAAAAGAAACAAACACATACAAAAGAAAAGCTCATTCACCAAGCTTTTATATTTGAATAATCCAAGGCGCTCTGTCTCAAATATTTTTCCTATAGCGTTTCAAGCAGACATCCATATTTAATGTACAATTTTAATGGCAAATATGGTTGATATTCTTCGCCAATAGGAAGATTAACATGGCTATTTTAGGAACAAACTGCAGGCGTGCTGCATTCCAGCTGTTTCGGTTGTAATTGAAAAAATAAAAAAATAAATAATTGTGCCAAGAAGTCTTTTTTGCTGAGTGACTCACTCCCGGGCTCTAATGCTCTTAAAAAGAGCTTGCAGAGTTGCATGTTGTTGATATCATGGCAGTGATGCACTGCTGCTGATCCCTAAATGAGATTTCATCCCGGCTCCATGGATTAGAGCCTGAAAAGATTCAGCGCCAACATATTATCTTCTCCACATGTGGCGAAATAAATGGAAGTCAAGCTATTTTCTTTTGGACTGATATGTCTTTTACAGTCTCACACTGCTCCTCAGTCAGTCTCTCAAATTTCAAGGTCTGCCGTAACAAATGAAACCACCAGAGCACCAGAGTGAAGAGATCGCCAAGTTCATTCACGTTTTCAGACAGGAAGTGTGTTGTCGTGCTCTTTAGCAACCAGCTGACAGACCAAAACAGCACCTGAACTCCCAACACACACTCCTCCCCAGCTGCATCTAATAATAGCAGGCACTGAGAGGGCCACTTCCCTGGATTCTGCACCTCGGGAAAAATGTGGCCTCAATTCTCACGAGGGTTCCTCGTGACTGCTGGCAAAAACAATAAAACCGTCTTTCAGGTATACTCAGAAGACGGGAAAAAAATGTAGTTTCCATTGTGTTTTAAGAGCAGACTGGACCACTTTTACAAAGTGGGAAAAGTTTCAATGGCAAACTTTATAAATACTGTATTTCCCAGACTATAAATCACACCGAGTATTAGGCCCCATTTACATGACAATATTTTCACGTGAAAATGTAAATGTTTTGTTGTGGTTCTGAGGTTTGGGTGACAAGCCACTGAAAACCCAACAATTTGAAAACGGATCCCAATGTGGAACCGTTTGGAAATGCTCTGACTCCGTCTCCATGGAAACGGGGCAACACACAACTTTTCGATAAATAGTTCTGCACATACGCAGGAAGGATTCACTCAGAACAATGAATGCAGTGTGCATCTTCACGCTGGAATTTAACAGCGTTTCTCTAATTCAGGGGCCGTCCACACCAGAACGTCGGTTCACGCTAAACGCACCGTTTTTGGCTGATTATCCACGCGAGGGAGCATTTTAGAAGCTCGGAAACTTTATTATTATTTTTTTTTAACATTTAACAGATTGGGGAAATTTTAAATCTTCAGCTCAGCTTTGAGGTATGGATGGCAAAGGTGATCATCTGTGGGAAAAAGATGACGTAATCGCCGTCGCTCTCCTCCCCATTGCATAAGTCAAACTTGTGTGTTTGTTGTTGATGTGCAGACAGAAGTGAACCATCAACCACTGCTGCTCACACACACTCTGACTTTGTTCTTTCCATCCTGCATTTAATCCACCATGCTTTGTTTGTCATACACTCCAAACGCTTTCTAACGTTTCATTTCTTCTTTCTGCAGCCATATTTTCAGTTTCAGCTCTGCTGTTTGGAGCTTTGAAGGTTTTGCGGAGGTACTGTAGTGTCATTTCATTTCCCATATAGTATGAACCAATATATTGTGACATATAAGTTGCTTCTCTATAGAACGTGCATGACTAGCCAAATTAGTGTAACTTATCGTCTCAAAAATATGTTAATTTGTATACAAATTATTATGAGTAAGTTGGACATCATCCAGTAAGAGGTAGAATTTATCCTTCTATGTTTTTAGCAGATTATCTAACACACACACACAAGTGATTTAGAATAATTTAGCCTGGAACGTATGTTTCAAGACAAGTTTGTGGAAGAAAAGCCGAGTATTTAGAGAAAACCCAAGCATCCACATGCAAACTCTCTCACTATGAACAATGCATTTTAAAATGTATTGTTGGAGCCACACTCGTGTCACAAGCTTCTTTTTTTTTCCCAACTCTTCAACTGAGCACAAAGAGCCAGCACAGTGGCTCGAGCAATGCTCGGCAATATTTACTCAAACACGCGAGTAACAACATCATCAAAGGTTCCTTTGTTGGTGTGAGCCGCCATTGTTCCACATTCCCAGCCTGAGCTAAAGCTCCACACGAAGGGTGTTGAATACACTTCGCTCCCACATACAGTATTAGATGTATGGGGAGCAGAGCCGCTCATTAGGGTGTTGAAGAAACATTTGAACAGCTGAGTGGTGCAGGTAGAGTTCTGATTGGTCACAACGCCGCTCAGCTGGGGGGGGCGAGTGGCCAGGCAGTGACATTTTTAGCACTTGTGTGCTGCCGTTGGCCAGCTTCTGCTCAGATGGCAGGTCGGGCACAGCCATTCTTTGTGGCGGCGCCACACTTGGAGTGTGCCAAAGTGCAGTTATATGGCCATTGCCGTGCTGCTCAGTCACACGAGTGAGGTCAATAGTATGAACAAAGAATTTGCAATAGCATTAAGCGGTGGTTGCTTATTTGCAGATTAATGTACTCGTCCACCAGGATACATCTACGGGAAAATGAGAGGGTCGTTTCCGTGCCGTTACAGTTGACATGCTTCAGCACAAGTGAACTTAAGTCTCGGCTGATGCGGGTTAAGGATTTACTCCGAAGAATGTCACTTGAATCTCTATTCCTCACTCACTCCTGCCTCTGGAGATGCCCTGCCTTCCCTCTCAAATTAGCTTTTCACCTTTAATTATCCGGTGTCTGGCGTGCTAAGAAGTGGAGACAATGTTGTGCACGCCCATTAACACAAAAAAAAAAAACCCTGTTTGAAGAAAACAAATGCCTTCTGCCAGCCTTTCTGAAGTTCGTTTAACAATGTCCCCGAGCCACCATTTTCCAATGTGTGAGGAAGTGCCGGCAAACAAGACATCCATCACATTGACAGACAAAACAAATTACAAGGCAAACAGAACCTTAATGTGTCACCAGAGCTAATGGTGTCAAGGCTGGTTGGCAGTAGACCCAGACACTCGCATGCTGCTGCTGTCACACTCATATGGCCGTGCTCTTTAACTCGGGAAAACGCCCAAGTGAAGAGGAGAGAGGGAGAGGGATGACTTCTGGAGAACGCTCAGGTATTCTCACCCTGAACACTATTAACAATGCATCACGCCTATATTCATAAAAGTCCATTAAATGGCGGCAAGACAGAACAAGAGGCTCTCATGCAGGCATGATCTATCTGTCCTGTGGCGCAAGCTCACAAGTGAGATTATTCTTTAAATGAATGATGCAGTCTCCCTAAAGCCAATAAAAGTGTAATTACATGCCTTGGGCTTTGGTGACAGAGCTGGTGACAGCTATCTGAAAATGAGGAAGAAAGGATTACCTTCACTTTTCATCTCGCTTTGGCATGATCACCTCTCTACAGGGGTCACCTTGGACGAAATGCCACAATTTTACCAGTCATTAAACTCCTAATCCCGGCACGGGGTGTAACACTTCCACCTCGTCTTTCAACGCATCCACAGCCGCTCATCACATCATCCTGCCAGTGCATCATAAGGTGGGAAACATTCACGACACGGAAGAGACCACAGATTCTACTTCACGGCAGCTCAACATTTTCTTCCTACGACAATTTATAGGCTTGAAATATAAATGTTGCTGGCAGGTAAAGCAATCGAGTGACTTGGGTTAATATTGTACACGTTTATTTTGGTCCCTGCAGGTAATCATGCCGTGGAACCATTGCCGGGGCAGCAGCTGGAACATTGCAAGAGACCACTTGTTAATATTCGGCGCCATGTATTTGCAAAGCAGAACCATTACATATTCAGAGATGGGGAGAGATTTTTCATGGCAGGCGAGCTCGACATGATAAATTGGACAATAAACACTGTAATCCAACGGCACAAAAGTGCACGGGAAAATAATGTTGCACTAAATATGACCTTACAACAACAACCTGCAAAGCAGCGCTGCTTGTCACAGGAACAAAGCAAAAACTATCATGGTCACAGTCAGGCTCACACACCAACGTCTATTATACAATCACATGTTTTTGTAATTGAAATTTGTGCGGCGTAACAATATGAGCAGAAAGAGTTGGAATCTGTACTGTGACCGACATAATGGAATATTTTCTCTTACCTAACCCTCGAGTATCGTTCATGAACAAGATGTTTTTTAATACTAGAATGCAGAAATTTGAGAATTAATTTATGGATTCAGATAAAAGATTAGAACGACACCTGTGAATAACGCCATGCTAATTATTGTAGTAGTTATACAAACAGTGGCTCGCGGCACGTTTGATAATGGACAGCCCATCGCTTGTGCCTCTTTTATACCTCTGTTAATGCACGTTCCTTCTTCATATCCATATTTTTAAAGTAAAAGCATTAAGCACTCTGACGGCAAGGAAATTCGCAAACCAAGGCAACAAAACATGACCTTCTTGTTAGTTTGGCTAATCATCACAAGTCCAAGTATCCAACAAAGAGAGGAAGCTCTGAGCAAATCCACAACACAACAGTCGACAGCTTCTAAATCTTCAACCTGCTCACAGGAAAGAATCTCGACTTCTCGACAAGAAGTAAGTTTGAGCAACTGGCTGATAATTCAGTCATATTTAAACATGACCGATAACACAGCTGTGATTTTAATCAATCAATCTTTGTAATGAGAACAGGAAGTTAATCCATTGTTATGCATTATTCGTCAGTAAATTAAGGTCTTTGGGGTTAATTAACTAGTGGGCTAAGGACAATGTTAATAATGCAGCACTAATACAGGGCAGGTAATAACACACTTGAAAATGTCCCTCCTCACTGCAGCTTCCAGTTCTTCTGAGGAGGCGAGTCGACCCTGACAATTAGGATTTTCTACAACAGCTTTCCTCACAGCAGCCGACATATATGCTGCTTGCGCTTACGCTTGGCTTCAACAGTGTGTAGTATTGATGTGAAGGCTCGAAAGCTGAAACTACAGTTGCAACCCTGAAATACACTGCGTGGCTTTTCACAGTTTCATGAGATGTAATGACAATATTTTGTCTGAAGCAAACAGATTCATCGGAACCTCTAACAATGAATTTCTTCATAATTACTTTGCTTGAAAAATGTGGTTTTTTTACACGCATAGAAATAAAATAATAACATGCATCAGATCAGTGATTGTGGCTAATTCAGAAGAAATACAGAAAGGACAAATAGTTATCCCAAGTTAGTCCCTATTTTTAGAATCATTATCTTTCAGCATGTGGACCAGAAGCCTAGAGATGCCTTCGGATGTTGATGTGAACAATGAGCGATCTTGGTGTCTGACGTTTCTGTTACAATGGTACGGTGACAGAGCCCCACTGAAGACTTGTCATGAATGAACAGTTAATAACAAGTTTGGTGTCCCATTAACAGCACATTTCACTGACAGCTACAAACAATGGTCTTCTGCTCCTGCACAACATTTGTTCCAAGTTTTTACTTCAATATTTCATATTTTTCATCAGAAAGGAAGTCTCCAACCTGATGTCACGATCATGATCCTACAGCAGTTGTATTACTGCTACAGGATTTCATCAAAGACATTTTTAAAGAATATAACCAAGTGTCATCTGCCATTTTAGAGACATCGTCGTGACACCACGGAATAGGATCTCCACGACATGCATAGTAATGCAGAATGTAAAGAAGGCCTTTGCAGACACCTTAATCTGCCAGTGAAAATCCCTGGCTTCATATAAATACTGCACTGACAGATTTCACACAAAGCCAAAGCTCCTTGCTTCATCTCCTGGGGTCCAAACTGACATTCAGCATCTGGTCGGACATACTTTCTACAGAGAGACGCAGAGAAGCCAACTGCATGAACACTCTGAATGCCAGTGCCCAATATCTGACCTAACAGGCAGCTGACAGCGACTATAAAAGGCTACGATTGGCCTTTCTTTCCTCTGCGATCACTGAAGATCATCCATGTGAATAGAAAAACCGTGTGTATATTTTATTATTTCATCCAGTCGAATCCTGTTGTATTGTGTATTGTGCCTTCAATATTTGACCTTGAGGCTTAAACAGCTCCGTTTGTATTATACCACAAAAGTGAGGATATATCTTCAGATGTGTTATAGGAAAAATCATGTTCTACCTCTGTCACATGTGTATATAACCGTTGTGAATGTCTCCACTGTCTCAGGTTTACTGCCCAAGAGGAGAGTGACTATGACAACTTCTCACATGTGGCGCCAACATGGGAATTACGCCGGGCCACAATATTTAATCATCTAAGCAAACAGTCATCATCATTAACAAAATGGAACAAGGCCAAGCAGTTCCTTTAAACAAATGTTGTCTTTCTACCCCAGTTCCTCGGGAAGATCTTAATGGGAAACCTCGTGAAACAAAGTGCCGTAAGCAATTACACAATAAAATATGTTTGCCTCTCTTAAAATACACATACTTCATTAGGGACAATCTCAACCATAGACTATGGCTTTACAAAGTTAAAGGCATTCAAATCAGTACAAGTCTTTTTTATGTAACTGCATGTTGAATATTGTGATATTAAACTGGACAGCAGTATATAAAGTAAGAATTATTCTATTTTGGAACCTTAACACATGTGACAGTGTTGGAAGATGACAAAGACGATTAAACATGATTCACGCTTGTCCAACACCTCCACCCACTGCGACCTCAGTAATGACCATAAAAAAGAATCATCACCTGTCAACTATCAAACTGCCAGAGAGTTCACTGCCACGACGCCAACACTTTTTCAGACTTCTTGTATTGGATCAGAATAGATGCAATTTCACCCGACGATGTGGCTGGAGAGCCTTTATTTCACATCAACTCTGACGGGTTCTGTACTGATTTGTGTGTTGTTAATGGTCAAACAGTCAACTGAAGAAAGAAACTTTTATCTACAACTAATCAGTCCATCTCCAGAAGCATTTTCACACAGAAGACCTGCATTGAGATGTGGGAAGAAGGGGGCAGAGAGGGAGAGAGAACCAGCCCCTCCACTCGTCACAACACTCTGTAACTTCTCCTGTCTTACAACCCCTGAAATAAAGAATAAAAAAAAAACAACAACTGATGGATTTCATCCCAGATAGACGATTCCCAGTTGGATGACTTATTATAATAAGGGAATTACTTGAAACATTTCAGTGCCCGAGGATTAAAAACATTTAGACGACTTACTATAATAAGTGAATTATGTGTATCCTTGGTAACTAAAATGTCACAACTAATTCACTTATTATATTAAGTTGTCAAAAATGTTTTTAATCCCACATTCATTGTGTTTTTTATTCCGCTGCCGCAATTTTAAACTGTGTCTTTATGTGTAAAAATACATTACTATTCACCCGAGGTCACTGATGTGTTACACTTATTATATTAAGTCGTCGAACTGGGAATCGTCTATCTGGGATGACACTGACCAATGGCAAGGCTTTATCCCAAAAAATAGGAGGGAATTATTGAAGTTAGGCAGATTTAGAACATACTGTATGTTGTTGGGCTTTCAGAGGAAGTCAAACTATGTGTTTAAAAACGGGTAGAACATACAAAATCCATACAGACCAGTCAAAGAGGCCAGTCAGTGGCGACCTGGGATGTTTATATTGCAGTTCGTATTATATTGCGTAAATATACCTGCTCAATTATTACAGCCCATTTAAAATGTCCTTGAACACTGCAGATGGTTTTCCTTCACTGACACAGTATGTGATGACTAACATGCATTTGTTTTTTTGTTTTTTACTATTAAATCAAGAGAAATCTGTTTTCATACCAGAACGATTCTATAAGCTGTCCCTGCATTCGACTGTTCCCATTTTTTTTTAACGTGCACCTCCACCCAGCACAGGCGGTGCTGTATGCATCCCAGCTCCATGCTGGCACAAGAAGAGGCTGTTGCTCGACACACAATATTGGACAAGACAGTAACATGGAACATTTAGAGGAGGATGGAGAGGGTACCGTCGCACAAGGCTTGCCAGCTGTGATAATGATGTATAATTTAATTGAAGGCTGTGCTTCTATCCTCCACAGAACTCAAACTGCTCTTCTCTTGTCAATGCATTATTCAGGCTAATGGTGACCCTGAAATAGAAAAAAGCTTCTTATCTCTTTAAAGTTTTATTGCGGAGAGCAAAGAGAGGTAAGGAGGTATATCGAAAGAAAAGTGAGCTAGAGTGAGGCAGAGAGTCGCAGATAAGGTAAAAACGCTCACTGAGATGCAGCACTGTCTGCCGACAATGCTCTGTGAAGGATTCCTCTTTCTGACCATGGCAGCGTCATCTTCCCGGCAACAGCGGAAAAATTCAATTGGACAGAGCTTCTGATAGAATTGACTGCGTAGCTGCTGACATTCATAAAGAAATAACAGACTTTCATCAAAACCAACAAATGAGATGTGGGAGTTCAAGAAGACCCTCCTCTGGTTTTGTGTCGTCAACCTCTAAAGCAAAATAAAAGAAAAACTTACAAACAACCATCATCATCTGCAGTCGGCATAGAAGAGGGAGAGGTACAGTGTGTAGGAAAGCAATCATGCATACACTATGTAGACGTGGACCATCTTCCTACGAGATGAAGCAGATACTCCACAAGCCGGAGAAGGACGGGGTGAAAGGGTCTGCGGCCATTAAACCGGCGCACTTACATCCTTCAAGCTAACTTGTCATATTTACAGTCTGAAACCCACCCATAAAACACTGTTATTGTAAAGTGTAATTTCCTCTGCAATTAGAAATCAGCTTCATTAACGGACGTGTGACTGGAATGTGGCAATTAGTGTGCGCTGCGTAAGGCGAGAGGGTCGGCGTGGTGATGAGCAATACGCAGTGATGGCACTCGGCGCATTTACCGAATCGGTTATTTCACCGTCTCAGCCTGTGATTACCCACAATAACTAATCTTTCTACAGATTAATCAAATGTGCAACAGTTCCACCCCTCTTCCATCTTCTGACAAATCCTTCACTTAACAGATTAGGAAAGGTTGGTGTAAGGATAATAAATGATCCGTTTATATATTTAAGCGGGGAATGTTATGATTACGGAATACAGTGAAGAAGGAGTACTACCTTGAGTGGCAGCCAAATACACATAAGCAAAATGAGCACACTTTGCTAGTATGACCAATATAAATGTATTGCTTTACGATCCATGAAAACAATGAAAAAAAGAAGACAGGAAATTGAAGGAATTCAGAGACAGACCTCAAATGAGTCAGTAAATGGTTTGGCTTGACCTGACGTCATCTCTGGACTGGTGAATCCCAGAGGTTACCTCATTCCACCCCCCAACAACCACCACTACCACCACCACCACCACCCAACAACCACCACCACCACCACCACCACCACCCCTACTCCCCACCACCCAACAACCACCACCACCACCCCTACTCCCCACCACCCAACAACCACCACTACCACCACCACCCACCACTACCACCACCACCACCCAACAACCACCACCACCACCACCACCACCCCTACTCCCCACCACCCAACAACCACCACCACCACCCCTACTCCCCACCACCCACCACCCACCACTACCACCACCACCCCTACTCCCCACCACCCAACAACCACCACCACCACCCCTACTCCCCACCACCCACCACTACCACCACCACCACCACCACCCCAACAACCACCACTACCACCACCACCCAACAACCACCACTACCACCACCACCACCACCCCTACTCCCCACCACCCAACAACCGCCACTCCCCACCACCCAACAACCACCACTACCACCACCACCACCACCCCTACTCCCCACCACCCACCACTACCACCACCCCTACTCCCCACCACCCACCACTACCACCACCACCACCCCTACTCCCCACCACCCACCACCACCACCACCACTCCAACTCCCCACCACCCAACAACCACCCCCAAGCAAATACTTTGCTTTGCCTATTGCAGACGGCTCTCTCTAAAGTCCAATAATAATAATAATAATAATAATAGTAATAAAAACGATCCAAGACTCGAACCACTGTCATCCCAGTCACACAAAGAGAAGAGAATTAATTGAGCAGCGACTGCTGAAGTGATTCACTGCAGGGTTAAACAAACCAATGGGATTCATCCAGAGTGGAGAAACAACATGTACAATCATGAACTGAAGCCAAACAATAAATAAACAGCCGCAGTCTATCATTATGACTGGGTGAGTCACTGTTACATAATATGAAAGAAGAACGCACATATTGGCCGACAATATAAAACACAAAATTAGAGCATAATTCTTCATGATCACTGAAATGTGCATTGATGGAAGAGAACCGTTCAAAACAATAATGTTGTGATGATTGTACTGTATAACATTGAACTTTTTGTTTTGTACTTCAGTGTTGAAAGTGTCGTTGTCGTTATTTTCCCAGATCTGAATTTAATGTGACAACAGCCCTCTAACGCTCCAAATTGGGGAGCAAGCACATTTACCTAATGTTGTCTCAATCCTGTTACCACTGTATCTGTGATCTCGCCCACACGTTTCCGTTTGTGCAGATTGCATTTACTCCTAACAAGGCGTAGGCGCACATAAGCGAAGTACATTTGAGAAAATGATTCTTCTCAACTTGCAGTGGTGCAACGCCTAATGATCTAATTGGATTGAACAAGGAACGCTCGGCATATTTTCTGCCTTTTCAGCCATTTTTTTTTTTTTCCCCCACCAAGACTGAGTAATTATGAGGGAGCGACTTCACTCACGATAGCTGTACTTGCTGTCTGTCTTGTAAATATTTAGTTTACAGAAAAATGGTTTCACTGTTCTACGTTTGCACATGGAATATGAAAGCTGACGTCTGAGATCGACCCGAGTCACACGGTGTCAGCAAAACATCACAGGGGATCATGAGTGAGGGTCTGGTCCCTCAACCCTCCCCTGCTTTCCAGGCCTCAAGTCACGGGTCAAAACATGTTATTGTACAAGTAATGACAGTGATTTAATTTTTCTGTCAGGCTATTGCCTAATTTCCCTCCCATTAGTTTGTGTAATGTTCTTTTACCCGCAGCGTGGTCTGACTTCCTGCTAGTGTCAGGACATGAGCTGCATATGAGGGGACCACATCTACTAATGCTAATTCTACAGCTTGAAGAAAAATTCAACCAACAATACATTTTAATCTCACCCCCTCACCCAAATTTTTTTTTTTATAAATATACATACATACACAATTATAATTAATGATCCTATACTAATGATGTATCGTATGTCATGTTGTCCAGCAGCTACCAAACACTAAAAGATCTGAAAATCTCATTCAAAATAATTATAACGGAAACACTTGCCAGTTGTTATGAGTTGGAGCTCTGAATAATCTCTACCCGAGACCTGACATATATGAAATATAGCAAAGATAGAGTGTCAGAGGTCGTCCTCAGTCCGTCACAAGAAGCTTCCTGCACCTGCTGGCTGACGGAGACTTTCTGTGGAGTTTATAATACTCCACATGTGTCTGTGTGGCCTTTTCCCTGTGTACTCAGCACCTTTGCAGTTCATAGTTCATGAGTAAAAACTCAGTGTGAATGTGTGCATGGGTGATGTTCTTTCTCTGTGGGGGGGGGCTGGTGGCCTGAGCAGTGAGCACCCCTCACTGTTTTATATAGTCTGGCTCACCTGATGAATTCTATAAAGGAGTCATATCATGCTAAATTGACTCTCTACTTGTTTTCCAACAGTGATGATCGATTCCAGAGCTGGAACGACGCCCCAGAAGCGAAGAAAGTGTGTCCTCTCTCTCTCCCTGGCTTGTTTCAGTGTTTAGAAAGTGTGTTGCTCCAACCAGCCAACCAGAAATCAAACCCTATATAGTATCATCGGGGGTTTAGCCAATCACAATCAACGTAGTCTCCTCCCCTTCTTTGACTCCTCCCACAATTAGACAGTTCTGCTCTGGCACATGGCAGCACGAGAGGAAGAACTTCCTCCTCTTCCCAAGATGGGCATGTGTGGGCGGAGTCAGTCCAGCTCACACAGACACAGCAGATTCTGAATGCAGCTCATAAGATCCAATATTCAAAATCAAGGAAAAGCTGGATTTGGGACAATAAACTTAAGACAATGTTTTTGGACCAACAAGACCAATGTGAAAGTGTTGAAAAGCTGCATAATATGACCCCTTTGTATAGTTGTCTGACAGCGGGGGCTCTTGGCCATGCTTGATTTAATGGCTGTAGTAACAATATATTTCAAACATGTTAATAAGAAAGTAACTAATCTCACACCAGACATGAGAGATTAATATCTCAATAAACATGAAGAGTCACAATCATTAGCCTTGAGTGAGGACAAAATAGGAAATAACAGGAGAAGATTATTTAAGCAGTGATGTGAAAATCAGCTTAGTTGGAATCTGAATAAAGTCAACCTTTGTCATTGCTGTTAGGAGGGTTTCTTTGTTGTTTCTAATCTCACAGATATGGAGAATGTGCAAACATAATGATGAAGCCAGCAGTTCTGGCTGTAGTTGATCTGTAGTAGCCTACACAATATTCCTGTGTGAGTAGGAAGTGCTAATATTAATTCCCTGACTGGTCCATAAATCGGATCCTCTCTGAATGCCTTCCCAGATGGCCACATACACTCCGCTGTTATAGAAACAGGAGTATGGCGGTTATTTGTGTAATAGGTGTTGGCCAATTGTTTTTATCACTACTCGTGTACTGACCAACGCAGCGGGCCTGTATTTAGTGAATGCGTTTCTGAAAACACCACAAAAAAAACGATCTTGTTTCTTAAACTTGTGCTGGTCCACTAATCATTTGTCTTCATAGCTTTGTGTTAATGCAGCCAGGCTCCTTTTCGCGTCTACTATCTTCACATTACCATTTATTGAGGTTTGGTGGGATCATAATACATTCAATTTGATTTCTCCCATCTTGCCTGGCTCACTTCAATCCCTGTTCCCCAGCGCCAGTTCTGACGACCCTCTATGCCGGCTGCTGACAGAATGTGAAGAAGAGTAATTTGTTGGATTGTGGGCGATGTCGGGCATCATGCATAGGAAGCAAGAAAGTAGTTTCATGATCACAAGACCGTCAGAATAAGAGCACCAGTCCCCTGAGAGGGTGAGTGAAAAGAAAGAAGAAAAAAAAAAAAAAAAAACACATCCAACCACTGCTTCAACCTTCAGCGTGCCACAGCTGGCACACATGGTGCTAATCCAATGACGACCCACAGTCGGCGTACAGCAGGCAGCGCAAGGATGCTTCAAAGTCAATGTGCAACACAGTTTGGTTCCACAGAGAAACACAAGACACCTGAACTACGACCAGCATGTCATTTTTGACAATATGTAGTTGTAAGACGTCTGAAACTAAAGACGTCGTCACACATATGTCTACTGAACTCTTCTTGTACAAGGATTTGTACGAGTTTAAGCAGTAAACGTTAGCATATTATCAGTCCACACACACACAGAACCCCACCGGTAGTATCATGATGGCTGGAGATATTTCTACTTCTTCTGACAACTTGTCACTTTAGGAATCCGTTGTGACTGAGATGATATCAAACCAGTGTGTTTCGTTTTTTTTTTGGTCCAGCAGAAGTTTCTCCAGCACAGCTCAAGCCTCCGGGGACGAGTGTTTGATATTCAAAAGACGTATTTCCATTGGTGGGTGATGCTTTTGCTGGGAGCCATTACAAGATGTTGTGTATTTTACTGCAAGAAAACCTCCCTCACAGCTAAAGAAAGCCAAATACACTGGTCAAATGTATTTATAACTAGTACAGCCTCAAGACGCTTTATGGCACAAACTCCCAGTGTTCATAGCTGTATAAATTGTAACATCGGAATAATCCAGCTGACACTGTGTGGGGGCAAATTATGGATGCATGGAAATTGAAATGTTTCATGTGATAATGTATGGAAGTTATAGCTAAATTAAAAAAAAAAAAAAATACAACTGTCAAAGAGATCCAGTGACACTTTGCTGTCTCAGAATGGAAATGTGAACTAATCCAGTCAGCATCTTTAGGGAGTGACAAGAGGTGCATAAACAACTGTCAATCCTGCACAGATCGTATCTTCATTGTGGAAAATATTACTGTCTGTGTCACAAAACCATAATTAAGCAACCAAGGTCACAATCCAGGCTGTGGCTGTGGAATGATTTGCTGGAATAAGCACTGATATGGATGGAGTTCACAGCTTCATTATGCCGGGCGAAGTCACTGCCCTCCATTCCACCAGAGGCCAGTGACAGCTGAGGGTTTACTGTGTGAGATTTTACCCTTCATTTACTGAACCTTGATTCATGTTCCCATCATATTAAAGTGTAATAATACAAAAAAATACCAATACTTAGTTCAGTGAGAGAACAGAGAAGAAGAAACCAAGAACTCATTTTTTGAATGTTGTAAAGTGTTTCTAAACGCTTGATCCAAGCCACGAGGTTAAAACTTCTGATGGAAAGAAGAACACGGGCATGGAATGAAGAGGCTTTAAGAGAGTTTCATCTGAAGACATCCAAAGTAGAGAGTGGGTACCGATGAACAAGACCAAAGTGGTAAGGAATCATTAAATAGATCACGGTGGTGACACGGCCCCTTTGAAGAGGCACACATCCTGGTGAGCGTGAGCGCTGAGCGCTAACAATGCCGATAGGCTGCAGGGAGCATCTCTCTGCCTCCTCACTGAGCACCGGCTCCAAGATTAGAGGTTCCTTTAATCCGACAAAGGGGATTAAATGCTACAAGAGAGGCGAGAGGACCGCTCCCACGGAGGGGCTGAGATGAATTATTTACACCTCCCCTCAAGACTGTGATCTAAGTCTTTAAACCAAAAATCACACTTCTGAGACACTGGTGGCATGTCATGCCAGCCAAACATTCCAGGGTGTGTGGATAAATGTGAAACTCCACCACACAGAGAGAGTGTGTGTGGATTCATCTAAACAGATCTCTGGACCAGTCAACAACAGCGGGGCAGAGTTGTGCGGCTCAAACAACAAGCATGTGTTCGGTCGACGGTGAAATATTGGCCAGCTGGAAAAAGTTGGACACTTAAATTCAGCGATCATAAGTGGTCATTTCACCCTGTGCTCAGGAGAAGGTCGGCTGTCTTTGAACACCCCGCTGTTGTCAAAATGAATCACAACTGTGCAGGGCAGCAGTTCGGTCCAGACTTCGACATGTGCGGAAACATAAAACATCCCGATTCAGTAGTGCTTCAGGCAAGGTCAATCTGTGATGGGAACGGTACCTCCCATCACAGATCGTAACACTGCCTCACGCTACACGGGCTGCAAATGTCCAAGAGTGAATTTAGTAAAAAATCATCCAGGTACAGGTCACTTCAATGACTCACAACTCGCCACAGTCCAAACGCCACGGATTTGCTTGGATCATCACTTACCCCCCTTGTTCCATCTGCCTTTAGTCCTTGCCTGGTAGGCGAGTTCCGGGCAGCCAGACAGCACCAAGAGAAAAAAAACAAGTTCAAACACAGGAAGAAATCCAGACTTCGCCCTGGAAAACATGTCCAAGAGTTGCGGGCAGCCGAGTCACTTTCACATGGCTCTGTTTTCTCCTGGAGCGGCGCGGCTGCGGCGCAGGGTAACCCACGCGTGGGCTGTCATCGTCAGTCACGCTGGTGTCAGCAGTGGGTCTCCAGTCCTACCATGCTGCTCACGCGACGCGACGCCCCCACCCCCCCCCCACCACCGGCTGGGTGCTGGTCTTCACTGACGCTGGAGATCCGAGAGAAGCCTCATCCTCTCTCCCTCCCGTAAGAGCTCTGCCTCACCAGAGCGCGCGAACCGAACGGGAACACACAGCGTGCCATGCGACGGCACGGCTTAGCCTCGCTCGGCACGGTGCACAGGAACTCGCTCTCACACATGCACACACTCCCTCTCTCTCTCCATCTCTCTCGCACTGGCTGCTGCTGCTGCTGCTGCTGCCTCCACGACTGATGCTGCTGCTGCTGCTGAATTATTTCCTGCCCTCCTCACTCTGGGTTTCTCGGGGAATTCATTCCTCTGCGCTGCCTCTCGCTCTGAGCTTCAACATCCTGGAGGAAGCGAGGGGTGGGGGCAAATTCCACCTCCGAGACTCGAGCAAGGAGTTGCTGAGGAGGGTGTGTTAAGAGTCAGGGCAGACTCCGAGTGTGAACTGACACACACACACACACACACACACACACACACACACACACACAGGCAAGTAAGAATGACAGGTACCTGCTGAGAGTAAAGGGACGGAGGAAGCCAAAGCTCCATGTTTTCAGAGATGTTCTTTATCAGTAGGACGTCTTGCATGGATATTACCTCAATCCTCTACAAAGCGAAGGGATTTCAATGAAGCAAAAGGAGAAGAGGAAGACGAGGATGGAATAGACGGGCAGGAGTTTGGAAGGACACTGTTGGGTTAGGGTGCCTTTACCCTTTTACCTCATGATGGGTCATAGTCAGGAAAAAAAACTGCAGAAAATATCAGTAAATGGGGAAAAAAATAATAATAATCCAGGAATGAAATCCAGCAGATTTGGTGCTTTAATAGTTAAGCAGTTTCAACAGTAATGAAATGACGGCTCACTATCAGAGCTGCAACTTTAATGTTCATTGTGAAAAGCAAGTGAATTGTTTTAGTTAAACTAGTGGAAACTGTTCAACATCTTGACATTATTTGGTCAATAATCCAGAATGTGAAAACATTTCAATTTTCAAATGACATGAAACAGAGAAAAGGAGCTAATCTTCACGGTTGACTTAGCAGTTTTGCGAGTGATCAGGTCGTACGGCACGGAGAGCGAAAGGACCACACATCACATCGCCCAAAAGGACATTTCCATCAGTGAAACCAACAACTGGAGCTGTCTTTTATTACAGCGTCCTCAGAGTCACTCCCCAATACAGCGGCTTACGTGAACACGTTAACAAGGACGGTGGAAAACCTCCGACTCACAAAATCATCAATACTGTAATTAATACCTAAATCTCAGGTATATATTGTTTTCTCAAGTGCACGGTTTATCTCGATATTAGTCACATTCTTTAAAGCCCCAAGGTCATTACGCTCCCAAGTTCATAAAGCAGGTACTTCACAAGCAGGGAGAAGGAACAGGCTGTCGTACACACACCATGGCTTTAATGTCCTAATTACAGCTTCAGTGGAAAACCTATGATCAAGTCCATAATTTTTTATACACGCTGGAAATTAATATTCTGAAACCACACTGAGTCTTCACAGATTTACTCTCCACTTTCCTCTTCGTTTACGCTATCTCGCGTTCGCTTCATAACAACCTGAATCAACAGTGGGAACTATAATTAAGCTCTGTGCGCGCGAGAGAAAAGATATATATTTCCTCGAACAAGCCAGCAGGAGCATATGCTGGCAATGCACATTTCTGATGACAGATAAACAAGTGTAATGTTTGCCTCTCTCTGGACTATTACACAATAACTAAAGTACATAATTTGAAATTATGGCAGTCCCTTGTTAATTGAGATATGAAATTACATAGAAAATATGCTCCAACTGAAGAAACTGTAACATTAAAGCTACAACACTTATTGTTGCACGTCTACACTTCTTAAGCAGGACTTTTTCCCAATAGTAGCCCGGAGCGTTTTCTGTTAAACAGAAATACTTAGAGATTATTCTTTTTGCATATAAAAGGCTGGCAATGTTACCTTGGGCTACAAATTTAAATGACGCTACCAAGGATAAGCACCAAGTAGCCTGGATGCAAGCCGTTAGTAGAGGACAGTATAAGAATACATTAGGCATGAAGTAAGAAATAAGTGATCCTCAGCAACAGTTTGTTACAGTCTGCAGCACATTGCACTGCTCCTTCATTAGACAGGAGCGGACAGCGAGAACCTTGAAATTGCAACTGTGGCTGTAATTATTCTTCATATCCATATTATGAGCAATAATTTAATTGGAGGAAATACAGAGACGTTATTTTAAAAAAAATTTAACTCGGCACGGTCAAAGATCCACAGGATTGTAACGGACATATAGCTGCAGGTTTATACCAAAAGTTTGAAACAGGAAACCGATAGAATAGGAAAGATCCTGCAGATCTGGTGATCCACCCTTCTTCTATGATCGTTTACATCACGAATAAGTCACAGCGGGCAACCGAGTTTCCCAAAAGGCCACATGAAATTCTATTATAACGTTTGAGGGCTGAGACATAAGTCGACTTGAGTTTTCCTTAATAAGAATTCTATTTGAATAAAATAAAAAATAATATATTTTTTCAGCTACTGTTGCTCCATGACACTTATTCTGTCTTTTCCAGTATTTTTCTAGAAATCATAATACATTTTTTCTAAATTTCAACTTTTTTTTAAATTAACTGTCTTTTCTTCTATTGTAAAGAGACAATATAAAGATTGCTAGCTCTGCGAGCCAATCATTTCTAAGGCCCATAGCCTGAACAAGAGTGACAATCTTAGATGTAATAAGGTCAATAATTGAGTAATTTTCATTTGATTGAGGATTTTCCAGTGACGCCCTGAGCGCCGGCCAAGCAGAGCTAAAGGGCCACATGTGGCCCCCAGGCCTCGTCATGCCCCGGCCTGGTTTAGAGAGACCAGTTCCCCTCATGCCCAGTTATAGACTGTGGGGGGGGGGAACCGAAGTTCAGACGATGAGGATTTGTCCTCAGAGAAAGATCCACATTTGGGATGTCCCTGCTCTCAAGCGAGGTACTTATCACAACACCACTGTGTGGTCCAGTTCAGGTGACGTGTACATTAATTCATATTTAGTGTTTAGTGTGGACTCGTCAACAACAATGTAAACGAAAGATGCAGAAAAGTGTTGTTGAGTGGGGCACGGTCACCAAAACAGTCCCTACTAGTGCAGAGTAAAGAGGAGTAGAGTGGAGTGAAGCGAGAGATGTGTGAACCCCTATATCCAGACTGGCAAGTCTGACAGCTTATCACCCACAGACAAGAACCCCCCGGATAAATGTGGTCAAGCAGGAGAGGAGCCCAGCTTCGGCAGCGGCGGGGTGCAGGACGGCGATAAGGATGAAGCTCTACTGGGCGAAATGGGGGAGCGAGGCGAGGGGGGGCCCCCGGGCTGAGAAACTCAGCCAACAAGCACTGCTCATTCCAGCTCACGCTGGTTAAACCTCTTAAAACATTTACACAGAGGCATTCACCATACTCAGCAAATATAGGTTACAGCATGCATGCGCCCATGTGTCTTGAATGCAACTGCGCATTTCTGCACGTTTGATTGCACATCTGAAACCAAGAAACCCCGAAAAGAAAGTAGAGTGTGTGAGTGCAGCTCACGAGAAAGGAAAGGAGTGGGACACATGGGGGGGGGGGGGGGGTCCTCTTGATGTTTTTCAGATGCAGGCCTCTTGAAAACGCACCATGAAATTTTCTTTTTCACAGGAAGTGACAGACCGAGCACCATGAATTGATCCCCTGATGGAGATCTGGCTCTTTGTGTAGTCATTTTCTCCTCTGTGCATCTGCCTGCCCAGATACTGGATAATCTACTCGCTCCCGGCATTTCTAATCCAACCATCCATCCCCATTCACTCCGCCCAACTGCGTCCCGCCGCAGAACAAGGGTGCAGTTTGGAAGTCTGGATTCACGTAGGTTTGGTTGGTGTCCCCTGTTGAAAGCACAGTGGTACAGACCTGAAATGATTGTTTCTCTTACATTGCTAATCTGGAGGTAGTGACCAACAGTATCACGATAATTCATCACAATCGGGGCAAGAAAAGCCAAATTATCAGTGTGAGCAGCCGCCATTGGTCAGCAAGTTAACGCCTCACATTTTCTATTATTTTATTGTTGTTACACTAGACTCATGACATATTCTCCAAGTTATTTTTCAGATATGAAAACAATATCTAGTTTGCGTAAACAAAGCAGCATACTGGAGCGGCGCATTACTCCCACCATGCCTCCTGGCAACCAAATAAAGATCATAAGCTGATTATGGCGCCGTCAGCCAATTCAAATGTGTAAACAAGCCAAACCAGGAAAGGCGAGCGCTTGTAGTGAGATTAGTAAATGTGTTTGCGACGTACATATGTACCTGGCTGGCCTGTCAAACAACTGGTCAGGAAGTGAAGGTCGCGAGTGTGACGGGACCTTCCCCTGTGGACAAATAAGCTGCTGCTTGAGTTTCTTGAAATGCAAATTCCTCGTAACAGAATTACATAACCAACCATTTCTATACATTATGGTGGCGAACAAACCGCGACTGTGTCAGTGGAAATGATGGCTCCTTTCACACTCAATGCGCTTGAATAATACTGTGCGCTAATCAAAAATGTATTGTGTCCTGCACCTCCATAACATGTTGCACTAAGTAGCTCTTCAATCAAATCCCGGCTACAGTCATCCATATGTAAATATTTAATGTAACCACTGGGAAACAGGCCGGTCTTGTTAAAATGTACATGAAAACAGCAATTGAAGCCAAAAGTGTGGCGCAAGCTGAGGATGCAATTACATCAGGAATACATTCCTTTACAGTCCATCCCTCACCCGCATAAACTTGTGCACAGAATGCGTCTGTGAATGGTCCCCAAGTCAAAGAACAGAGAGGTAATAAGAATCAGAATGAGTTAGTGATGGCTGTCATAAAATATGGTGGGGATTTCTATTTACAACCTGTAATAAAACTGCCTCTGCAGCGATTTATGGAGAAGCTTGCCCCACAGAGCCAAACCCTCTTTTTGCCAAGGGCATGTTAATAACCTGCACAGTGCATTTTGAATATATTGGCAGATGGACATTTTGTCTAATAGGGCATTGCAAACTGGAAAGCAGGCGCTAAAAATGGCAACAGCGTCATGCTTGTGGTGTGTTGTGACGACAGCTCTGCTCCGTCTCAGACACACACAAACTCTTGTGTTGTGCTCAGCTTTTCTTTGCTGTTTATACTCATTGGTCCCTTGTCCTGCTGCACACAAATCCCCCCACCACAGCTCACCGGTGCCGGAACGATCACACTCTTAAATAACAGACATAAAATACAGAATGAGAATAAATATTACCATCTAGACCAACATGTTGCTGCAACTCGTTTTAAAAATGAAGGCAGAAGTTACTAATTATTGGCATCATGCAATCATAAATGCCCTTTCAGGTATTGACGTTTTGAGTGTTGTCATTAGGGGATGGGGATAGAAAAGCAGTTCTTGTTGAGAACAACTTCCCAATGTTTCAATTCTTTGGAATCGTTCACCAAGTCTGCAGACGGTTTGCTTCTGTTTCAGGAGAAAGGACGTCAACGGGGCAACTTGCATTAGTTGCAAAGTGGATGTTTCACCAAAGGGAGGAAATCAGACCAACATGCAGAAACATTCTCAAAACACAGCAGCAATAACTTCCAACGATTGTCGTGTTTTGAATCTCAATCCAGCAGCAGCGTGAACATGCGTGTCCTCTGCTGTTAATACTGCAGGTTTCTTTTCAATGAGAACTGAGAAAGAACCGAATCAATAAAGAACCGAATCGTTAAGCAGAATTGAAAATGGAATCAGAATTGTAGAAATCTTATCGATTCTCATCCCCGGTTGTCATATAGAGTTGGGGATGTCGTCTCTCTGTTCTGCTGGTGGGCAACTCCAGCATCAATCTTGTCCTAAGCTACTGACATCATTGGACCAGTACTTTTACTATTGTACTAAACTCCTGTTTACTGGAGGGTGATATTATCATCAACCTTGAACTGAGTTTTGAGGTGACTTTACAATTATAGACTTCAAACACAATACTGTTTAAACATCAACTAATGCAAAAGAGTTCTCTGCACATATAGTTGATTTTAGGTGTTTAGTTTTCTTTTCAGTGTCATTAGCTTAAATTATTTTTGCACGACCCACCAAGATCCCATTCATCATGCCTCATCCTAGGTGTGTCCGATTTAACTTCTGCTGAATTTAACAAGTGAATCAACTTAATGAGCTGACAGAGCCACTAATGCATGAAGCACAGTAATAAAACAGCCCACTTGAAGAAGACAAATGGTACTTTTACTGGAAGTTACTTTTTAATTGTAGTAACTACTAAATACACAAAGTACTAAAGTGACTCTCCGCTCCCTTCCAATATATATCTCAGCAATTTAACGACAGCAAATGTGTGTTTCTAAGCAGAACAGGAGAATGTATTATCCTGGAGAGAGAGAGAGTCGATGAATCCACTGAATAAAAACACAAACATGAAAAATGAGGGCAGAATGGCGGAGACACCGTGAGCACACAAAGAAGAACTGTTTGTATTCAGAGCAGGACCAGTCTGTATGAAAACAGTCTGCTTACACACACTGTGAATCTGAACTGAGTGTGTGTGTGTGTGTGTGTGTGTGTGTGTGGGGGGGGGGGGGGGGGGGCGACGACACATACATAGAAAGTTCATCCTGATCAGGCTGGTCTGGTCAAATAACGCCATGATAACCTTCACATTGACACTTGAAAGTTTTTTTCTTTGTTGTGGATCAGAACATACATGGAAATGTCTAAAACCAAAACATTACTGAAAATGACAACAGTCTCAACATAAAGCCAAGATTAATTAAACCTTCTACTGAAAATATACTGACATGTCTAAAAAAACAACAACAACAACAAAGCACCACTAACATGTGTTTTTACAAACAGCATGGCTTTGTGGATTATCCACAGTTTGACATCTTAAACCTTCCCCACGTGTTTCCGCTGTACAGTATTACTGTCACTAATTCAAAATCACCTTGCTTCATTGAAAGGTAAGTATGTTCTTATGACAATATATTTCATCATGTTAAAAGGTGAAACGTTTCAGTATATAACACATAAAGTGGTGCTCATGTCTTGCTTGTTCACAGGCTGTAGGAGAACTACTGCAACATTCACAAGACTCTGGCCTTTCCATATTACTTGTTTGTCGGTTTATACATTGATGGCAACTTACCGGTGTGAACTGTGATCGTCCCAATTCAGTTTGTTTGTGCAGCTCAGCTCTCCTGCTGCCAGCTGTGTGGAAGATCCTCCTGTAGTCCGAGGACGCTCCGTGTTCTTGTCTCTGGTCCTGAACTGAACTTGTAAAAGTTTATTCTCTCAGTCCTGCATCGAGTCTCTGAGCACAGCAGCAATGATTGCCCGCTGTTCGGCTTTTCGGGAAATAATTGGTCTGGAGGGATTTAGGTTGAAGTTTCCGTTCAGGTGTTACAGAGTGGATGGTCACCAGCCTACATGGTGTCACGTTAACTGATGACCAGGCGCAGCTGACGGTGATTCGCCCTCAACTGATAGGTGAACATGTTTTCTACCTTTATTATATAAATATTGAATATCTGTTTTGGAAAAGTATTTCTGTTCGGGCCACTCAGTGGAAATCTGGGGTCTTATTTGCAATGAATTGGCTGGATGCAAGGTTTTGGAGAGTGGGCTTCATATTTACTTAAAAAAAATAAAATAACACAGAAATAGAATGAAAACATAAACCATTATTTCTTGATTTCTGCTATCAAATGAAATTATCAGAATGCATCTCTGGCAAAGCTGCTTAAAATAATGACTTGTTTAAAAAATGTAAATAAAAGGTGGTCCTGTGGCTCAACTTAGGTTAGGGATAAGTTAAACCACATTAATCAGTAAACTGAGACTTCTGGGAGTAAGCTAGCAATCTGAGTTTTAAACTGTGAACCTGAGCATGTTGTGCTAACAAACAGTTTTAACAGTTTTGAACTTGAGAGAACAAACCTACCAGTTTGTTTTAAAACAATTTATTTAAAACAACTATTCAATACTCCAACTGTAGGGGAATATGAACCGTTGTCCCTCCTTCAGTTCCTCCAGCCTTTTGTGGTGGAGGAAGCTCCTTCAGGACATCCCTCTGTGGGAAAGACGTCTCTTCCTTTTCCTTGAATGCAAAATTGAAGCCGTCATGGTCTGCTCATTCCTTCACCTCCTCTACGGAGACTCTGCTTCTACTGTTCCACTGTACCCTGCTGTTTTCACTTCCTTTACCTGTACCTGTACCAGGAAAAAAAAATAAAAAGTTCCTAACCTCATCTCCCATGTGCTTCTCAGCATCCCAGCAAGATGGAAATGACGGGTGCTGTATGAATCTATCATCACATGACAACAAATCTGTATGGTACTATCAGCCTATTAATAGTTCTAACTGTCTTTGAATGAAAAGTCTACCACACATACATGTGCTGGACAAACACTCATTTTCTCGGTATTAAAGCCAATACAATATTATAATACAATAATATTTTTTGTTGTTTTTTTAGTGATGGTGATGTAATTGATACCGTTGCTATTTTTAGATACAGCGGGACACCTTATTACCCAACCCTATTTGAGGATAATGCTAGTTCCATGGCAGCAGCACTGATGTCTCAGCTGAGGTCTCAATGTTGTGTTGTGACCACTACTCTTATGAAATTTGTTTTTCAAAAATCGATGTTTTATTTGAAATTTTTACATTGTAGCATACAATGAGTCTCACGCACTGCTTTCATGCATGCGTGCTTGTCTTTCTGTGTGCGCGATTGTATGGGAAACACCACTTTACAATAAAAAAAAAAAAAACAGCACCAAATGCCAACAGCAGCGCCAATCTAATGCAGAGAAAGTAAAAAAAAAAAAAAACTAGCACTCACCATCACTTGTAGATTGTAGACTTTCTGTAAAATGCTGCACAAAACCGTTGTTGGTCTGAGTTAGCTCGTCCATTTCTGGTGTTGGTCTTCTCTCTCCTCTACCCTCTGGTCTCCTCGACTCACAGTTTCCATTTCTTCTGCAACAGGCACCTTGAAACAGGCCCTGAAGCAGATCCTCTACCGTATATTGCTGTTAAATTAGTCACCATCACTCCAGAGTAGCAGATAATAATAGTGCATCATCACCACCTGCACATGGACCAATCAGTCAAGCTCATTTCAATGACGACACCAAGACCAGCGCTAGAAACTCTGCTGGTCCTAAGGAGGTCCGTCAATAACACATAAACATCTGATTGGCTGATGATACTGTCACTTAACATTTTAACCCAATAGCAGCGTCCAGCTTCCATCAGAGGGCAGCAATGCTTTCCTCTGCTAGCCCCAGCAGAGGAAAGAAGTTGTGATGCGTTTAGAGGACATAGGAGATTTGAGCTCCACACACTAGAACCAGTCGTCTTCTGGATAAAGTTGCTAAAATCACAAATTGATTCCAGACACAGATTTCAGAATCACTTTTTAATTATTTAAAAAAAAACAAAGAACAAATATTTTTGACAGGGGTAGCAGTGCTAGCCCTGCTGCCCCGGAATGCACACCACTGCTAATAGGGAACATGAGCTGGGATTAGACCGTCGTGAGGAAGGTTAGTTTTACCCTCCTGATGATGTGTTGTTGCAAAAGTAATCCCGCCTTTTACCTCTCAGCTCCCTACAACTCAGATTTGGATCAGATGGGACGGAGTACAATAAATGTGAAGAAAACAGTATTTTAGGAAGAGCTAAGAATACAAACTATATATTATATTTATATATTTGCATAAGAATTATAGATAAATCAAATTAATGGTTATTATTAATGGTTAATGATTATTCCTTCCATGAACACTTCAATAAAGCTTTGACAAATACAAAGCTTAAACCAATCAGAATGGAAATGCTCTTGATGACGTCAATCAATAACACAGAACTGATCTTTTTTAATTCTGTATTTATCACATGCAGGTCTTCTTGCAGTTTAAGGCAAAAATAATGTGTCATAAAGGAGCATGAAGTTCTAGTGTTGAGATGCTGCTCTCACCAAATTGTTGATTTAAAGAACAGATATCATAAAAAGGATGCAGTAAATAAAAATCACATCCATCATCGTGGTAAGTGAGTAATGGTGTTTACAGAAACGAGGGTCTGATTTAAATAAGAGGAACAAGGCCAAAGTGACGACTGAGTCACGGTGCAGACACTAGCTGAAGTCATCTGCTCGATTATAAGCAAGTACAGCATGAACAATATTTGTGTGTAATCACAATGCCTGATGGAAATGAAGGTTATAGCTACTTCAGTCGAGGGGAGAGAGGAAACCGATGCAGACATTTTGGCTGAAAGGTTCACTTGTCACATGGTCTGAGTGGTGAAGGTCACCAGGTTTCAGACCAGCGGCAGAATCCACGCTGTATCACAATCAATTAAATAACAGGACCTCAACTCTTTCTTCTCCTCCTCCTCGCTCTCTTGAAACACTGTGCAATTTGAATTACACGCTCAGCCGCAGTCTGCAAAACAATATTTCTGTTTTGTGACAGTCTAAATTAGTAGAATGTTGTAAAAGTAGCTTGTAATTATTCAGCACGCGGTCCTGCGGACCAGACGACGGTATAATGACGTGCCATTAAAATGACGGTGACAAACAGACAGCTTAAGTCACATTTTAATGGCACATCAGAGTGCAGTCGTGGCAATGAGTGTGAAGAATAAATTAAGAATGAATGAAATGACAAATAAAAACAATCACGGAGCAGAGCAAGACTACAGAAACTAGATTTATAAATTCCTACAGAGTCGCCCAAATATGAGTCCTCTTTTGGATTTTAAGTTATATGTACTTCAACTTTTGAAAATGAAGAAAATTGAAAATGATAAACGACAAACTGCAATTTGCACTAGCTGAACGGAGGAATGCGTGACTCGTATTTCCAACAATTAACAAATGATGAATACAACAGTAGAGACTCAAAATGCATACATTTATTTCATTTATTTGTGGCATGAGCAACAGAGCTGAATGTGTGAGTTGCTTTGCCTTTGACTCCCGTTTGCTGTTCGGTAGATTTGATTATTAAAGTCTGAAGGAACAAATGGTATGGAACAACCACACAGTCCGACTCGTCCACGTCATGGTGTCACCAGCCTGGTCACACAACAACAGTCCATCGCAACAGGAACGAAAAGGTGGCACTTTTTCTTTTTATCGAAAGCTTCATATTCAACTCTGTTGCTCATCTTACAAATCCCTCATCACAAAAAAAGGGAAATCAATAGTCTTCCCAAGGCTTCATTGCCAAGACGTATTGTTACAACAAAGATCTAAGACAAACACACATTTCTGTACTTCAGTACCGACAATGATATTCGGAAGCAGCTGCCTCAACATGAGCAGCAACAGACTTCAGAATTACAGTAGATTTATCCATATACTCTTAATTGCTCGAGTTTAAATGTTAAAAACAAGTACAGAAACCAGATTCTGATCTCATAAGATGAATTTGTTTTTGATATCTGAAGCTGATTGCGTTTGTGGATCACGTTGGTCCATTTAGTTGATGATTTCCAGGAGAAATAAGACCGAATTAGTCTTTAAATCCTTCTGAAATTCAAGGGAAATTAAAGTGTCAACATCACATTGGGTTTTAATAATGGCTTCTTGCATTTGCAGATATTGCACAGAGCAGATTCTTCATCTCGATGCTGTAATCAATTTTAATTATTTATAAATAACCTGAAAACAGAAAAAGCTTTGTCGTAACTCTCCACAAATTACAAACATGGGATTTATAATCTTCTGTCATTAAAGTTTTAAATCTTAATGTCACTAATTGGATTTTTACCCCAGGATGCAGACTGCACACCATACTCTCACTCACACTGGAGCTCTGGTGCATTAAGCAGAAAAGAACCATGAAAGGTAATGTTATGGTAGGTGAGAAACGGGATGTATTGAAGTCCATGTGCCACTACTCATAAATCATTACTTCACTTTTGCTTCAGGCTGTTGCACTGCCTCATTCATTTGAATACTGTACATTTGCAAACTATTAGACTGCCGGCCAATCGATCATCAGCTGTATCCAGTCCAGAGGCTTGTTTGCTGTGAGAATATAAAGTAACTCTACCGGGGTTATTTATTATCAAACACTACATAGCGAGAGCTGAAATGCCAAGAGGTGGTCTGGGATCAGCAAAAGAAGCTCTCATTATAAAAACACATACCCAAAGCTTTGTTGGAGCTCTGTTTAGTCAAATAGATGGAGTGAGACACCCGGTTTCTGGGAATAACTTTCTGAAGGTGCTTAGAAAATGAGATCCCCCACTGCAGGCAGAGGAAAAGGAGAGACTGCCGGTGGATTGAAAGCTATACACATCCATTACCCCATATCATCAGCAACAATCACATCATCTCCCAGACACTTCCAGGTAGACCTGAGCCCCCTCAGGCTTTATTGGAGCTGCCAGCCCAGCATCCGTACAGTCGCACAAGCCTGCAGCTCATCCTTCCATTTGTTCACTGCAAATTCAATGAGTATAATCAGCCAGTCAATATGAAATTCACCCTCCGATATCCAGTTCAAACTATGATTGCACGGGAACAGCGGGGGAGAAATGCACTCAGACTGAAGTCTGTGTTATCTTTTTATTATTATGTCTTCACTCGGACACTCTTCTTCCAAAACACGGAATCGTTTGTCACATTGGGAACAAAATGTTGCCGGCTTCTACTGACTCGTTCACACATGCAGGGGGGAATATTGGAAATGTGTCTTCCTCTAACACTCTGGTCTGAGAGAAAATCTTTATGTCCCCCTGATAAATACCAGTAAATAGTTGATATTGCAGATCCATATTCTGCCACTCAAAAGGCTGACTAGCTGCCAGGTCATACCTACACTGATTGACAATCCTGCCAAATGTTGATGCTCAGAGCAAGTGTGCTGGCAGTGATGAATTTCAAAACCACGCCTGCATTCCCATGCATGTAAATGAAGAGCATAATGTGTCCAGTGGTAGCTCTCTTCGCTAGTTTGCACTTTTACAGTTTTGCATGAGCAATTTAAATATAACAGCAGAAATAAAAAAATGTAAAACTACTTCACAAAAGCAACAATGTTTGTGGAAATTCAAGTATTGCTGCAGTAGTATGGAAGTGAATGTGGCTCAAAAATCAATTTGAAATGTATCAATAGAAATCCTTTTTAATTTTCAAATTAAACTGCATTTTTTGACTCATAAAAAAAGTTAATGTTCAACCTGAATAAGAAAATGAAAATGCAGCTTGGGTGATGCATTAATAATTTTATTTATTCATCAAACTATGCAGCCAGAACCTTGAAATGAAAAGCATTTCTGCTAATGCAGAAATTTGAAGTTTCAAAATGAATTTTGGTCACTATTTGCTGGAGTGTCTTTTGAAAATTAACACTTAATCGTCATTTAGTTTTTGATTTGAATTAAGTCACAGAACAAGCAGTCTTGAAGAAGAACATTAAAATGCAGTTTGGATTATTGATCATTAATTGAATTTATTAATTTATGAGTCAAAAAATGCAGTTTAATCTGAAAATGGAAAAACTGTTTGTGTTGATACATTTCAATTGATTGATTTTTGAGCCACATTCCCTTCCACAGCTCATAGCCAGTGTCACAATGTGCTATGTCGGGAAGCAGCAGTTAGAGATTTCTGACATTGTTCAGAAGTAATGGAAGCCTATCTGTGATCACATGGCAGTGACTTTGGCCAATGAACTGGCTTCACATCTGGACAGAAGATTCCTGGTGCAGATTTCATCATGATTGCTTTTCTTCCACCTGAGTTCGTCAGAATCACACAGTGTGGCTCCTGTCAGTCCAAGGAACTGTAGCTGTCAAGCACAACAGCTTTTGGGAGGGAGATTCTTAAAAGAGCACAGCTCTGTCCAAGCAGATCCATCTTTCTGCTGCCGACACTCAATTGCTGATGTACGGTAAGTTTCAGAATTGCAACATCCAAATAAAAATATTAAATTGACGGACAAACATTATTGAGCGTCTGCTACAGACTGCAGGGGGAGGACACTGTTTATTATGACTCCCGGCACATATTTCCTATTCTGATGTCTTCAACGGGAGGTAGGGAGGTCAAACGTCTGCCCTAAAGAAACATTCTGGTGGGAATTCAAGGTTCAAGCTCCACAATGCCCCCCACAAAGACTGGAGTGAAGAGAGATGAGAGAGCAGAGAAGAGAGAGAGAGAGAGAGAGAGAGAGAGAGAGAGCAGGACTACACCCCTCGATGTGCCGGGGTGGGCTCATTGCTCTCGGGAGTAGTGTTCGGCATTAAATCTGCCTGGGGATGAGAAAGAGTGGCAGGCACTCAACTATGGGGCCTCAGAACACATTTTAAATTTTGTGGGGATGACATGTCTCGTCCACCTCTCAGGCGGTGCTGACAGCGTTGACAGTTAGCCAGCTTTTATGAGTCCAACTTCAAGGTTGCAGAAAGTCAGTTGAACCGAAGCCATAAAGCATTGAGATAGGCTTCATGCTGAAATCTGTTTTTTTGTTTGTGTTTTTGTTGTCTCGCAATTATGTAAGTTGCACATTTGCAGAAAAAAAGGGAAAATGGGGTTGACACGAGCAAACAATGACTGAGTGAATGAACTCCGCTCACAGGCGGCCATATTGCGTTCATCACACAGACTGTAGTGAGGACGGAGGGCCGAATGTGAACGCCAGGAGGGAACAGCTGGTCACTTGGTTGCACCTGTCGGCCGGCGTCCTCCTCGTGTGTTTGTCGCCTCGCCTCGCCTCACCTCACCTAAAGAGATGTCAACAGTTTACCTCCCGCCAACAGCGTATCATATCACAGGAGGGACGAGCATCAATAGGAGCTGGACGGTAAAATAAATACTTAAATCCAAAGACACAGCCATGTATTGATTGGTAACGATTGATTCTACAACTTGATCGTCGCACAGCTTCCTTACAAATCCTGGAGACGACTGCAATGATTGAACCGCCGCCTCGGATAACGTAAATGGGGATCAGAAGCAAGTGTGAGTGTTTCTGGAGCGTCAGCAAAAAGAAATGTAGCGGACCTCAAGAGTTGTGAGGTCACAGTACTTAGATTAATGAAATCTGATGGAAAGGAGCAGAAAGACTATTGCCATGAAGTAGAAAGATGAATCCAGCTGTGGCAGACGGTAGCCATTAACCAACCCGGGCTCAGACAGAGTTCGGTTCTAAATGCCAACAGGAAGCTTTACTTCAGCTTTAATAACGACATCAATAACACCGAACAGCAGAAACACGGTCTTATGACGGCTCAACAAGAGAAAAAGCTCTTAAAACAAATTAGAGGTAGTGTAGAAGTAGAACAGCAAGTCTGACTGACCAAACGTCGATTCCACGAGAGAGCTGGCAAGGGAGACAGATATCCCATAATACTCGGCAAATCCTTTCATGTGTCACCCATTAGCAATCAATTGTTACTGTTGTCCTTCATCTGTCTAGGATTAACGCTGCTATATTGAAGTAATCATACTTAAAACACAATTCCACCCTCCCGTTCAAAAGCACAGCTGTAGCCGCTTGCCGTGCGTCTTGTGCACAAGAATATCCACACTCCTGTGCAAATCACCAGCTGACAGGTACAAACGTAATACAAGCAAAACTACTCAGGATAATTAAAACTGTTTACATCAATTCATCAGGTGCCATATTAAACTGAGCTGATCTTTAAAAAAAAAAAACACTCTGCGGGAGAATTTATGCTTTAAAATCTCTAATGTCACCACCTCTCTGTATCTCCAACACGGCATGAAAATGTCATCTAATGATATTTGCAAACTAAAATATAAAGCATATCGCAGACCCGCCGGACGCTGCGTTCACCAAAAGAACTTCGCTTGAAGGTTAGCCAAAATTATTAGAGGAAATGTACTTGTGCGTTGATGGACAGAGGCATAACATTTAACAATAGTACTTTATTTGATTAACGAGACAAGCGGATGTGATTAAGACGTCTCTGATTGTGCTGTCACTCTTCCAAATGGACAGGACCTCGCTGCAATCCCAGTCCAAATGGCAGGGTGTGGGGGGTGTGGCTCCACATTTCCAGCACTCACTCATTTAAAAAGCCCCTTCGCTCTTCACTAAATCTCCCCGGGTCCATCTGGAGACAGGGTCTTCTACAGGACAGGAGTCCACTCGGGCCAGCTCTCACCTTCACTGTCTCCGCGTGCCATTAGCATTAACGTCAGGCTGCATGGAAGAAATCGAAGACGGGCCTTGGACTGTGTGATCGGAGAGCAGGAATTCTACATCTGACAAGTGCTTTTTAATGTAATAAATTCAATTAGGTGAATATTTATATCCTGCTTTGAACGTAGTGTTTTCTTAATGGTATTTCTTGGCAATGCTGGAATGTCAAAAATACCTGAGCACAGACTCAGCGCAGCAAAGTCTTCTCACAGAAGGATAAACGCATCAGCAGGAGTAGAATCTCACAAAATGTCAGAGAAAATAGTTTATGTGTTGTGCTTCTGTAAACTGACATTCTGCTCTGCTTTAGACAATGAAGTTGTTCCTGACTGACGAAGAGCAGAACAGTTCTGGTGTAGATGTGTAACTCGAGTGAATTCTAACAAATTGAATTTCCTATGAAATGGAAGTATTATTGTGCTGGTAAATAATCTATACAGTGGGTTTTTTGGCTATTTGCACTGCTCACAGTAATGCACTGCAGCTGCATTTATGGCATCGTATAAATATTTACAATATTAATTACATTTTGCTCAAAGTGTGTTTACACGCATGTGCATAGCCGTCAACATGTGTAATAAATAAAGTGCAAGGCCTTTTATAAGCTTACATGTCTTTCAATTATTGTTATGTCCCTTTATTATTTATCTGCAAGGTCCATTAATTATGATGACAGAATGTTTGATACAATAAATCTAAATTCAAAGCCGTGAAAATATTGTCCAGTATCAACATGAGATGTAAAACTAAATTAGGATTCACGACCAATATTATGAGAATTAACACACACTCATGAACTTTTAACGATAGCTTGCAATTTTATGCATGACTAAAAGAAAGCTGCTGTGTTACGCTGACGTCCCTCCACTTTCCTTGTCTTTATGCCTGACTTGGTAGATTCCACAGTGGCACTTTATTTGGCCATTTCAAGGGGGAAAAAACACAGAAAAACAGTCGTCAAGCGGAGCAGCAAAGACCCAGTGGGAAGCTGGGGAGCTTTTTCTGCATTGTTTATGAGAGCAAGACGGCCAGAATGAGCAAACCGTAATCTCAGAAAACCATTCTGGGAAAGCAGTGACTGCATTGCAAAATTAATCGGATGAGCACTTAAAAAATGATTTTGATCTGATTTAGCTAAATGTCTGCTGATGTTTCAGGGGGTCGGGTCATAATTTGAGGCTAATTGCAGAGATCCACAGAACCAACTCGCAAAACGTCAAGGTGTTGGTGATGGTTTAATCAGTAGCGTGCGGTGGCGTTTCAGTCAGGGCCAGCAGTAACACATTACCTTCACCCAGGGGTGGGCGATCCTGGTCCTCGAGGGCCGCAGCCCTGCACGTTTTAGATGTTTCCCTGCTCAAACACACCTGTTATCATGATGAGGCTCTGCAGAAAGCTGGACAAGGAGCCACTAATTGCTGTATTGATGTGAGGAGACGTGTAAAACGTGCAGGGCTGCGGCCCTCCAGGACCAGGATTGCCCACCCCTGCCTTTACCCCACCTCTGTCCTACAGTACACAATCTGAATCCAGGCCACTATTATGCATCAGTACTTAATCCACAGCAACATGACAGCTGATCAACAACCACAACACATCAAGACACCACTGTGCAGCTTCGCCATCACATCATCTTCTAGTGTTTTCCACAGGTTTGCATCGGGGAGGGGGGAGGGGGGTTTGTGTGCACGATTGAATGGGAAACACCACTTTACAATCAAAAAACAGCCCTAAATGCCAACAGCAGCACCAATCTAATCCAGAGAAAGTGAAAAAAAAAAAAAACTAGCACTCACCATCACTTGTAGATTAAATCTATCCTGCTGTAAAATGCTGCACAAAGCCTTTGTTGGTCTGAGTTAGCTCATCCATTTCTGGTGTCGATATTCCTCTACTCACAACTGAAACAGGCCCTGAAGCAGGTCGGCTATCGTATCATCTGATCTTGCTGTTAAATTAGCCGCCATCACTCCAGAGTAGCAGATAATAACAGAGCGTCATCACCACCTGCCCATGAGCCAATCAGTCAAGCTCATTTCAATGACGACAGCAAGGCCAGCGCTAGAAACTCTGCTGGCCCTGAGGCGGTCCGTCAATAACACATCAGAATCTGATTGGCTGATGATACTGTCACTCAACATTTTAACCCAATAGCAGCGTCCAGCTTCTCTCAGAGGGTAGCAGTGAAGTTGCTGCTGGCCCCCAGCAGAGGAAAGGAGCTGTGATGCATAGGGATGAGGGATAATGCATTTTTTACGAGTCCGAGCGTGATACGAGTAAAACTCAATGTCCGTGCTCGTGCTGAAGGAAAATCCTCATTTGGTAACTGACTGTCTTCACACTCTCTGATTGGCCAGTCGCACACAGAGCCCGCCCCTCCCGACACATCTCTGCAGCAGCTTGCACACACAGAGAGTGTGATGCTCTCTTCAGTACAACTCAGGTTTTCTTCATCTCGCCTCTATTTCGGTTTGTACGATATTTAAAGTTACTTGGTGAACGTGTTTTGTAACGTACGCGGTGCATTTGACAAGACAGAGCAGAAAACGAGTCTTGTCGCATCGGACACTGCCTCCACTCCAGTCTTTTTTTGTTTGTTTGTTTGGGTTTTTTTTTTTTACCGTCTGCTTGCTCTTAATTTGGCTGGTGATGTAAAGTCAGATGAAAAACTTTGCTCGTACTGAACGCGGTACTTTTGAGAAGAATCTAGTGAACAAGGCTGACATACTACCTGTTTGCCACCACTGGATGTTTACATGAATCCCCAGGTTCACACAGATCATTAAAAAATAAACAGTCTTACAGACTTTAGTCCCTCCCAGTTTCAATTGAGCCACGCCCACTTCCTGTTTAGGCCCCACCCACTCTGAGTACGGATAGGGATACAGATACAGATAGTGGTGTACTCGCTCATCCCTAGTGATGCGTTGAGAGGACATAGGATATTTGAGCTCCGCAAAATAGAACCAGTTGTCTTCTGGATAAAGTTGCTAAAATCATTAATTGATTCCAAATTTCAGAATCACTTTTTAATTATTAAAAAAATCTGAAAATGTATTTTTGACAGGGCTAGCCCCGCTGCCCCTGACTGCAGGCAATATTTCAACACTCTTTCTGCTCCTCACTATCAAATCACTGACAGTTTGTAAGCTGCAGTGTGAGGCCGACTGTATGCTGCTTGACTGAATCAGCTTCACTCTTTTCATGGCCACTTCAAGCATGTTGATGCACCGTATCACACGGTAAAAGCCACCTGAACGCTGCCTCAGGAGCACAGCAGTGAGGTCGGTGGACTGCAGTGGCCTCTGAACTGATAACATCTCCAGCCAGCAGAGCGTCAGCGAGCACGGGAGCGAGTGGAAGATGTGTATCATGAACATGGAGCTGGACAAGCATCA